>NC_141084.1:29089951-29472451 GCF_041138505.1 Cibotium barometz
AAACTATAATAAGGAGAGTAACTACTATCTTAATTTTGGTAATATACAAAGCCAATGTATCCATTTACACATGTGCACAAACACTACACATGCACACATGCCAATATACAGAGACACAACACATGCACACACAAACACATAAACCATACAGAGTATACTAGTAACCATATTATTGTTAATTAAAATCTAATTATACTAATTTGTTAGTTAAAAACTAATTATATCATTTATTGCTTTTAACACATGCAAACACAAACACATAAACCATACACACTATACTAGTAACCATAATATTCTTAATTAAAATCTAATTATGCTAATTTGTTACACACTAAGAGTTCATGTGTATCCTTTACACACACATGCAAGAAAGGGTCATTTTTGTAAACACTAGCACTATAGGTCATGATAGTTACGTCTCCCATATAAATGAGAGGACCTTTGTCCATAGAGTGGATGGTGACATGGGCATGTACACCACAAGCAAGGATTGAATAAGAAAGGAGCACAATAGATTTGCAAGGGGTTCATGAGTCAAAAAATAAATAAAATTATTTGCTACACACTTCTAGAAAAAAGCACTACCATACTAGTAACCATAATATTCTTATTTAAAATCTAATTATGCTAATTTCATAATATTCTTCTAGAAAAAAGCACTATCATACTAGTAACCATAATATTCTTATTTAAAATCTAATTATGCTAATTTCTTAATTAAAAACTAATAAATCAGCTTTGGAAGATATAATTTTCACAGTAAGCAATTCATTTGGCTCGGATTAGGGAAGAGATTGGTCAGTACCATACTAGTTTTTGTTTCTTTTGCTGTTTAATAGGGAAGAGTACCATACTAGTTTTTGTTTCTTTTGCTGTTTAATTACAGATTGTGTTTCACTCGATTAGGGACATGCTGAATTTCTTCCTTCACGGTGCTTCCCCCTTTCTCCCTCTCTTCCTGTGGCTTGGCTTTTACCTACGAAGCATGGTTTGCTAATTCTGATAATCCAAAGGTTTCAACAGCACTCATTATTGAGCCTTCCATTGTTGTGTAAGCTCTCAATTGAGACTTGGTTGTTGCTGTGTAAGGGCTCAATTGAGAGCCAGCCAGCTCTCTCCACAATCTCTCTCTCTCTCTCCCTCTCTAATTGGTTTTAAATCTAATTAATGTTGGATTCTAATTTGTCTCTAATTAGTGTTTACAATGTAGTTAGTACTTAATTAGTTTGAAATTAGTTTATGCGTACGAAATAATCATAATTTAGTACATAGGAAAATCAAACTAGAGGTGCACCTTTCGTTTGTTTGATTGGATGTTGACGATGCTGATGCATGAGAGGCTTGGGAGGGAAAACGTCTGAGCCAAATCTGGGTCAAAGTTCAAAATCTTGTGAATTTGAAATTGGGTGGGAAACCTTGAGAGAGATGGACTAAAGAGTCTAAATTTGAAGAGTCTCAATTGAGAGAGTGAAATTGAAGTTGGCTCTAAACTTTGGGAGAGATGGTCTAAATAGACTAGGAGTGTAGATTGGCCCTAGGGAAAATCTCAATTTACAGTGGCCTTAGGGAACACAAGAGAATCTAGAGTGACCCTTGGACCAAGCTACCACACACAAGAGAATCTAGCTTGGCCTTAGGGCCAAGCTGCCATCACCAGGGCAAAACCATCTTTGCTGGTAGCTTGGTCCTAGGGCCATGCTACCATCAACAACGCAACCCCATATTTGCTAGTAGATTGGCCATAGGGCCAAGCTAACAACAAAGATGATGTAGATTTGTTCATGGTAGCTTGTTCCTAGGGCCAAGCTAGATTCTCCTGTGTTCCCTAGAGCCATTCTCTCAAGATTACATGGTAGAATGGCCCTTGGGCCCATCTATTTATGTGCATGGCAAGAGTGACCCCTTGCAAGAGAATCTAGCTTGATCCTACGGCTAAGCTACCAAGAACAAATCAACATCATATTTGTTGGTAGCTTGGCCCTAGGGCCAAGCTACCATACACAATTTTAACTTTGAATTTTCCGCCAAGATTTGAGATTTTGAATTTCGTGCCAAATTTAAAATTTGAGTTTCTCACAAAATTCATATTTCCCCACAAGAATGGCCATAGGGCCATTCTACCATCATGAATCTAGCTTGGCCCTAGGGCCAAGCTACCAAGCAACAAAGCAACCCCATCTTTGCTTGTAGATTGGCCATAGGGCCAAGCTAACAATAAAGATGATGTAGATTTGTTCATGGTAGCTTGTCCCTAGGGCCAAGCTAGATTCACTTGTGTGTGGTAGCTAGATTCTCATGTGTTCGCTAGATCCATTCTCTCAAGATTGCAATGATGGTAGAATGGCCGTTGGGCCCATCTATGCATGTGCATGGTAAGATTGATCCTTGCAAGAGAATCAAGCTTAGCCCTAGGACCAAGCTACCAGGAACAAATCAGCATCCTCTTTGCTGATAGCTTGGCACCATCAACAAAGCAACACCATCTTTGTTGGTAGAGTGGTTCTTAGGCCAAGCTACCATGCACAATTTGAATTTTGAATTTCTTGCTAAGATTTTAGATTTTGAAATTCTCGCCAAATTTTAAAACTTGAGTTTCCCACAAAATTCAAATTTCCCCCCATGAATGGCTATAGGGCCATTCTACCATGAATCTAGCTTGGCCCTAGGGCCAAGCTACCAAGAACAAATCAACAGCCTCTTTGCTGGTAGCTTAGCCCTAGGGCCAAGCTAGCATCACCAGGGCAACACCATATTTACTGGTAGATTGGCCCTTGGGCGATGGCCCTTGGGCCAAGCTAGATTCTCTCAAGATTGCATGATGGTAGCTTGGTCCTAGGGCCAAGCTACCATCAACAAAGGAACCCCATATTTGCTGGTAGATTGGCCATAGAGCCAAGTTGACAACAAAAATGATGTAAATTTGTTGATGGTAGCTTGGACCTATAGCCAAGCAAGATTCTCTTGTGTTGGGTAGCTAGATTCTCCTATGTTTCCTAGAGTCATTCTCTCAAGATTGCATGGTATGATGGCCCTTGGACCCATCTATATGACAAGAGTGACCCTTGCAACATATCTAGCTTGGCCCTAGGGCCAAGCTACCAAGAAAATCAGCATCATCTTTGCTAGTACCTTGGTCCTAGGGCCAAGCTACCATCAACAAAGAAACACCATCTTTGTTGGTAGATTGGTGCTAGGGCCAAGCTACCATGCTCAATTTGAATTCTAAACTTCCTGCCAATATTTGAGATTTTGAATTTCCCAAAAAATTTAAAATTTTTCCCAAGAATGGCCATAGTGTTGAAATATACAAGTGAATAGGGTGTGTGTGGGAACAAGCTCTTGGATAGAGGCTGTAAAAGAGGAGATGTAATTGTGAAAGAACCTGTGAAAAGGTTAGAGGAATCTACTGGGAGAGAATAATGGGTAGCATGAGGGAATTTAGGAGTGTGGAGTTATTCTGGGAGATAATCAGGGAAAAGAGAAGAGGTGGAGAGAATCAGGCAAAAGGTGGAGATATTCAGGGAGTGAATCATGGAGAAATCAATGGGATTAGATGCTTGATGTAAACTCTATAAATTGAGGCATAGCCCTAATGAGAATTTGCTGGTTTTTGAGTATCCATGCCTACATTAATCTATCTGCTAATTATTCACTAATTACGTCTTAATCATTTCTTAATCACTTTGTTAATCATGTTGATTCTAGTGTTTGATCCACCATAGCTCATCATTTAGCTCAAATTTCAACATGGTATCAGAGCCATGCCTAGAATCAACCAGATTTATGAGCCCATTAGTGAATTAATCAGGATTAGTAAGATAATTAGCAAAAAAATCAGTTTTTAGTGAGTTTTCACTCTTCCCCTTCACCCCCAGCCAGTGGAGGGTCTCTAGCATCTAGCACAGTTAAAATTAGGTCTTGTGCTTCTAGCTTAAGCTAGCTAAGCTCCTTGGCTACCAGCCCATCTACTCCACGCAGCAAACCGCCGGCGGAAGCAGCTGGATTTACGATTTTTGCAGGCGCCGTTTTTTTGTAGCAGTTTGAAGATTACCACTTGCTCAGTTCAAATGTCTTCAATTCCTCTTAGCACAAAGGGTAATCAAGCATGCTCTACAAGATGGTGAAGTCAGAATTGAGTTTCATCAAGTCTACAGTGAGATCCAAGCTCTTCAAAAAATTTGCAGGTGACTTTGGTAAAACAGAGATTAAGCTTTCATTATTTGGTCAAATCTTGTGTTTCTTGGCTTAATCCTCTACTAGACTCATTGCTATTGATGCCTTTGAAAGCATTTGAGCTCATTTGAAGTGGAAGGCATCAGATCTGGGCTCCCCGCATACTCTATTTTTTGCACACAAACCAGGGCATTAATTTGCTAATCAGTGATTAATCAGTACTAATCACTGTACTTTGGTGCAATTGAGGGTTCAAATTAACCATTAGGTATCTGATACAGATCCCTATAACTTCAGATTGCAAATCGGAGTTGGTTTGATACTCCAACCATCCCGTACAAATTGGTTACCCTTAATTTAGTGTAATTTCTGGTAAAATTGTGCTGATAAATTTGTGAAAATCATCATTTTGCATTCAACCCTTGGTTAATGCCTGTAAATCTCACTCAAATTCAAGATTATTCACAGCCAGAGTTGCATTTGGAATGTGCATGAGAATGAATGCTATACGCATTATGTATTGGGCACATTTTATCAGTGTAAAAATGGGAACAGACACTGCCCTTGTCCAGATTAAGGCAAGAGGTAAGACCTCCCGCATAAATTTGGGTTTGCATTGCATAATGACACAAGATGAACATCAAAAGCCCAAAGGAACTGTCAGCAAAACATTGAAACATGTTGCTCACATGGAGCAAAATGACCTGACGAACGAGCTCATAGCCCCAGCCATGAAAGAAGAAGAATATCTCTTTCCAAGAAGAGGATCCACACCGAGAAGAAGATCTGAAGGAAGACATGGACACAAGAAGAGAAGTTGCCACGAGAAGAGAAGCTGCCCCAAGAAGACTGAAAGAAGAGACGGACGCGTGGAGAGATGCTGCCACGACAAGAAGACTGAAGAAAAGAGAAGATGTGAGGCTCCAAAGAGTGAGGAGCCATGTGAAAATCTCTGAGAGAGAGAGAGAGAGAGAGAGAGAGAGAGAGACCCCACAACCCAATGTAACCTGCCCCAATAAAGTAAAACCACCTCTGAGCCACCGATGATGTAGGCCACGTGGTAGATGTATGTGTGAGCACTTTAGTCAAGGTCGCGGGCACTTATAGTAGCCTTGGACACATAGAGAGAGAGAGAGTGTCAAGGACTATGGAGTTTAGGGACTTGAGGCACTGGTCACGGACTGTCAAGTAAGAAAGAAACTTGATACAGGGTCCAGGTGTGCTGAGATAACTTGAGGGGAGGAGTAGACACTGGTCGCGGACTGCCAAGTAAGGGGAGGCAAACTTGGTATAGGGTCTAGGTGTACTAGGAGTATTCACTTGAGGGGAGGTGTTGAAATATACAAGTGAATAGGGTGTGTGTGGGAACAAGCTCTTGGATAGAGGCTGTAAAAGAGGAGATGTAATTGTGAAAGAACCTGTGAAAAGGTTAGAGGAATCTACTGGGAGAGAATAATGGGTAGCATGAGGGAATTTAGGAGTGTGGAGTTATTCTGGGAGATAATCAGGGAAAAGAGAAGAGGTGGAGAGAATCAGGCAAAAGGTGGAGATATTCAGGGAGTGAATCATGGAGAAATCAATGGGATTAAATGCTTGATGTAAACTCTATAAATTGAGGCATAGCCCTAATGAGAATTTGCTGGTTTTTGAGTATCCATGCCTACATTAATCTATCTGCTAATTATTCACTAATTACGTCTTAATCATTTCTTAATCACTTTGTTAATCATGTTGATTCTAGTGTTTGATCCACCATAGCTCATCATTTAGCTCAAATTTCAACACATAGGTCCATTCTACCATGAATCTAGCTTGGTCTTAGGGCCAAGCTGCCAAGAACAAATCAACATCCTCTTTGCTGGTAGCTTGGCCCTAGGGCCAAGCTAGCATCACCAAGGCAACACCATCTCTGCTGGTACATTAGCCCTTGGGCCAAGCTAGATTATCTTAATATTGCATGGTAAAATGGCCCTTGGGTCAATCTACCATCAGCAAAGCAATCCCATATTTGCTGGTAGATTGGCCATAGGGCCAAGCTGACAACAAAGATGATGTAGATTTGTTCATGGTAGCTTGGCCCTAGGGCCAAGCTAAATTATCTTGTGTGTGGTATCTATATTCTCATGTGTTTTCTAGAGTCATTCTCTTAAGATTGCATGGTAGAATGGCCCTTAAGCCCATTTATGCATGTGCATGGCAAGAGTGACCCTTAGGGCCATTCTATTAAGAGATTGGTCCAAGGAAAATTCTAAAATTTACCAGTGGTTGTTGAATGGGAGTGGAGAGTGGCCAATCTTGTAAGTCTTAATATTTTAATATTTTATGCAAGCACATGTAGAGATTAGCCCAAGGATTGTTCTAAAATTTGATAAAATCAACCAAACAAAAACTTAAGACTTATCAATTTTACATCACTATATTGAGCATTATCATGTCATTGCATACCATTAAAATAGTTCTTACAATAAAATACAAAATATGGGTCAATCCTCTTCATCCTCAGAGCATAAAAGACTTTCCACTACACCTAAAGGGTCAAAGCTTGTTGTAGTTGGTTGAGGATTCCTTTTAGTTGGTTGGGAACTACATGCAATGGAGGTAGAGGCATCGGGTTTTATTGTTCATCAGGATTCCTTGCCCACTGTCTAATACCACTGTCCATCTTTGCAATTCTTAGAAGCTTTGATTTTACCTATTCACTTCCTTTTGAGTGCATATCCTGACACAAAACCATTGCTGAAAGCATCAATGAGTATGAGATCTTGCTTACAATACAACCTAATACATTGATCGATGATAGTGGCCTTGTTATATCGTAAATAAGTTCTGGCATCTAAACCTTTCACTCTGTTATAGTCTTGATTTAAAAGAGCCACTTCCAAGATAGGGCCTGTCAAGCCAGCAAACTGATCATAGCCTTCAAAAGCATCTTCCTTACTTAAGAAAACTAGCACACTCAAGAGTTGGGAGGCACCACTACATGGTGTATCTCTCACAAAATCAATTGTGCCCATAAATAGTTTGTTCCATCCCTGTACATTGTTTAATGCTTCTTGTATATATAACATCAATGATCTTTAAGAATGCAAGAAATACATATTGTGAGAGACTTGTACAACCATGATGCCATTCAATAACTGTCTGTGAAAGCCTCTCCACACTCCATTGCATCTCCCTCGCAGGACCCTCTGTGCTATCTAAAATACATAATCCAATCAACATTGGATTAGTGCAGTATTGAGCAAGAAAGTACTCACCCTCCATCTCCAAGATCACCACAGGAACACGCCGAGGATAATCATTAGAAGCCGACACATGTTTGCTAACAGTGATAATCCATTGAATGTAGTTTTTTACATCCCAAGGGAATTCTAGGATAGCCTTTCCAACTTATGACTTTGCCTTTATCCATTGTTCACACTTCTGTTTGCAACATATGATAACATTGACATTATAAGATGCACTTAACTCTTCCCAATTGTGGTAGTTCTTTGTACCATCCAATTTACTAGTTTCTCTTGGATGACTTTATCCTGCTTCATTAGTGTTACATGGTCCACCATGTCAATCTTGTCCTTAGAAGTACCCTTGGAAATCAAGATCATTCTTGATTTTAGTTCGGATTGGATGATCTTCACCTCCTTATCTTCTATCCCGCACAAGTATCTAAATTGAGAAAGGTTGGGCTTTCTTCCTTCAATTTATCCTTTTTCAACACCTTCTATGATTTCTAGCCAAGTAGTAAAGATCTCGTTGAGCAAAAAAACCATGTGTGACTGCTTCCGTGCAAAGTAGGCACCCATCGATGTTTTTGTACTCGCAATGAATTTCTACAAATATAAATGAATAAACAAAAAGTAAGCAATAAGAATATCCAAATTCTAACTTATCTATAAAATTCAAATAAGCTAGAAAACATAAGAAATATACACATCCCAATCTGAGTGACATGCATGCCCCTTTACAAGGGCCAGGTACCGGCCTTGAGGGTTTGCAATAAAAATCCCATTGGGCCCTCAAGTGCTTGAGTATATCACTGTAGGCTTGTTGTTTACAAGCCTACAGTGATATGCATGCCCCTTTACAAGTCCAGGTACCGGCCTTGAGGGTTTGCAATAAAAATCCCATTGGGCCCTCAAGTGCTTGAGTATATCACTGTAGGCTTCTTGTTTAAACATTGCTTGGGCCTCCAAATTTTCAATCCTTGAGATAGCCACACAAAATTTTTGGGGTGCATCAGTGTGACAATCTGGGCTTTTCGAACATCATAAATATTCCTTAAATAAATCATGTTTGTAGGCAATTGAGTCCTTAACATGACATTGGCACATAGATTGAATGTTGCCCATCTATGATCCAATAATCATAATCCTAGAGCTTTTCAATTACCACCTCTTCTTTGGTCATTGCATCCCCTCCCTTTTTTCCAATCTTCTTTATCGGGATCAAATATACACAAGACCTAGGGTTATTTGCGCACTCAACATACCACTCCACATATAGTTTGACTTTGTCTTTTTCCAATGGATGAGTTAAATAATGTTTGAGTGCTTACACACATTTCATTACTGGAATTTCATACTCTATGTACAAACCAAGTGAAAAGTATTTTTCATACTTATGCATACCACCCAGATCTCAATCCTTTACCTTTTTAGCCTTCCTTGCTAAATTCTTGGAATTCATAACGTTCAAATATGAAGATACCTTTTGAGAACCTCTAGCTCCCAATGTAGCAGGCTTTACTTCATACACATCGAAAATGTTTCCCTCTTTTTGTGGAGAAGATCTTGCCTTCTTTAAACTTGATGTAGCTTCACGGGGCCTTGGCAGTTTCTTTCCCAAGACTTGTATAATAATATCTTGTAGCTTGTCAATAGTGATATCAGAGATTGACATCCAACTTACATCCTCTAGAGAACATGTGATCTTTGACATATGCTTGAGGAGAAAGTTGATATGATAATACACCCAGTATCTCAACATAAATACATTCAATTTCTAGTTGCAAGTCAACAACTAACATAGAAACAACCATTATTCGCCCTTTAGCTTCGAAAGACTCATTGTCATTTGGAGACTTAAGGAAAAGATGCATCTTGTGAAAATTTTGACCATGGAGATTGTAGAAGTCCATGTACCACTTCTTTGGTTTGCCACTCGCCATGCCAGCATTTGATGGAAAAGAAATTTTTCGCTTTGGAGCCATCTGTGTACCTAAAATGAGTTGAAATAAAAATAATTCAATCATATAAAAACAATCATACTTACATCCAAATAAAAACCTTCCATAGTGTGCTTTAAAACCATCCATAGCGTGCTTCATAATTTTATTATATTTTAATATTTTATGCAAGCACATGTAGAGATTGGTCCAAAGATCATTCTAAAATTTACCAATAGTTGATACAAGGGAGTGGAGAATGTCCCTAGGGTCATTCATTGTGCTTGTAATAATGGCCCAAGGGCCATTCTACCATGCAATCTTAAGAGAATGGCCCTAGGAAACACAAGATAATCTAGAGTGACCTTTGGACCAAGCTACTACACACATTTGGGAATGTAGATTGGACCTAGGGCTAATCTAGACCTTGGGCCAAGCTACCAAGAACAAATCTAGCTACCACACACAAGGGAATCTAGCTTAAGATAATGGCCCTAGGAAACACAAGATAATCTAAAGTGACCCTTAGACCAAGCTACCACACACATTCGGGAATATATATTGGACCTAGGACCAAGCTACCAAGAACAAATCTAGCTACCACACACAAGGGAATCAAGCTTGGCCCTAGGGCCAAGCTACCATGAACAAATCTACATCATCTCTGTTGGCGGACAGATCAGGGCCAATATACCAGCAAAGATGGTGTTGCTTGTTGATGGTAGCACGGCCATAGGGCCAATATACTAGCAAACAGGATGTAGATTTATTCATGGTAGCTTTGCCCTAGGGCCAAGCTATATTCTCTTGTAAGGGTTACTCTTACCATGCACATGAATAGATGGGCCCAAGGGCCATCCTACCATGCAATCTTGAGAGAATGGCACTAGAGAATATAATATAATCTAGCTAGTCCTAGGGCCAAGCAACCATGAACAAATCAACATCATCTTGCTGGCAGCTTCACCCTAGGGCAAATCTACAAACGAAGATGGTGTTGCTCAGATGGTAGCTTGGCACTAGGACCAAGCTACCAAACGACGATGTTGATTTGTTGTTGGTAGCTTGCCCTAGGTCCAAGATAGATTCTCCTTGCAAGGGTCACTCTAGATTATCTTGTGTTCCCTAGGGCCATTCTAAAATACATCAAGATACAAGGGAGTAGTGAATGGCCCTAGGCAACACAAGATAGTTTAGCTTGGCCCTAGGGCCAAGCTACCATGAGTAAATCTACATCATCTTTGCTGGAAACTTGGTACTAGGGCCAATCTACCAGCAAATATGGTGTTGCTTTGTTGATGGTAGCTCTACAGCAAAAGAGGATGTGGATTTGCTGGAAACTTGGTACTAGGGCCAATCTACCAGCAAATATGGTGTTGCTTTGTTGATGGTAGCTCTACAGCACAAGAGGATGTGGATTTGTTCATGGAAGCTTGGCCCTAGGTAGCTTGCATCTATGGTCAATCTAGATTCTCTTGCAAGGGTAACTCTTGCCATGCACATGCATAGATGGGAAGAAGGGCCATTATACCATACAAAGATGGGGTTTCTCTTGCCATGCACATGCATAGATGGGAAGAAGGGTCATTCTACCATACAAAGATGAGGTTGCTTTGTTGATGGTAGCTTGTCCCTAGGGCAAGACTACCAGCAAAGAGGATTTAGATTTGTTCATGGAAGCTTGGCCCTACAAGCTATATTCTCTTGCAAGGGTCACTCTTGCCATGCACATGCACAGATGGTCCCAAGGGCAATTCTTTGCTCTCACCTTGGACCTATGGCCAATCTACCAATAAAGATGGGGTTGCTTTGTTGATGGTAGCTTGGACCTAGGGCCAAGTTACCAACAACGAGGATGTAGATTTGTTCATGGAAGCTTGGCCCTAGGGCCAAGCTAGATTCTCTTGCAAGACTCACTCTTGCCATGCACATGCATAGATGGGCCCAAGGGCAATTCTTTGTAGTGAGCTTGGCCCTATGGCCAATCTACTAGCAAAGATAAGGTTGCTTTCTTGATGGTAGCTTGGACCTAGGGCCAAGCTACAACCAACAAAGGGGATGCAGATGTTTTCATGGAAGCTTGGCCCTAGGGCCAAGCTAGATTCTCTTGCAAGAGTCACTCTTGCCATGCACATGTATAGATGGGCCCAAGGGCAATTCTACCATGCAATCTTGAGAGAATGGCTCTAGGGAACACAAAGGAATTTAGCTACCACACACAAGAGAATCTAGTTGGCCCTAGGGACAAGTTACCACCATGAACAAATCTACATCATCTTTGCTACCAAGTTGGCCAAGGCCAATCTACCACCAGAGAGATGGTGTTAGTTTGTTGATGGTAGCATGGCCATAGGGCCAATCTACCAGCAAAGATGATGTAGATTTGTTCATGGTAGCTTGGCCACCCTAGGACACACTAGATTCTCTTGCAAGATTCACTCTTGCCATGCACATGCAGAGATGGGCCCAAGGGCCATCCTACCATGCAATCTTGAGATAATGACACTAGGAAACACAAGAAAATGTAGCTAGCACACACAAGAGAATCTAGCTTGGTCCTAGGACCAATCTATGAGCAAAGATGGTGTTGTTCTTATCAAAGCTTGGCACTAGGACCAAGCTACCAGCAAAGAGGATGTTGATTTGCAACACCATCTTTGCTGGAAGCTTGTATTGGCCCTAGGGCCAATATACCAGCAAAGATGGTGTTTCTCTGATGGTAGCTTGGCACTAGGGGCCAAGCTACCAGCAAAGATGGTGTTGGTCTCATGGTAGCTTGGAACTAGGGCTAAGCTACCAGCAGTAAAGAAGATGTTAATTTCTTGTTGGTAGCTTGGCCCTAGGGCCAAGCTACCAACAAAGAGGATGCTGATTTGTTCTTGTTAGCTTGGTCCTAGGGCCAAGCTAGATTCACTTGTGCAAGGGTCACTCTTGCAAGGGCCAATGCAAGGGTCACTCTTACCATGGACATGCATAGATGGGCCCAAACGGCCATTCTACCATGCAATCTTGAGAGAATCGATCTAGGGAGCATACGAGAATGTAGCTACCATACACAATAACCAAGCCACCATGAACAAATCTACATCATCTTTGCTGTTAGCTTGTCCCTATGGCAAATCTACCAGCAAAGATGGGGTTGCTTTGTTTGATGGTAGCTTGGCCCTAGGGCCAAACTTGAGAGAATGGTAGTACGGAACACAAGATAATGTAGCTAGAGAATTTAGATTGGCCCTAGGGCCAAACTTGAGAGAATGGTAGTACGGAACACAAGATAATGTAGCTTGGCCCTAGGGCCAAACTTGAGAGAATGGTAGTACGGAACACAAGATAATGTAGCTAGCACACATA
Organism: Cibotium barometz; assembly: GCF_041138505.1. Taxonomy (NCBI): domain Eukaryota; kingdom Viridiplantae; phylum Streptophyta; class Polypodiopsida; order Cyatheales; family Cibotiaceae; genus Cibotium; species Cibotium barometz. The sequence goes on from NC_141084.1 coordinate 29,102,640, forward strand.
AGAGAATTTAGATTGGCCTAGGGCATGCTACCATGAACAAATCAACATCATGGTACAAGAGAATCTAGCTACCCTAGGGCCAATCTACTAGCAAAGATGGTATTGCTCTCATGGTAGCTTGGCACTAGGGCCAAGCTACCAACAAAGAGGATGTTGATTTGTTGTTGGTAGCTTGGCCCTAGGACCAAGCTACCAGCAGCAGCAAGGAGGATGCTGATTTCTTCTTGGTGGCTTCGCCCTAGGGCCAAGCTAGGTTCTTTTGCAAGGGTCACTCAAGATTATCTTGTGTTCCCTAGGGTCATTCTAAAGTACATCAAGATACAAGGGAGTAGAGAATGGTCCTAGGGAACAATAGCTACCATGAGCAAACCTATATCATCTTTTATGGAAACTTGGCCCTAGGGCCAATCTACCAGCAAAGATGGTGTTGATTTGTTCATGGTAGCTCTACCAGCACAAAGGACGTAGATTTTTCATGGAAGCTTAAACCCAGGGCCAAGCTAGATTCTCTTTCAAGGGTAGCTCTTGCCATGCACATGCATAGATAGGCCCAAGGGCCATTCTACTATGCAAATATGGGGTTGCTTTGTTGATGCTAGCTTAGCCCTAGGTATCTTGGCCCTAGGGCCAAGATAGAATCTCTTGCAAGGGTAACTGTTGCCATGCACATGTATAGATGGGACCAAGGGCCATTCTACCATGCAATCTTGAGAGAATGGCTCTAGGGAACACAAGAGAATCTAGCTTGGCCCTAGGGCCAAGCTACCATGAACAAATCTACCACAGCAAAGATAGTGTTGCCTTTTGTTGATGGTAGGTAGCTTGGCCCTATGGCCAAGCTATATTCTCTTGCAAGGGCCACTCTTGCCATGCACATGCCTAGATGGGCCGAATGGCCATTCTCCCATGTAGTCTTGAGAGAATGGTTCTAGAGAAACTAAGAGAATCTAGCTTGGACCTAGGGCCATGGTACCATCAACAAATCAACATCATCGTTGTTGGAGGCTTGGCCCTAGGGCCAATCTACCAGCAAAGATTGTGTTGCTCGGATGATAGCTTGGCACTAGAGCAAAGGTACCAAAAAAGAAGATGTTGACTTGTTAAGAGAATCTAGCTTGGCCCTAGGGCCAAGCTACAATGAACAACTCAACATCATCTTTGTTGGCAGCTTAGTGGTAAGAGGTGTGGGCAACACATAGCCAGATCTATAAAGGGTGTGTGTGCACAATCATTCAAAGGATATCACAAGCACCCTAATGGTCTCATCAGATAATGGATGTGGCTTTTCCCTGATCACGTGCTTCATTACAATACTGTGGACACCAACATAGACCCAAAACCCAATCTTCCACCCAAGATATGGCCTATTGCTATGGGAACTAACCTCATAGATGAGGAGGTATATTCACTATGGGAAAGTGGGTACCAGGTGGAGAGCAAGAATGCCTCGGGCGGGGGGTCACTCTATGTAGAATATCCCTATCGCGTGCGTTCAAGGCCTATATTTTAAATCCCTTATCTGTGAATTTTTTAATCCATATAATATCCCCTTTTCTTTATATTCTGTAAATTTTTTTGAAAAAATTTTAAATCATACCCTTATGTAAATATATTTCTATAAGTTTCATAAATTAAAAATATGCTTCTGTTGAACTCACGTGATATTCACATTTTTTTGTGAGCGACCCCCTCCAGAAGAATGCAGAAGGTTTCATGCCCACCCCACCTAGTAACAGTGTGTGCACAATCATTCAATCACAAGCACCCTAATGGTCTCATCAGATAATGGATGTGGTTTTTCCCTGATCACGTGCTTCATTACAATACTGTGGACACCAACATAGACCCAAAACCCAATCTTCCACCCAAGATATGGCCTATTGCTATGGGAACTAACCTCATAGATGAGGAGGTATATTCACTATGGGAAAGTGGGTACCAGGTGGAGAGCAAGAATGCAGAAGGTTTCATGCCCACCCCACCTAGTAGCAGTGGGGCTACAAGGTCATTTACAATCGCACGTAATAAAGAACCACCATATAGGTCCACTACAAACACAAAGGTAGGTGGATCATGCATGCGAAATTGCATAAGAGTCCATTATCGCACGTCAATATAATAGGAAGCGGGAAAAAAATAAAGGTCACTTTGAAAATTAAAGCTAGTGTGGTTGAAGAAGTGCAGAGGCTGGAGAACAAACATGAAGTTTTCAAGATTGAGAATCGCATGGAGATGATGCACACATTAGAAAATATGATGTGCATGTGGTGAAAGACGAACCATGTTACACGTCCAAATTTTACAGATAGAGAATCCAAGAAGAATCATTATCTTACATGGCAAGCACTTGTACTTCATATATATACGCATTCTTGGCTTGAGGTAGAACAAGAATATGTTCATTCACCAACCTATCCTTTCGAACCTAGATCTCTACATACCTTGTCTTGTAAGAGAACCTAAAGATAATGCAAGGGAGAGGGAGAGCTTGAGTTCCTTATTAAAGCACACACAAAAGAGAGTGCAAGACACAAGAGAGAGATGGATTGTTGTATTTTCTTCTATCTTCTTCTCTTCTCTATAACCATATAACTAAAAGATAAGAGTACATTCATAAAGGGAAAGTACTCTCCTACTACAATAACATACAATGGTTGATCTATAGTGTGCACCCATAGTGTGACTATATGAGCTGGCGCTATAACTATGACATAACTCTAGTACTCCAAAGTGGCTATCACACAACCTATCATCCCCACTTGTGGCATATCAACCATAATCTCACCAACCATGCTAGTGGCATAATGGGTGGAAGGTATCACCCAGGCAAGTCATCAATGTGTCGTCATAGAACTAGTTAAGCTTGATATATCAACACTCCCCCTCGAGCTCAATTCCACACATGGCACTCCAAGTAAGCTCCTAAACTTGTGAAGCTTCTCTTTTCCCAATGCCTTTGTGAAGATGTAAGCCACCTAATCCTCCATGTTGACATATATGAGTTTCTACATCACCTGTTAGAACCTTCTCCCTCACAAAGTGATAATGCACCTCAATGTTCCTTGTTCTAACATGGTATACTGGGTTATTGGCCAATTATGTTACTCATGTTGTCACAATAAATGACAACTGCCCTATCCACAATCTCACCCATATCACCAAGTAGCTTCTAAAACTAAGCTACCTCATAAGCTGCCATAGTAGCTCCAGTGTACTCTACCTCTGTACTTGACAAGGCAACTATTGGCTACTTCTTACTACTCCAACTTACAACAACAGTCCCAAATGAGAACATAAAACCACTGGTAGATCTCGTGTCTGCAGCAACAGTACTAGCCTAATCAACATCTGTGTACCCATGTAGTTGTATCTCTATACCAGCCTCATAGAAACTTGTCCATAATCAATTGTGGATTTTATGTACCTAAGAATCCATCTAATTGCATCCAAGTGTGGCTTCCTAAATTGACTCACAAGTCCAATATCATAGCTCAAGTCTAGCCTAGTAGTGGTCATGTAGATCAAGCTATCCACTATGCGTAGTGGGGTCACCTGTATTTACGAAAAGCTTTGTGTTCTACTCCAATGGCATTGAAATAAGCTTACAGCCTATCATACCATACTTACAAGGGGGGAGGCTTCTATTTATAGGAAAAAGTGAGCCTCTAACCAAACAAACTGATTCTAGAATTTTTCAGATCAGTTTGGTCACTTTTTGACCATTTTTAGGTCAGTTTAGCTTACTTTTTGGATCTAGTTGAAACAAGAGGAGAGATGAAAATATCTCATTATTTGTGAGTTTAAAACTCATCCACACATGTGAAATAGGCACCTCCTTCATGAGGGAAATTCCCCACACTAAGGTGTCAAAAATGCATCATTTCCTCTAAATATATCTTCTTTTTTAACTAATAAACCTTGTCCTTAGTCAACTCTTCATCTTATGTGAGTATTTACTCATTTTTGGGGGATTTTTCTTTTATTCTTCAATTTATCTCCTCCCTACATTTGGATTAATCTTATTGGTCCATAGGAACCTTAATCCAAAATTTTCAGAAAATCTGGACCCTCAGGCTAAGGTCCTTTTTACCTATTTTTAATTTATTCCAATTGCACACTGGAAAATTCCTTTTGAATTTCTGTTTCAACGGAAATCATTTTAATAAGAAGGGATATTTTTCCATCCAAAGATATCTAGAAATTGAATTATCTCTCTCTAGAACATTTTCTCTCTCTAGGCCAAAACAGATAGAAACAAGATCTGTTATTATTCTGAAAAAGGGGATTGATTAGAGGGAGAGAAACTGGATATCTTGAGGGATTGGGAGAGGAATCTTACATCCTACCCCACTTAAAAAACACGAGATGTCTTCACATTAGGAACTCAATGGAGTCTTTTTGGGCCCTTTAATTTGCCATGAGGTTATGGAAACGTTTAACTTTTTGACAAATAGGAGCCTGCCATGTAAGCAAAAACCAATGGTTTGTAAGAGAGGTGTAAGAGTGGTCAAAGGGTGCACTTTTTCCCCCAAAAAGGGGAGGGGGCAATTTTACAATTTTCGGACCTCCATAACTTCTACATACAAGCTCCGATTTGAGCGGAGATTACAGATCCGTGATCTACGCATCAAGAGCTTTCCATAGATATGTTACATGATATGGTTTTATCCGCTAGATTTTAAATTCCATTTTTCCCCCAAAATTCAAATTCAAATAAAGTAGCCGTTTTGAAGCTTCTAATTAGAAAACGTTTCTTCTTAAGAGAAAAGGTTTGACTCCCTTAAACTGCCAAATAAAAGGGCCCAAGAAGACTCCATTGAGTTCCTAATGTCTCGCAGGTGGAGTATGATCTCTCTCATCTTCTTATTCTTTTTCAATCACTTCCAGTGTTATTGCCTTGGAAGTGGACGGTCGATTTGGGAACAACTCTCTTTGACTTCCCCTACTTGCATTACTTTGGTTTGAAACTACGGGTTGGTTAGAGGGTCTAAAATATTCCTGAGTTTGTGGCGAATAGAAACTTGATTACTCTGCAAGGAAGGAGCTGGAGTCTCGAATCTTGATCCCTGATTTCCCTGCCCTGAAAACCTTGATCCAAAAGGAGTTGGACAATCTATACTGCGATGTCCAAATCCTTGATAGTTATAACAGTTCACTCCCTTGTTCAAGGGTGGAACTTCTGAAGTTGAATTCCAGGGGATTGAGTTTCGGGAAAAGGACATTTCTTCCATTCTGAAACTTCCCATATCCTGGGCTTGACCTTGATATCTCTTAGGCGGTGGAAGGTTGGAATCACCTTCTGGAACTAAAAACCTTTTGAAAGGTGATGGTGCTGGCTTTGGTGGGACCTTGACATCAAAGACCTTGGAGAAATCCTTTGCCATCCACACTGCTTTGGCCATGGAAACTGGCTTGGCATTCTTCACCAAAATATTCAAAGGTTCGTTTAGTGAGCGGTGCCATGAGTATTTGAGGAGGAGAGCGAACACTTGGTGATATACTTCAATAGTTCTGCTTCCCTGGGTTAGCTCTAAGAATTCGTTCATCTTTGTTTTTAAAAAGTCAGGAGGACAGAACCTCGTCCTTAGGTAAATTTTGAGATCATTCCATGTCTAGGTATTCTGATCCAGATGGTTTGTCTCGCAGTGGTTTCTCCATGCCACTCTGGCTGTTTCTACTATCTTCAGCCTTGCAAGAGCCATTTTGCTCTTCTCATTGTACCCGGTGACATCAAAGTACTCTTCCATTGCTCCGATCCACTTCTCCACAGCCTCGCCCAAGTTTTCCTCTTCACCCTTGAAAGGCCCAGGCTCCGAACTATGAAGAGTTTTACGAACATCCAAGTCGAGCTCTTCCTCATCGAGTTGGGGGTTATCATTTCTACCACGACAACCTCGATCCATGTTCCTATCAATACGAAACATCTTGTTAAGTCCCTTTATTTATGATTCAAATCCGATTTTTGATTCATCTGATTCTGGGGTGCTTTAGATAGGTCGGCTCCCCACAGAATTGTGGGTTAAAGATACTCGCATTATCAGATAACAATTCATTCAGAACATATCATTCATATCTTTAACACAATAATGGGGTGCTTTAGATAGGTCGGCTCCCCACAGAATCGTGGGTTAAAGATACTCGCATTATCAGATAACAATTCATTCAGAACATATCATTCATATCTTTAACACAATAATGGTCTATTAGAACGAAATTTCCACTTGAACAGTACTTCATGGGGGATTGCAATTTTATATATTTTTAATTTGTCATCCCTTAACTTGATCCACTGGGTCAAGAGTTAATAGTAGCAATCTGTTAGCACAATCCACTAATCTCATAGTGATTTGCTGAAGTCATTATCGTTATTCTAGTTACAAACATCAACACAGGGACTCGTCCCATTCATCCTCATTGTGGTTTTGCTCAGTTTATCGATTTTCAACCAAAAATTCAGAAATCATCATTTTTCAATCAGAATCCAATTCAACTAATCATTTCTCAATCAGAATTTTAAAATCATATCAACCACATTCAAATTCATCATCTGGATAGCTTTTTAGCTTATAATTTCAAGATCTTAGATTTACTCGTATATACTGCCAGTAAAGAGCTGCAGTTATACCCTTGGTATATACGGGTAGTCACGGTCCTTGGAACTATAAGGTAAATACCATCATATCTAGGCCTCAAGCAAGTCAGGGATTCCATATAATTGCAGTACTTCTATCTGAAGACCCAATTATCAATTTATGAATTTCAGTCTGAATAACAATTTATATGAATTTTATCATACAATTACAACCTTTTATTGCTTCTTCATAAATTTTTGACATTTTTGGCTTCTTGGTTGATCCACATTAGCCAAATTTGCTCTGCTACCAACTGTAAGATCCCTGTGCCCACCGCGCAATAAATTCAGGGGTGCTAGCAGTGGAAGTAGCACTTCTTACGCGAGGCAGGGTCTCACACTCAGGGCCTCACCCACGGATATCCGCACAAGAGACTAATCCATCAGTTCTTCCAAAACCGAACCCGAAAAAACTTCCCTTGCCCGGAAAGCACAGGCGATTCCTCCAAGATAACTTTTCTCTAACGTAGTCAAAAGCCTTATCTAACAGAACTGATCTGACCAAACCCGTAAGTCCCATAGTCAGATCAGGAAAAAGATTGCACTTGGATCATAGAGACCAACGCTTTTTTCCTCATTGAGAGGCACACCCGTTGATTCTTTTCCATATAACAATTTTTGTTCGGGATTTACTTCATCTATCGTACCATAACCGAATTGAGTCTCAATTTAGGGATCCATCAGTCCAGCCTAACCCTATCTAGTACCATGGGTTAGCCAACCACCCAACCATTGTAGTGATGGGATCCAGTTAGGAATTTGGTTAGGTTTTGTCCCGGGTACCAGGGAAAAGAGTTCCTAGGCCCCCTAATCGGATATTCATGCAAACTTAAAACTAGTCACACTACTTACACACCCATTCACATCCATTCCTCACATACACATTCACATTCATTATCATCACATACATTCACTCACATCCCATATCATTCATTTACATTCTGATTCACTCACATCCCATATCATTCATTTACATTCTGATTCACATGACATCACATCTCATCCATTCATTCACATTTATCTGATTCACATCGCATCTCATCCCATCTATCCACCTCACATTCTCATTACCTCTATTCACATCACATCCATCCATCCATTCGTTCCCATCTATCTGATTCACATCACATCTCATCACATCTATCCACATCACATTCTCATCACTTCTATTCATATCACATCCATCCATCCATTTATTCACATCTATCTTATTCTCATCACATTCGTTTAAACATAGAATTTAAGAGAATTCTAATTTTTGATATAAAGATTCTTTACGCATCTATTTGTGCATAAAATCAACTTCAGCAAGAATAACACTTTTAACAAAATCTTTTTATGCATCTATTTATGCATAAATTTAATTTTAAGGAAAAGAACGCTTTTAAAATAAAAATAAATCCTTTATGCATCTTTCTATGCATAAAATCAATTTTAATTAAAATAACACTCTTGGAATAAAAATAAATCCTTTATGCATCTTTCTATGCATAAATTCGATTTTAATGAGAATAAAACTTTTGATATGAAAAAAAATTCCTTTATGCATCTTTCTATGCATAAAATCAAAATTAATGAGAATAACTCTTTTGAAATAAAAATAAATTCCTTTATGCATCTTTCTATACATAAAGTCAAAATTAATGAGAATAACTCTTTTGAAATAAAAATAAATTCCTTTATGCATCTTTCTATGCATAAAATTAAAATTAATGAGAATAACTCTTTTGAAATAAAAATAAATTACATATATTCAATTTTAATGGGAATAACACTTTTGAAATAAAAATAATTCTTTTAGAATGCACAAACGGAAGGAATTACTCTTTTAGAATAACCTAATGATAAACTTTAGTTTCATAAAATTTAAGAAACTTTTGCCATAACCTCCTTTATATGGCTGACCATTTCTCAATTTTAACATTCAATTTATGACTTGAATTAATCCAATTTGAATTCTAATATCTCTAATCTACTCCATTTTTTAAAAATTAAGAGAGTAAACAATGAAAAGAGTTTAATCAATCATTTAATTAAGCTTTCTAGGATTAAGAAGGGCTGAATTGTAAAGAAGAGAAGGGGGTGGTCTTTCCATCAAGGCATAGCATCAGATTTTAATTCAAACGTTTTCAAAGCATAAAATTTAAGAAAGCCATAGATTTGAAATTCACAATAAGTAAGAATTAAGCTTACATGGAGTTTGTAAGCTTTCCTTTGGCTTGAGGGATTGAGGGTTCTACTCTTGTTTGCAGCAAGAGTGGCCACCAGTTCTTTTGGAGAGGATTTAGTCAAAAACAATTGAATTATCTAGTGAATTCAATGTATTTGACTCTGGGGGGAGGAGTAGAGTAACAGTGCATAAACACTATTAACCTTTTAGAAGGGGGGAGGCTTCCATTTATAGGTGTGAGATCCCTGTTCCCACCGCGCAACGGATTCGGGGTACTAGCAGCGGAAGTAGCACTTCTTGCGCGAGGCAGGGTCCCACACTCGGGGCCTCGTCCACGGATATCCGGACAAAAGACTAATCCGTCGGTTTTTCCAAAACCAGACCCGGAAAAACTTCCCTTATCCGGAAAACATGGGCGATTCCACCAGGATAATTTTTACTCTATCGTAGTCAAAACCCTTACTGATCAAACAGATCCGACTGCATCTATAAAGATACTTGGTCAGATCAAGGAAGAAACTTGCACTTGGATCATTGGGATCAACGCTTTTTTCCCCACCAAGGAGGCACAGCCGTTGATTCCTATCCATAGAACAATTACTATCCGGGATTTACTTTATCTATCGTAATAACAGAAATTGAGTCTCGATTTACGGATCCATCAGTCCAGCCTAACCCCATCCGATCCCATGGGTTAGCCAACCTCCCAACCACTGTAGTGATGGGATCCAATTTGGAATTTGGTTAGGTTTTGTCCCGGGTACCAAGGAAAAGAGTTCCAAGGCCCCCTAGCCGGAATTTCATGCAAACATAAAACTAGCCACACCACTTACACACCCAATATGAAAATTGCCTTTTTCTTAGCATCAGCTAACTTTAAAACAATCCTTTAATGAAACCATAGTACCACTGATCACAATCTCCCAATTTATCCAATTGATTCATAATTTCCCATCATTCCTTCATCAGAGTATCTATGGCATCATTGGCAACTAGAACGCTCACCACCTGTCCACACAGAGGCCGTTTCCATAGTTCCTAGCCCATAATACTCGGCAATATAATCACTTATCAAGATGGACTCTCGTTGAAGATCAGCAAGATCAACCAACAGATCCATATAAAAGAGCCATGGACTCATCCGTTGAGGACCAGCAAGGTCAGTCAACCAGATCCATGCCCGGTTTCACAAAACAACTCTTACTCCTTGTTCCAATATCTTCCTCGATGCACGCGTGGGTATCCTAGGCGACCCAGAGCCCGAGCACCGTATGGTCAGCACCCTCTAGGATCCTTCGCAGGTGACCTAGCGCTTCACTCATAGGCCGCTTCCTTGGTCCCTCATCCACCGTACCGGAAGCTCACCATTTTAATCGAACCGAGGCTGGTCAAGACCTCGGCCGACCTTGCTACGCGAGACGTCCTCCATTGACTCTCCGTCAGCAGTTGCAACTTATCAGTTAGGTCTCCACGACCTTAATCACAAGACGGTCAAAATGCTTTCCCAGCATTCTTGACATAAAACAGCCATTTACAAACAGCATTTACAAACAGTTTACAAATACAATTTCTATATTAACTCTCATTTTTCCACATTATCCCTCATGCAATCCACATTACTTATTCCACATTTCATTTATATGTGTACTCATCCAATCATATCATTTTCCATCTCTTCACTTCAGATTCCTTCACATCACATATCATATATTCACATCCATATCCACATCCATACATCCACATCCACATCCACATCCACATCCATACATCCACATCTACATGCTTATCTCCATTTTCACATCCTCATTTATACATCCACATCCCATATCCACATTCATACATACACATCCATATCCGCATTCATACATACACATCCATATCCACATCCACATGCATACATTCATTATCACGTCCTCATTCATACATCCACATCCACATACATACATACATACATCCACATCCACATCCACATTCTCATTCACATCTATACATCCATATCTACATGCACATTCACATCCATACATCCACATCTATATCCTCATTCACATCCATACATCCACATTCATGCATCCACATCTACATGCCTACCTCCATACATACACATCCACATTTACATCCATGCATCCACATCCACATCCTCATTCACATCCATACATCCACATTCATACATCCACATCCACATCCACATTCACATCCATACATCCACATCTACATGCTTATCTCCATTTTCACATCCTCATTTATACATCCACATCCCATATCCACATTCATACATACACATCCATATCCACATCCACATGCATACATACATCCACATCCACATTCCCATTCACATATATACATCCATATCTACATGCACATTCACATCCATACATCCACATTCATGCATCCACATCTACATGCATACATCCATACATCCACATCCACATTTACATCCATGCATCCACATCTACATCCTCATTCACATCCATACATCCACATTCATACATCCATACATCCACATTCATACATCCACATCCACATCCACATTCACATCCATACATCCACATTCATACATCCACATCCACATCCATACATCCACATTCATACATCCACATCCACATCCACATTCACATCCATACATCCACATTCATACATCCACATCCACATCCACATGCATCTTATCATATCTTATCACTTCCCATATCTTTTATGCATACCTCTATGCATGAAATTCAATTATGCTAAAAGTAACACTTTTATAATAAAATATTCAACTTTTATGCATACCTCTATGCATGAAATCCAATATGATAAAAGTAACACTTTTGATATAAAAAAATTATCCTTTATGCATACTTCTATGCATGAAAAATTAAAAATGATAAAAGTAACACTTTTGATATAAAAATTTTTCCTTTATGCATCCTTCTATGCATGAAAATTAAAAATGATAAAAGTAACACTTTTGATATAAAAAAATTATCCTTTATGCATGATATTAAAATTCAATTTCTCCATGATTATAATGAAATTCTTTCAATTAATCTAGGATGATAATTCCTAGAATATGGTAGGAAGTCCTCTTTTTATGCTTTGAATGAAATTATTTTATGCATAATTTTTATAAAAATTTTGCCATAGCTCCGCTGCTATGACTGATAAATCTCAATTTTTTCTAAGGGATAAAGCTTATCATTAAGGAAATAATTAAAATGATCTCTAATTGGATCATTAATCTATAGTGGATTGAATCATCAATATGCATAAACTAAAAGCATAGAAAAAAGCCATTAAATTGGCCTCAAGCATAGCTTAATCTTGGATTAAGGAAAAGCTTTATGAAAAGCTTGATTTGGATTGAGAACGGGTCATGAGTATGACCATTTCTTGAGTGAGAGAGAGAATTTACATAAAAATCATTAGAATTTAAACATAAATGAAAATTAACTTCAATAGCATTTATTAACTTATGTAACTCTTCACTACTATTCAAACTTCAATAGTATTTAAAAAAAAACCATACCAATTAAACTTCTCAAGCTTGAGAGGGGTTGAGAAGAGAGAAACATTGAGAAATTATAGAAAGATCAATATTCACTAATTACCTTACAACTTGCTTGATTCTTTGTTCACGGTAGAGGCCCCCAACCAATCAATTGGTTAAGTATGTTGATGGAGCCACTAATGGGGATTGAAGAAAGAGGGAAGCTCCAAAAACTAGTGAATTATTAAATGAATTCACAGTTCTTGGCTTAGGTGGAGTAGAGTAACGATGCATAAACACTAACTATTTTTCAACAAGGGGGAGGCTTCTATTTATAGGAAAAATTGAGCTCCTAACCAAACAAACTGATTCTAGAATTTTCTAAATCAGTTTGGTCAATATTTGACCATTTTTAGGTCAGTTAAGCTAACTTTTTGGAACTAGACTTGAATGAGGAGAGAGGAGAGATGAAATATCTCAATTTTTATGAGTTTAAAACTCATTCAAGCATGTGAAATATGCACCTCCTTTAAAGAACTCCCCTTCCTTACATATGTGTCATAATGGAATCATTTTAATATTGCTCATAGTTTTTTTTTACTAATAAACCTTGTACATTTTCAACTCTTCATCTTATGTGAGCATTTACTCATTTTTGGGTATTTTCTTTTTACAAGTTGGATTTATCTCCTCCCTACACATGGATTGATGCTATTGGTCCATAGGAACCTTAATTGGACCATAGTCTAAAGATTTCTGAAAATCTAGACCCTTAGGCTAAGGTTCTTTATAGCTATTTTCAATTAATTCCAATTGCACATTGGAAAATTCTTTTTTGAATTTCTGTTTCAGGGGAACTCATCTGAATTAGAAGAGATATTTTTCTATCCAAAAATATTCAAAATCTGAATATTCTCTCTCTAGAATATTTTTCTCTCTCTAGGCTAAAACAGATAGAAACAAGGTCTTTATATTTCTGAAGAGGGATTGATTACAGGGAAAGATACTAGACATCAAAAAGGGGGTGGGGGAGGAATCTTACATTCTACCCCACTTAAAAAACGCGAGATGTCCTCATCTCGCAACTTGTGATAATTTCGCAAGATTCACGAATATGAGACTTAGAGAAAAATTTTAATCAAGATTAACCACCAAGAAATGTCTTAAAGAGAGCAAGATTCAAAATAAGAACAAGATTTAAACTTTATTCATTCTCGGAACTTATACAGTAAAGATAGAAGAACTCTTTACACTTCCATAAGCCCGTCCATCATATGATCACAAAAGCAGTCCTCACAAGCTGCACAAGTATAAGGTAACTCATCTATGGGAATGATTCTGTGGGTTATTGCTGCGCCTATCTCAGTGGTATGAGGTGTTCTAACAAAAGGACCTCTGAGAGGCAAGCGAAAAACGGGGTAAAGGCATATCTTCTCATGAGGAAGAAAACACGCCAGTAAGAAGACCCGCTCAGAAAACCCAGGATGCCTTGATCTCATGACGCAGTAGTATCGGGGACCCAAACCCAAAGCTTCAATAACCATGGCCAAGCGGACATTGTTACGAAAGTGCTGCTGACCCCAGGGTGTTACCCTAGTTATGTCTTGATAGGTCCGCCATTTTGTCTGCGCTACAGAAGTTCCCAAGTGAGGGAAAAGTGAGCGCTCATACTGCTCTATAAAATCTTTCTTCACAGACTCCCTTGCGTCTTGAAGGTGAGAAATCATCATGGATAAAACTAATTCTTGTTGCCAAGCCATGAAGGAGATTAAGAAAGAAAGGAGATCGATGGAAGTAAGATTACTGTGAGCGACAAGTAAAAGTTACGACTTATATAAAGGAAGGAGCTAGCGTAACTTAGAAGCCAACGGTAACTTGCCACTGAAGTTTTACCGTCTTTCCATGATTTGGGTTTGACACATTTTTCTATAGAAGGCATTAAGAATTTTGAGATGAAGAGATAAAAGAAGCTTGTAGGCTAAGTCACCTACTTTCATTGAATTCAGATATAAGGCTCACAATATCTGGGGGATAACTTCATATACTCCCCAAGAGATAAAGAACTTCTTTTGGGCCGTACTCGAATGAAGACCAAAACCTTGATATCCAAAACATCGATTCTCACTTCTGAACTCATTGTTCTGAATCCTTAAAACAGGTGGGACTCTTGAGAAGTATTCTAGGAAAAGGGTCTTCCTTTGTTAAACAGAACTTTCTTTTATTTTAGAGAGGGAATAATTATAAGATCAGAAAGGGAGATTCTTACTCCTGTATACCTCGAAGGCTGGGGAGGAATCTTACATTCTACCCCACTTAAAAAGTGCGAGATGTCCTCATCTCGCAAGGTAGAGGACAACTCTTTTTCTTAACATCCAATTTTATTTTGGGGTTCCTTATATTCTGGTCAACCCAGCAGAACACTGGGATAAATATCCCTTATATAGAACTCATCATTAATATTCAGATCATATCATTCATATCTTTAACATGATAATGGTCCATTAGATCGAAAAATTTCCTTCTGAACATTCCTCCACGGGAATTTCAGTCAAGCAAGTTCTCAATTTGTCATCCCTTAACTTGATCTACTGATCAAGTGTTAACAGTAACAATTTGACAGCACAACCCACTAATCTCATAGTGATTTGCTGAATTCATTATCATCATTCCAGTTATGAATATCATCACTGGGACTCGTCCCATTCATCCTCATTGTGGTTTTGTTCAGATTTTTATATTTCAACTAATTTCAGAAGTCATCATTTTTCAATCAGAATTTTCAATCAGAATCCAATTCAATTCATCAATTCTCAAACAGAATTAAAAATCATATCAACCACATTCGAATTCATCATCTGGATAGCATTAACGCTTATACTTTCAAGTCTTAGATTTACTCGTATATACTGTCAGTAAAGAGCTGCAGTATACTCTCGGTATATACGGGTAGTCACGGCCCTTGGAATTATAAGGTAAATACCATCATGTCTAGGCCTCAAGCAAGTCAGGGATTCTATATAATTGCGGTACTTCCCTCTGAAGACCCAATTACCAATTTACGAATTTTAGTTTGAATATCAAATTGTATGACTTATATCACACAATTACAACCTTTTTGTGTTTCTTGATAAATTCTTGACATATTTGTCTTCTCAGTTGATCTTTATTAACCAAATGCTCTGATACCAACTGTGAGATCCCTGTTCCCACCGCGCAACGGATTCGGGGTACTAGCAGCGGAAGTAGCACTTCTTGCGCGAGGCAGGGTCCCACACTCGGGGCCTCGTCCACGGATATCCGGACAAAAGACTAATCCGTCGGTTTTTCCAAAACCAGACCCGGAAAAACTTCCCTTATCCGGAAAACATGGGCGATTCCACCAGGATAATTTTTACTCTAACGTAGTCAAAACCCTTACTGATCAAACAGATCCGACTGCATCTATAAAGATACTTGGTCAGATCAAGGAAGAAACTTGCACTTGGATCATTGGGATCAACGCTTTTTTCCCCACCAAGGAGGCACAGCCGTTGATTCCTATCCATAGAACAATTACTATCCGGGATTTACTTTATCTATCGTAATAACAGAAATTGAGTCTCGATTTACGGATCCATCAGTCCAGCCTAACCCCATCCGATCCCATGGGTTAGCCAACCTCCCAACCACTGTAGTGATGGGATCCAATTTGGAATTTGGTTAGGTTTTGTCCCGGGTACCAAGGAAAAGAGTTCCAAGGCCCCCTAGCCGGAATTTCATGCAAACATAAAACTAGCCACACCACTTACACACCCAATATGAAAATTGCCTTTTTCTTAGCATCAGCTAACTTTAAAACAATCCTTTAATGAAACCATAGTACCACTGATCACAATCTCCCAATTTATCCAATTGATTCATAATTTCCCATCATTCCTTCATCAGAGTATCTATGGCATCATTGGCAACTAGAACGCTCACCACCCATTAGGAACTCAATGGAGTCTTCTTGGGCCCTTTTATTTGGCAGTTTAAGGGAGTCAAACCTTTTCTCTTAAGAAGACACGTTTTCTAATTAGAAGCTTCAAAACGGCTACTTTATTTGAATTTGAATTTTGGGGGAAAAATGGAATTTAAAATCTAGCGGATAAAACCATATCATGTAACATATCTATGGAAAGCTCTTGATGCGTAGATCACGGATCTGTAATCTCCGCTCAAATCGGAGCTTGTATGTAGAAGTTATGGAGGTCCGAAAATTGTAAAATTGCCCCCTCCCCTTTTTGGGGGAAAAAGTGCACCCTTTGACCACTCTTACACCTCTCTTACAAACCATTGGTTTTTGCTTACATGGCAGGCTCCTATTTGTCAAAAAGTTAAACGTTTCCATAACCTCATGGCAAATTAAAGGGCCCAAAAAGACTCCATTGAGTTCCTAATGTGTCCACACAGAGGCCGTTTCCATAGTTCCTAGCCCATAATACTCGGCAATATAATCACTTATCAAGATGGACTCTCGTTGAAGATCAGCAAGATCAACCAACAGATCCATATAAAAGAGCCATGGACTCATCCGTTGAGGACCAGCAAGGTCAGTCAACCAGATCCATGCCCGGTTTCACAAAACAACTCTTACTCCTTGTTCCAATATCTTCCTCGACGCACGCGTGGGTATCCTAGGCGACCCAGAGCCCGAGCATCGTATGGTCAGCACCCTCTAGGATCCTTCGCAGGTGACCTAGCGCTTCACTCATAGGCCGCTTCCTTGGTCCCTCATCCACCGTACCGGAAGCTCACCATTTTAATCGAACCGAGGCTGGTCAAGACCTCGGCCGACCTTGCTACGCGAGACGTCCTCCATTGACTCTCCGTCAGCAGTTGCAACTTATCAGTTAGGTCTCCACGACCTTAATCACAAGACGGTCAAAATGCTTTCCCAGCATTCTTGACATAAAACAGCCATTTACAAACAGCATTTACAAACAGTTTACAAATACAATTTCTATATTAACTCTCATTTTTCCACATTATCCCTCATGCAATCCACATTACTTATTCCACATTTCATTTATATGTGTACTCATCCAATCATATCATTTTCCATCTCTTCACTTCAGATTCCTTCACATCACATATCATATATTCACATCCATATCCACATCCATACATCCACATCCACATCCACATCCACATCCATACATCCACATCTACATGCTTATCTCCATTTTCACATCCTCATTTATACATCCACATCCCATATCCACATTCATACATACACATCCATATCCACATCCATATCCGCATTCATACATACACATCCATATCCACATCCACATGCATACATTCATTATCACGTCCTCATTCATACATCCACATCCACATACATACATACATATATCCACATCCACATCCACATTCTCATTCACATCTATACATCCATATCTACATGCACATTCACATCCATACATCCACATCTATATCCTCATTCACATCCATACATCCACATTCATGCATCCACATCTACATGCCTACCTCCATACATACACATCCACATTTACATCCATGTATCCACATCCACATCCTCATTCACATCCATACATCCACATTCATACATCCACATCCACATCCACATTCACATCCATACATCCACATCTACATGCTTATCTCCATTTTCACATCCTCATTTATACATCCACATCCCATATCCACATTCATACATACACATCCATATCCACATCCACATGCATACATACATCCACATCCACATTCCCATTCACATATATACATCCATATCTACATGCACATTCACATCCATACATCCACATCTATATCCTCATTCACATCCATACATCCACATTCATGCATCCACATCTACATGCATACATCCATACATCCACATCCACATTTACATCCATGCATCCACATCTACATCCTCATTCACATCCATACATCCACATTCATACATCCATACATCCACATTCATACATCCACATCCACATCCACGTTCACATCCATACATCCACATTCATACATCCACATCCACATCCATACATCCACATTCATACATCCACATCCACATCCACATTCACATCCATACATCCACATTCATACATCCACATCCACATCCACATGCATCTTATCATATCTTATCACTTCCCATATCTTTTATGCATACCTCTATGCATGAAATTCAATTATGCTAAAAGTAACACTTTTATAATAAAATATTCAACTTTTATGCATACCTCTATGCATGAAATCCAATATGATAAAAGTAACACTTTTGATATAAAAAAATTATCCTTTATGCATACTTCTATGCATGAAAAATTAAAAATGATAAAAGTAACACTTTTGATATAAAAATTTTTCCTTTATGCATCCTTCTATGCATGAAAATTAAAAATGATAAAAGTAACACTTTTGATATAAAAAAATTATCCTTTATGCATGATATTAAAATTCAATTTCTCCATGATTATAATGAAATTCTTTCAATTAATCTAGGATGATAATTCCTAGAATATGGTAGGAAGTCCTCTTTTTATGCTTTGAATGAAATTATTTTATGCATAATTTTTATAAAAATTTTGCCATAGCTCCGCTGCTATGACTGATAAATCTCAATTTTTTCTAAGGGATAAAGCTTATCATTAAGGAAATAATTAAAATGATCTCTAATTGGATCATTAATCTATAGTGGATTGAATCATCAATATGCATAAACTAAAAGCATAGAAAAAAGCCATTAAATTGGCCTCAAGCATAGCTTAATCTTGGATTAAGGAAAAGCTTTATGAAAAGCTTGATTTGGATTGAGAACGGGTCATGAGTATGACCATTTCTTGAGTGAGAGAGAGAATTTACATAAAAATCATTAGAATTTAAACATAAATGAAAATTAACTTCAATAGCATTTATTAACTTATGTAACTCTTCACTACTATTCAAACTTCAATAGTATTTAAAAAAAAACCATACCAATTAAACTTCTCAAGCTTGAGAGGGGTTGAGAAGAGAGAAACATTGAGAAATTATAGAAAGATCAATATTCACTAATTACCTTACAACTTGCTTGATTCTTTGTTCACGGTAGAGGCCCCCAACCAATCAATTGGTTAAGTATGTTGATGGAGCCACTAATGGGGATTGAAGAAAGAGGGAAGCTCCAAAAACTAGTGAATTATTAAATGAATTCACAGTTCTTGGCTTAGGTGGAGTAGAGTAACGATGCATAAACACTAACTATTTTTCAACAAGGGGGAGGCTTCTATTTATAGGAAAAATTGAGCTCCTAACCAAACAAACTGATTCTAGAATTTTCTAAATCAGTTTGGTCAATATTTGACCATTTTTAGGTCAGTTAAGCTAACTTTTTGGAACTAGACTTGAATGAGGAGAGAGGAGAGATGAAATATCTCAATTTTTATGAGTTTAAAACTCATTCAAGCATGTGAAATATGCACCTCCTTTAAAGAACTCCCCTTCCTTACATATGTGTCATAATGGAATCATTTTAATATTGCTCATAGTTTTTTTTACTAATAAACCTTGTACATTTTCAACTCTTCATCTTATGTGAGCATTTACTCATTTTTGGGTATTTTCTTTTTACAAGTTGGATTTATCTCCTCCCTACACATGGATTGATGCTATTGGTCCATAGGAACCTTAATTGGACCATAGTCTAAAGATTTCTGAAAATCTAGACCCTTAGGCTAAGGTTCTTTATAGCTATTTTCAATTAATTCCAATTGCACATTGGAAAATTCTTTTTTGAATTTCTGTTTCAGGGGAACTCATCTGAATTAGAAGAGATATTTTTCTATCCAAAAATATTCAAAATCTGAATATTCTCTCTCTAGAATATTTTTCTCTCTCTAGGCTAAAACAGATAGAAACAAGGTCTTTATATTTCTGAAGAGGGATTGATTACAGGGAAAGATACTAGACATCAAAAAGGGGGTGGGGGAGGAATCTTACAATAGGAAAAAGTGAGCTTCTAACCAAGCAAACCGATTCTAGAATTTTCCACATCAGTTTGGTCACTTTTTGACCATTTTTAGGTCAGTTTAGCTTTTTGACCATTTTTAGGTTAGTTTAGCTTACTTTTTGGATCTAGAGGAGAGATGACAATATCTCATTATTTGTGAGTTTAAAACTCATCCACATATGTGAAATAGGCGACCCTTCATGAGGGGAATTCCCCACACTGAGGTGTCAAAAATGTATCATTTTCTCTATCTCTTCTTTTTTAACTAATAAACCTTGTCCTTAGTCAACTCTTCATCTTATATGAGTATTTACTCATTTTTGGGGGATTTTTCTTTTATTCTTAAATTTATCTCCTCCCTACATTTGGATTAATCTTATTGGTCCATAGGAACCTTAATCCAAAATTTTCAGAAAATGTGGACCCTCAAGCTAAGGTCCTTTTTACCTATTTTCAATTTATTCCAATTGCACACTGGAAAGTTCTTTTTGAAATTCTATTTTTATAGAAACAAGATCTGTTATTATTCTGAAAAGGGGATTGATTACAGGGAGAGAAACTGGACATCTTGAGGGGCTAGGGAGGAATCTTACATCCTACCCCACTTTAAAAATATGAGATGTCTTTATCTCGCAGGTGGAGTATGATCTCTCTCATCTTCTTCTTCTTCTTCACTCACTTCCAGTGTTACTGCCTTGGAAGTGGATGGTCGATTTGGGAACAACTCTCTTTGACTTCCCCTATTCTGAGGCAGAGGTCTTGCATTACTTTGGTTTGAAACTGTGGGTTGGTTAGAGGGTCTACCTTTGAGATTTCCCTGATTTTGGCGGAAACCTGATTACTCTGGAAGGAAGGAGTTGGAGTCTAGAATCTTGATCCCTAATTTCCCTGCCCTGAAAACCTTGATCCAAAAGGAGTTGGACAATCCATACTGTGATGTCCAATTCCTTGACAGTTATAGCATTTCACTCCCTTGTTCAAGGGTAGAACTTCTGAAGTTGAATTCTAGGGGATTGAGTTTCAGGAAAAGAACATTTCTTCCATTCTGAAACTTCCCATATCCTAGGCTTGACCTTGATATCTCTTAGGCAGTGGAAGGTTGGAATCACCTTCTGTAACTAAAAACCTTTTGAAAGGTGATGGTGCTGGCTTTGGTGGGACCTTGACATCAAAGCCCTTAGAGAAATCCTTCGCCATCCGCACTACTTCGGTCATGGAAACTGGCTTGGCGTTCTTCACCAAAATATTCAAAGGTTCGTTCAGTCCCCGAATGAACCTGGCCATTAGCTGTTCTTCATTCAGTGGTGGTGAGTATTTGAGGAGGAGAGCGCTTGGTGATATACTTTAATAGTTCTGCTCCCCTGGGTTAGCTCTAAGAATTCGTTCATCTTTGTTTCTAAAAAACCAGGAGGACAGAACCTCGTCCTTAGGTAAATTTTGAGATCATTCCATGTCTGGGTATTCTAATCCAAACGGTTTGTCTCGTAGTGGTTTCTCCATGCCACTCTGGCTCTTTCTACTATCTTCAGCCTTGCAAGAGCCATTTTGCTCTTCTCATTGTACCCGATGATATCAAAGTACTCTTCCATTGCTTTGATCCACTTCTCCACAGCCTCGCCCAAGTTTTCCCCTTCATCCTTGAAAGGCCCAGTCTGCGAACTATGAAGAGTTTTACAAACATCCAAGTCGAGCTCTTCCTCATCAAATTAGGGGTTATCATTTCTACCACGACGACCTTGATCCATGTTCCTATCAATACCAAAAATCTTGTTAAGTCCCTTTATTTATGATTCAAATCCGATTTTTGATTCATCTGATTCTGGGGTTCTTTAGATAGGTCAGCTCCCCACAGAATCGTGGGATAAAGATACTGGGATTATCAAATAACAATTTATTCAGAACATATCATTCATATCTTTAACACAATAATGGTCTATTAGACCAAAATTTCCATTTGAACAGTCATGGGGGGGATTGCAATTTTATAGATTTTTAATTTGTCATCCCTTAACTTGATCCACTAGGTCAAGAGTTAACAGTAGCAATCTGTCAGCACAATTCACTAATCTCATAGTGATTTACTGAATTCATTATCATTATTCTAGTTACGAACATCAACACAAGGACTCGTCCCATTCATCCTCATTATTGTGATTTTGCTCAGTTTATCACTTTTCAACCAAAAATTCAAGAATCATCATTTTTCAATCAGAATCTAATTTAACTCATCAGTTCTCAATCCGAATTTTAAAATCATATCAACCACATTCGAATTCATCATCTGGATAGCTTTTTAGCTTATAATTTCAAGATCTTAGATTTACTCGTATATACTGCTAGTAAAGAGCTGCAGTTATACCCTCAGTATATACGGGTAGTCATGGTCCTTGGAACTATAAGGTAAATACGATCATATCTAGCCCTCAAGCAAGTCAAGGATTCCATATAATTGGAGTACTTCCATCTGAAGACTCAATTATCAAATTATGAATTTCAGTCTGAATAACAATTTGTATGAATTTTATCATACAATGACAACCTTTTACTGCTTTTTCATAAATTTTTGACATTTTTGGCTTCTTGGTTGATCCACATTAGCCAAATTTGCTATGATATCAGCTGTAAGATCCCTGTCCCCATGGCGCAATGAATTCAGGGGTGCTAGCAACGGAAGTAGCACTTCTTGTGCGGGGCAGGGTCCCACACTCAGGGCCTCACCCACAGATATCCGGACAAGAGACTAATCCATCGGTTCTTCCAAAACCAAACCCGAAAAAACTTTCCTTGCCCGGAAAGCACATGCGATTCCTCTAGGATAACTTTTCTGTATAGCGTAGTCAAAAGCCTTATCTAACAGGATTGATCTAACTGAACCCATAAGTCCCATAGTTAGATCAGGAAAAAGATTACACTTGGATCATAGAGACCAATGTTTTTTTCCTCATTGAGAGGCACAGCCGTTGATTCTTTTCCATAGAACAATTTTTGTCCGGGATTTACTTCATCTATCGTACCATAACAGAATTGAGTCTCAATTTAGGGATCCATCAGTCCAGCCTAACCCCATCCAGCCCCATGGGTTAGCCAACCGCCCAACCAGTGTAGTGATGGGATCCAATTAGGAATTTGGTTAGGTTTTGTCCCGGGTACCAAGGAAAAAGAGTTCACACGCCCCCTAATCGGATATTACTGCAAACTTAAAACTAGTCACACTACTTACACACCCAATATGAAATTGCCTTTTTCATAGAATCAACTATCTTTAAAAATAATCATTTAATGAAACCATTGAGTCACTAATCCTAATCCTCAAAATCTCCGGTTAAATCCTTATTTCCAATCATTCCTTCATCGATGTACCTATGGTATCATTGGCAACCAGAACGCTCACCACCTGTCCACTCAGGGGCCTTTTCGATAGTTCCTAGCTCATAGTAACCAGCAAATTTTTCACATATCAAAATGGAAACTCCGTTTGAAGATCAGTAAGATCAACCAACGGATCCATATAAAAGGGCCATGGACTCAACCGTTGAGGACCAGCAAGGTCAATCAACTAAATCCATGCCCGAATTCAGAAAAAAACTCTTACTCATTGTTCCAATATCTTCCACGATGCACGTGTGGGTATCGTTTGGTGACCCAGAGCCTGAGCACCGTATGGTCAGCACCCTCTAGGATCCTTCGCAGGTGACCTAGCGCTTCACTCATAGGCCACTTCCTTGGTCCCTCATCCACCATACCGAAAGCTCACCATTTTAATAGAACCGAGGCTGGTCAAGACCTCGGCCGATGACCTTGCTATGCGAGACGTCCTCCATTGACTCTCCGTCAGCTGCTGTTGCAACTTATTAGATTAGGTCTCCACACGACCTCATTCACAAGATGGTCAAAATGCTTCCCCAGCATTCTTGACATAAGACATTCATTAAAAAACAGGTCATAAATACAGTTTCTATAACAAACTCTCGTCTTTCCACATTGTTCCACATCAACTACATTATTTAATTCTACAACCATTTCACAAGTATTCCTATTCTCATCCAATCACATCATTTTCATCTCATCACATCTTTCCTCAATTTATCCTCATCAGATCTCATCCACTTGCATGTACCCTTATCCACATCTCATCCACTTGCATCTACCCATATCCACATCTCATCCACTCGCATCTACCCATATCCACATCTCATCACATCACGTTCATTCACATCTCATCACATCACATTCATTCACATCTCATTCACTCACAACTCATCCATTCAGACCACATCACATTCACTCACAACTCATCCATTCATTTTACCTCACATCTCATCCATTCACATTCATTCACATCTCATCCATTCACATTCATTCACATCCCATCACATCACATTCATTCATATCCATCACATTCACATTCATTCATATCCATCGCATTCATTCTCATCACCATTATATCACATCACTTCTATCCACATCATATCTCATTCATACACATCTCATCTCATTCATCCACATCCATCCAATTGTTCACATGTACGACTACTCAGATCTATCCATACATTCATATCTATCACTTCACATACTTCACATCCATAAATATTCATGTCACATCACATCACATTCTTTCACATACACATCTATATCCGTTCTTTCACATACATCCACATCCATTCTTTCACATACTCATTCACATCCGTTCTTCACATACACATTCACATCCATTCTTCTCATACACATCCTTATCCATTCTTTCATATACTCATTCACATCGATTCCTCACATACACATTCACATTCATTATCATCACATACATTCACTCACATCCCATATCATTCATTTACATTCTGATTCACATGACATCACATCTCATCCATTCATTCACATTTATCTGATCTCATCCATCTCATCATCCATTCATTCACATTTATCTGATTCACATCGCATCTCATCACATACATCTATCCACCTCAAATTCTCATCACATACATCTATCCACCTCAAATTCTCATCACCTCTATTCACGTCACATCCATCCATCCATTCATTCCCATCTATCTGATTCACATCACATCTCATCACATCTATCCACATCACATTCTCATCACTTCTATCCACATCACATTCTCATCACTTCTATTCATATCACATCCATCCATCCATTCATTCACATCTATGTGATTCTCATCACATCTATTCTCATCACATTCGTTTAAACATAGAATTTAAGAGAATTCTAATTTTTGATATAAAGATTCTTTACACATCTATTTGTGCATAAAATCAACTTCAGTGGGAATAACACTTTTAACAAAATCTTTTTATGCATCTATTTATGCATAAATTTAATTTTAAGAAAAATAACACTTTTAAAATAAAAATAAATCCTTTATGCATCTTTCTATGCATAAAATCAATTTTAATGAAAATAACACTCTTGGAATAAAAATAAATCCTTTATGCATCTTTCTATGCATGAATTCAATTTTAATGAGAATAAAATTTTTGATATAAAAATAAATTTCTTTATGCATAAATTCAATTTTAAGGAAAATAACACTTTTAAAATAAAAATAAATTCCTTTATGCATCCTTTTATGCATCTTTTGCCATAACCTCCTTTGTATGGCTGACCATTTCTCAATTTTAACATTCAATTTATGACTTGAATTAATCCACTTTGAATTCTAATATCTATAATCTACTCCATTTTCCAAAAATTAAGAGAGTAAACAATGAAAAGAGTTTAATCAATCATTTAATTAAGCTTTCTAGGATTAAGAAGGGCTGAATTGTAAAGAAGAGAAGGGGGTGGTCTTTTCATCAAGGCATAGCATCAGATTTTGATTCAAACATTTTCAAAGCATAAAATTTAAGAAAACCATAGATTTAAAATTCACAATAAGTAAGAATTAAGCTTACATGGAGTTTGTAAGCTTTCCTTTGGCTTGAGGGATTGAGGGTTCTACTCTTGTTTGCAGCAAGATTGGCCACCAATTCTTTTGGAGAGGATTTAGTCAAAAACAATTGAATTATCTAGTAAATTCAATGTATTTGACTCTGGGGGGAGGAGTAGAGTAACAGTGCATAAACACTATTAACCTTTTACAAGGGGAGAGGCTTCTATTTATAGGGAAAAGTGAGCCTCTAACCAAAGGAAACTGATTCAAGAATTTTCCAGATCAGTTTGGTCACTTTTTGACCATTTTTGGGTCAGTTTAGCTTACTTTTTGGATCTAGTTGAAACAGGAGAGAGAAGAGATGAAAATATCTCATTATTTGTGAGTTTAAAACTCATCCACACATGTGAAATAGGCACCTCCTTCATGAGGGGAATTCCCTACACTGAGGTGTCAAAAATGCATCATTTCCTCTTAATATCTCCTCTTTTTTAACTAAATTTAAACCTTGTCGTTAGTCAACTCTTCATCTTATGTGAGTATTTACTCATTTTTGGGAGATTTTTATTTTATTCTTCAATTCTCCTCCCTACATTTGGATTAATCTTATTGGTCCATAGGAACCTTAATCCAAAATTTTCAAAAAATCTGGACCCTCAGGCTAAGGTCCTTTTTTTTAAATCTATTTTCAATTTATTCCAATTGCACATTGGAAAGTTCTTTTGGAATTTTTTTTTCAAGGGAAATCATTTTAATAAAAAGGGATATTTTTTCATCCAAAGATATCTAGAAATTGAATTATCTCTCTCTAGAATATTATCTCTCTCTAGGCCAAAACAGATAGAAACAAGGTCTATTATTATTTTGAAAAGGGGATTGATTACAGGGAGAGAAATTGGTCATCTTGAGGGGCTGGGGGAGGAATCTTACATGTTTCACAACTTCTGAATTAGCGCTAGCTAGACACATGAAGGTGCATAAAGAATGTCACCATTTGCTTGTTTGAAGTTGCTATGGTGACGGCATCCTCTAGTACACCATTGCAAACCTTTCACTGGTCCCCTTGAGCTAAAAAATAGAGCCCAAATAAGCTCTCTATGAGACCTTCCAACCAGCTCCACACACTCTTACTCATCTCCACAAAGACGCCATTAACTAGGAACCACATCGCTATGCTACTATTGTAGAAATGCCAAGTTGCAAACATGCACATACAAGGCTTTATGTAGCTTGCAGACATAATCTAGGTGACTCATATCCTCATAACTAGGTTGCTAGTCCAAATATATTTCGTTTTGTAACTCACCATAACACATTATTTACATCTATTTAATACAAAACCTAGGCTTTTGACATAGCAGCATGGCATAATAACAACTCTCACAATTGCCATCTTAGCAACGGGATTGAATGTCTCCTCATAATCAATGCCATAGGTCTGAGCATAACCTTTGTCAAACCAATATTACCTTGTACCTACTAATGCTTCCATCTCAATTGTGCTTCACTTTGTAGACCCACTTACATCAAATAGCCTTTTTACCCTCAGGCATAAGGTACCAATTCCCATATTCCAATAGCATCCTCAAAACATGCGGGTTCAACCTCTCACACAACCTTTGCCATGTATACATAATGGTGAGCTACATAACCATCATACATTTTTTGACCCTACCCAACCTGCATGGTTTTGGATCTATCCTTGATGTCCTTGCAGGGGAATATTTTTTTAGTGATCATTTTTTGGCAACCACTTTTTGTTTTAAGAGGAGCGGTTTCTCTATCTACTCTTTCTCTCTCTCTAATCCTTTTCTCTCTCTCTTCCTCTCTTCTCTCAATTTACTCCAATTTCATAGCATGCTCTTTTTAAAGATGCCATGTAAAGATGAAACTTCCAATATATTCCAAGACTTTTGCATATTATGACCACCACTTTACGAGATGTTGAGCACAAGCAATAATACAAGAAATCATTTGAGATCTTGTAATACTATTGGGACTTAGCTATCATCTTTCTCTATCTATCTTCCCTCAATGTACTAGAATATCATTGCTACTTGTTTACAAAGACACTATAGAAATATGAAACTTCCATTATATTCCAAGTAAAATTACAAGACTATATGAGATGTTGAACACAAGAAACAATACATAAAAGCATGTGGGACCTCAACTATTGTCTTGGACTACTCTGACTACCCTAAATTTGCAATTAAGGTGGCATCTTCTCCTCGAAAAGGAGCCTCTTTTGCCTCTTCAATGATCCCAAAGGCTCTCCACATCCCAATGGTTGTTACCGCTTTCACCACTAGCATGTTCTTGTATGCCACCTTCTCTGTTGTGAGCTTCTTCTAAAGCTCCTACACTTCATACGTTATTGTTCATGTCTCCAAAAGGGCATCCAATCTTGATTCTTTTTCTTTGAGGTGCATGAAAATGTAAGAGCTTTAATTAAGATGCTTACAAATGTCATATTCTTAGATGGATTGGTAGATGAACCCATGAAAATAGAGTTTATGCCCAATCTATTACAGTATAAAGAAATAAGGGGTGGGTGGGGTAGGATGTATCCCTCGAATAAGAGTAGGATGTATCCCTCGAGTGTGGGTGGGGTAGGATGTATCCCTCGAATAAGAGTAGCGGAAGATGATAATCTCTATTCTATTTATAAGGTCACAGAAATATAATATAAAAATAACTTTTGAAAGCATATAAAAATATCAAATGTCTATGCACGTTGTGAGGATGTTGGGTGATGGTTTCTATAACACCACCAGAAGACACACAAGAAGAAAATGTAAAGGGATCATAATTACGAGACTCTAAAATCCCAACTCCAAGGGCACCAATCAACTCTACTTCTATCCTAAATCCTTCAAGTGACACCTATACACACCCCAATCTAACTCAATTGGTTTCTCCAGTTGTCCTCCCAAGTTATACCTGACCTTCAACACCTCTGATCTTCAACCTATATTTCACAATTGACCTCCTCTCATAGTCTGCTGACCAAAATCCTTCCTAGCTGACAAACAACTGACTATAAACTGATCTAGAAGACTGATGCTAACCCCAGTCTGATATGAGTGTTGAAATAATATGCCAAAATACCATGTGACATTGGGGATACGGGCATCTGGTCATTAGGTTTATAGCCAACTTGTTGTGAAGACTCTAGGTGTGAACAACCTCTTAGTTAGAGATAAAAGATAGGGTTTAATGCCTATAAAAGGGTTTGTACTTGGTGGTTCATTCATATCTCATTCTCACTCATAATACAATCACCTTGTGTTGTGCCCAACTTGCTCTCTCTTTTCTCTCTTCTTCTTCCTCTTCAACCATAGATAGACTTCATCCTCCTTAGCTCCATGGTTGTGATTGCCAACATGGTATCAGAGCCATGATTCTCAGTGTTTAATGTCTACTTTGAAAAGATGTAGGGGAGAAGGGATCTTGAGCTCTTGCAAACAAGCACACACACACTCTCACAAACCCTAGAGGAGAACACACAAGGTGAGAGGCTGAAAATTGTTTTTCTTCTTCTTCAACAAAAGAGGTCTACAAAGGAGATAAAGTGACTAACACACATATTATAGTATATACAAGCAGTCCATAATGTGAACACGCTAAAGTGGAGTGGGTAGGTGTGGACTAGTCATTGTAGTCCAGATGTAGAATCTCTGGCAAAGATATGTTGGTGCCAGCTATCAAACCCACCAATGATGTAAATGTCGAATGGTCATGTAGGCACCTCCTGATTGTCAGCTCATGTTGAGCTTGACATCTCAACACTCTCCCTCAAGCTCAACTCCAGCTTTTGAACTCCAAGCATATCTCAAAATCTACAGAGCTTCTCTCCCAAGGCCTTCGTGAAGATGTCAGCAACCTAATCCTGTGTATACTGACGTAGGCCAAGTCGATGTCGCCTCTGCCCCACAAGACTCTCTCCTGATGAAGTGGTAGTGTACCTCTGTGTTTCATTCGCACATAGAAAAGTGGGTTCGTGGCCAACTATATACTACTAAGATTTTCATAATATATGACAACGTTTCTCTCCACATGCAACCCCAAATCAGCAAAGTAGCATGCGTAACTCAGCTACCTCACATGCTACCACTGCAGCTCCTCTATAGTCTACCTTTGTACTCGATAAGGCAACGGTGGACTACTTCTTACTGCTCCATGTCACAACAGCACTCTCGAATGAAAACATAAATCCAATGGTAGATCTCCTGTCTGTCTGAGATGCTACCTACCCAATCTGCATCTATGTACCCATATAGTGAAAAGATGCAAGGGAGAAGAGAGCTTGAGCTTTTGCAAGCACACACACACACACACACACACACACAAACCCTAGAAGAGAACACACAAGGTGAGAGGCTAAAAATTCTTCTTCTTTTTCACACAACAAAAAGGTCTACAAAGAAGATAAAGTGACTAACACACATAATAGAGTATATACAAGTGGTCCATAATATGAACATGCTAAGTAGAGTGGGTAGGTGTAGACTAGTCAATGTAATCAAGCTATAGAATCTCTGGCAAATATGTTGGTGCCAGCTACCAAACCTGCCAATGATGTAAATGTCGAATGGTCATGCAGGTGCCTCGTGAGTGTCATCTCATGTGTTGAGCTTAACATCTCAACACTCCCCCTCAAGCTCAACTCCACCTCATGAACTCCAAGCATATCTAAAAATATGTGGAGCTTCTCAGCACCCAAGGCCTTCGTGAAGATGTCAGCGACCTGATCCTGTGTGCTGACATAGGCCAAGTCAATGTCGCCTGCCAAGACTCTCTCCGTGATAAAGTGGTAATATACCTCAATGTGTTTCATCCGCGCATGGAAAACTGGGTTCTTGGCCATCTATATATTGCTAAGGTTGTCACAATATATAACAACCTTTTTCTCCACATGCTACCCCAAATCAGCAAGTAGCTTATGTAACCAAGGTACCTCACACGTTGCCATCGCAGCTCCTCTGTACTCTACCTTTGTACTCGATAAGGCAGCTCCTCTGTACTCTGCCTTTGTACTCGATAAGGCAATTGTGGGTTGTTTCTTGCTGCTCCATGTCTCAACAGCACTCCCCAATGAAAACATAAATCCACTGGTAGATCTCCTATCTGAGATGCTACATGTCCAATCTGCATCTGTGTACCCATATAGCTTCAATGATACACCTGCTCCATAAAACAATGCATAATCAACAGTGACCCTAAAATACCAAAGTGTGCATCGCACACTGTCAAGATGTCTTGCATGGAACCTACATAAACTGGCTCTCTAAGCCAACAGTGTAACTCAAATCTAGCCTGCTGATCATGACATAGATCAAACTCCCCAAAATCTTCATGTACATAGTGGGATCCTCCAACACATAACGTGCATCCACACTAAGCTTACCAATTTGATCTAATGGGGGGCAACGAGATTGACTTACAATCAGCCATCCCATACTTGGACAACTTGTCCAATACTTATTGTCTTTGTGACAGCCAAATACCATCAGGTGTGCTGTAAGATTCCTCCCCCCTCCCAGCTTTTGAGGTGTACAGGTGTAAGAACCTCCCTTTCTGATATTGTAATTATTTCCCCTTCTGAAATAAAAGAAAGATTCTGTTTTATCCTGTTTTGACCTAGAGAGAGAAAATGTCTAGAGAGAGGTAGTCTAAATTGAGATATTTTTGGATATAAAAATCCTCCTAGTGTCTAAAATGGTTTCCCCTGAAATAGAAATTCAAAAAGAACTTTCCAATGTGCAATTAGAATTAATTAGAAATGGGTGTAAAGGACCTTAGCCTAAGGGTCTAGATTTTTAAAAAATTTAGATTATGGTCCAATTAAGGTTCCTATGGGCCAATATGATCAATCCAAGTGTGGGGAGGAGATAAATCCAATTTATAAAATAAAAATACCCAAAAATGAGTAAATTCCCACATAAGATGAAGAGTTGACTGAGTACAAGGTTTATTAGTAAAAAAACTATGAGTATTACTAAAAAAATGAGATATTTTGGGTATAATGATTCATTTTTGACACATGTATAAGGAAAAGGGGGCCCTTCAAGGAGGTGCCTATTTCACATGTGTGATGGAGTTTTAAACTCAAAAATATTGTGATATTTTTATCTCTCCTCTCTCTTGGATCAAACCAAATCAAAAGGGAACCAAACTAGGTCTAAATCTTGTCCAAATTCAACCAAACTGAACCTGAAAAATTCTAGAAATTAGTTGGACTTGGTTAGAGGCCTCCCTCACCTATAAATAGATCCTTAGCCCTTTGTAAAAAAATATGAGAACTATACTATGCCAGTATTATACTGAAATAATGATATTTTCTATTATCCTCTAAAAACCTCTACAAAATTGAAGAGATTGGAGCTTCTCTCTCTCTTTAATCTTCCTTGGTGACTCCTACAACATACCAAATTAATTGTTTGGTTGGGGGCCTCTACTGTGATCAAAGAATCAAGTAAATTAGAAGGTAAAGTGTGCATTATTGTCTTTTTCTGATTAAAACTCCAAAAGCTTCTCTTCTCAACCCCTCTCAAGTTTGAGAAGCTTTAATTTGAATGGCCTTTGATTACTATTGTTCTTTTATGAATTGTAATAAAGAAACACACAAATTTTCATTTATGCTTAATTTTAATGGTTTTTAAGCATTTCTCTCTCTCCCCCCAAAGAAAGGTCATTCCTATGACCTATTCTCAATCCAAATGAAGCTTCTCATGAAGCATTTCTCTAATCCAAAAGTAATTTCTATGCTTGTCTAATTGGAGGCCAAAATAATGGCTTTATTTCATAGAGAAATTATGAATCAATCCATAATTGGATAATGATCCAATTAGTGGTCATTCTAATCATATCAATAATATTAAACTTCATTCTTTCAATTAAATTAAGAATTATTTCCTACCATATTCTAGGAATTATCATCCTAGATTAATTGAATGATTCTCATTGAAATCATGGAGAAATTGATTTTTATGTTTATGCTTAATTAATAAATTAGAAAAAAGAGAAATTCTAGTAATTTATTTTTATGTTAAAAGAGTAATCCCCATGATAATGGAAATCCATGTATTCCAAAGAATTAAGAGAAAAAATTGGAATACTAATATAATGTATATTTTATGTAAAAATTAAAGAAAGATTTTAGTTAAAATTATCTTTTTGCATAGATAAATTTATATGATGAAAGAGGAATTCCCACCATATTGGAATTCAAATAGTTAAATAAGGAAAGTGTAATTCCTAGTGTAAAGGAATTAATGAAGATTTTTATTTAATTTTCAAGAGAAAATTTAGTTAAACTTATCTTTTTGCATAGATAAGTTTAAATGATAAAAGAGGAATTCCCACTACATTTGGAATTCCATCAATTGGATGGGAAAAGAGAAATTCCTTTCACATTAGAATGATTGGATAATTCATTTAAATTTAAAGATGAATTTTTAGATCATTTTATTTATCTATGAGAAATAATTAAATATTAAAAGAGAAATTCCTATTACATTTGGAATTCCATCATTTGGATGGGAAAAGAGAAATTCCTAGTATATTGGAATTATGGGATAATTAATTTAAATTCAATGATGAATTTTTAGATAAATTTATTTATCTATGAGAAATATTTAAATTTATTTATCTATGAGAAATATTTAAATGTCAAAAGAGGAATTCTTATGACATTTGGAATTCCATCATTTAGACGGGCAAAGAGAAATTCCTAGCATATCGAAATAATGGATATTTTAATTTAGATAAATTTATTTTATGAGAAATAATTGATAGGAAAAGAGGAATTCCCATGACATTGGAATGTAAATAATTAAATTCAAAAAGAGGAATTCCCATGGTAATTGGGATCCAAGAAATTAATTGGGAAGAAGAGAAATTTTTAGTATAATTCGATTTATGATTAAGTGAAAATATGGGTAGAATTGATTTCTACAAATCCCATGAATTCTTTTATTCAAAAGAAGAATATTGAATATAATTAAATTGAGGAATTGAGAAGGAATATGGAAATAGTTTTCAAAAAAAGAATCTTTAATTAGGCCAAGCAATTGGCAGAAATTTAGAAAAAGTTTTATTATCAGTATCAATCTAGAAAAAGCTATTAAATGGGAATAGCATGTGAATGGATGTGATAAGATGTGTATGGGATGTGATAATATTTAAATGGGATACGATAAGATCTGTATGGGATGTGATAGGATGAGAACGGATGCGATAAGATGAGTATGGGATGTGATTGGATACGCATCTTTGGGTAGCCAAATTGATAATTCCTTCTTGCCTGGCCTTCTTTGAGCAGTGACTAGAGTAGTTGGAACATGCCAACCATGGCCCTCACTTGAGTACTCATCAATTATCCACATCATTTGTGTTGGAGCTTCAAGAGAAGATTTTGAAAGTGGGTTGTGTAAGGTAGAAACACCACCCTTTTGACATGATAAATCTCATGGAGTACTAGCAGATCCCAAGATGCAATCAGCATCTGTGTACCCATGTACACATATCTCTGTCCCAGTCTCATAGAATAGTCCACAATGCAAAGTAGACTTCACATACCTCAGTATGCGTCTCACTGCATCTAAATGCGGTTTCCGTGGAACCTGCATAAACGCAATTTGTAATATCTATTCTTCCAATCTAATGAGCAATTGGTAGCACTTAACCACGATCGACCGAGAACCGCCTCTACCATTGCCTTGGACTTACTTGCCACATAAAAGGGAACTGATGTGAATGCTGATGTATATGTGAAAGAAAGGGTATGCATGTGCATGAGAATGAATAAATGTGGATATGGATGTAGATGTATGGATGTGGATACGGATGTGGATGTGGATGTATGGATGTAGATGTATGGATGTGGATATGGATGTGGATATATGTATGTGGATATATGTGGATATGGATGTGGATGTATGGATGTGGATGTGGATGTGTATGTGGATATGGATGTAGATGTATGGATGTGGATGTGGATGTGGATGTATGGATGTAGATGTATGGATGTGGATATGTATGTGGATGTATGGATGTGGATGTGGATGTGGATATGGATATGGATGTGGATGTATGGATGTGGATGTGTATGTGGATATGGATGTGGATGTATGGATGTGGATATGGATATGGATGTGGATGTGGATGTATGGATGTGGATATGGATGTGGATGTATGGATGTGGATGTGTATGTGGATATGGATGTAGATGTATGGATGTGGATGTGGATGTGGATGTGTATGTGGATATGGATGTAGATGTATGGATGTGGATGTGGATGTGGATGTATGGATGTGGATATGGATGTGGATGTGGATGTGTATGTGGATATGGATGTAGATGTATGGATGTGGATATGGATGTGGATGTGTATGTGGATATGGATGTAGATGTATGGATGTGGATGTATGGATGTGGATGTGTATGTGGATATGGATGTAGATGTATGGATGTGGATATGGATGTGGATGTGGATGTGGATATGGATGTGGATGTGGATGTATGGATGTGGATGAGTACGAGTATGTGGAAGAATGAATGTAGATGTGTATGAGGAAGAATGAATGTGGATGTGTATGTGGAAGAATGGATGTGGATGTATAGATGTGGATGTGTATGTGGATGTATGAATGCAGATGTGTATGTGAAGAATGGATGTGGATGTGAATGTGTACGTGGAAGAGTGGATATGGATGTGTATGTGGAAGTACGAATGTGGATGTGAATGTGGAAGAATGAATGAGGATGTGTATGTGAAAGGATGTGATGTTGATGTGAGTGAATGGATGAGATGTAATGTGATGTGAATCGGGATGAGAATGAATGAGATGTCATGTCATGTAAAACAGAATGTGAATGAATGATATGTGATGTGAAACAGAATGTGAATGAATGATATGGGATGTGAAACAGAATGTGAATGAATGATATGGGATGTGAATGAATGATATGTGATGTGAATGAATCTGATGTGATGAGATGGAAAATGATGTGATTGGATGGAAAATGATGTGATTGGATGAGAATGGGTACACATATGAATTGGACGTGGATTAAGTAATATGGATTAACGTGGAACAATGTGGAAAGACGAGAGTTCATTATAGAAACTGTATTTGTGACCTGTTTGTAAATGACTTTTTATGTCAAGAATGCTGGGGAAGCATTTTGACCGTCTTGTGATAAGATCGTGGAGACCTAACTAATAAAGTAGCAACAACTGATGGAGAGTCAACGCAGGACGTCTCGCGTAGCAAGGTCGGCCGAGGTCTTGACCAGCCTCGGTTTGATTTAAATGGTGAGCTTCCGGTATGGTGGATGAGGGACCAAGGAAGCGGCCTATGAGTGAAGCACTTGGTGACCTGTGAAGGATCCTAGTAGAGAGTACTGACCATACGGTGCTCGGGCTCTGGGTCGCCAAAGATACCCACACGTGCGTCATGGAAGATATTGGAACAAGGAGTAAGAGTTGTTTTTTGAAACCGAGCATGGATTTGGTTGATTGACCTTACTGGTCCTCAACGGATGAGTCCATGGCTCTTTTATATGGATCTGTTGGTTGATCTTGCTGATCTTCAACGGAGATTCCATCTTAAATTTTTTAAAAGTGAATATATTCCCGGGTACTATGAGCTAGAACTATCGAAAAGGCCCCCTGAGTGGACAGGTGGTGAGCAATTTGGTTGCCAATGATGCCATAGATACTCCGATGTTTGGAAATTAAGATTCAACCAGATATTTTGGAGGATTGTGATCAGTGATACTATGGCTTCATTAAATGATTGTTTTAAAGATAGCTGAATTTGTGAAGAAAGCAATTTCATATTGGGTGTGTAAGTGGTGTGACTAGCTTTAATTTTGCATGAACATCCGGCTAGGGGGCCTAGGAACTCTTTTCCCTGGTACCC
Source organism: Cibotium barometz (assembly GCF_041138505.1). Lineage (NCBI taxonomy): Eukaryota > Viridiplantae > Streptophyta > Polypodiopsida > Cyatheales > Cibotiaceae > Cibotium > Cibotium barometz. Next base: position 29,139,699 of record NC_141084.1, read on the forward strand.
TGGAGACAAAACCTAACCAAATTCTTAATTGGATCCCATCACTATAGTGGCTGGGCGGTTGGCTAACTCATGGGGCTGGACTGATGGATCCGTAAAATGAGACTCAATTTCTGTTGTAGTACGCTAGATGAAGTAAATCCCGGATAGTAATTGTTCTATGGAAAAAGAAATCAACCGTTGTGCCTCTCGATGGGGGAAAAAGCGTTGATCTCTATGATCCAAGTGCAAGTTTCTTCCTTGATCTGACCAAGTGACTTTAGGTTCGATTGGATCAGTTTGGTTAGTATGACCTTGACTACGTTAGAGTAAAAATATCTTGGAGGAATCGCCCATGCTTTCCGGGCAAGGGAAGTTTTTTCAGGTTCGGTTTTGGAAGAACCAAGGGATTAGTCTCCTGTCCAAATATCCGTGGGCGAGGCCCGAGTGAGAGGACCCTGCACCATGCAAGGAGTGCTACTTCCACTGCTAGCAGCCCCGAATCCGTTGCGCAGAGGGGGCAGGGATCTTTCATGTGTGAATGAACTCAATTTCAAAAAAGTAGCACAAATCTCCCAAATCCTTTATCTGAAACTTCCTTTTGAGAAGACTTTTCACATGCTCAATCTTATCCAAGTTGTCACCCCCGATAAGATCATCTACATAGATGGTGATGATCACAATACCTTTATCACTCTTGCGCACATGATAAAGAGTGATCTGCATCTACCATATGAAAACCAATAGTGAGAAGATACTCAACAATCTTATCATGCCATGCTCGTGGAGCTTGCTTCAGCCCATACAAAGCCTTACGAAGCCTACATACATACTCTGGGTGACCTGTATCCTCAAACCCAGGTGGCTGATCCATATACACTTCTTCTTGCCAATCACCATGCAAGAACGTATTTTTTACATCCATCTGATGTAAAAACCAGCCTTTAGTTGCAGAGCCACCACAGTCACAGCTCTTACAGTTGCCATCATTGCAACCAAGGAAAACATCTCCTCATAATCAATCCCATGTGTCTATGCATATCCTTTGGTTACTAATCTAGCCTTGTACCTTCTTACGCTACCATCACTATTATGTTTCACCTTATACACCCACTTACATCCAATAGCTTTCTTGCGTTCAGGCAATGGCACCAAATCTCAAGTCTCATTTCCATACAATGCATCCATCTCCTCATCCATAGCTTTCTCCCAACACACATTTCCAATAGCCTCATCAAAACATATGTGGGTTCTACAACCTGCACAACTTTTGCCATGTAAGTATTGTGATGTGCCACACATAACCATCATAAGTCAACCTCTGCATAGGGTTTTGACCCTTTTAAATCTTTGTAACTTTGCATTCATGGCTTCCATAGCCTTCTTCACACCAGGTGTTCTTATTTCTAGAATCCCAAGATCCTCATTAAGGCTCAACTCCAAGCCACTAGACTCTCCATCAACAAGAGAATGCCCTGCAAAAGTATCATGCATACCAAGGGGCTCAACCAGTTTCTCTTTGCTTTTATGTGATGTAACAACTACATTTCTAGGATTGGTATTATGACGCAACCTGCCACTCCATGGTCTATCAACAGAACTGCTGGATGAGGACTCTCCTAGTCCACTCAATGATGGTGATTGCTGACTTGCATTCTATGCAACCATGTTTCCACTTACATCAGCCCCAACAACATCTTTTAATGCTCATGCTATCTTTGCAAGGTTCCTATTTTTTCGCTCAGAAAATCCATTTTGCTACGGGGTGTATCTACATGTAAATTGTCTATGAATGCCATTCTTTTGCAAAAAGAATTCAGAGAACTCATTGGAGAAGTATTCTCCCCCTCCATCTGACCTTAGGCACTTCACATGATTTCCTGTCTATTTTTCATTCATCACTCAGAAATTCTAAAAATGAGTGAAAAATTCACTCTTATCCTTCATGAAATACACCCACACTTTCCTCGTGCGGTCATCAATGAATGCTACATAGTACCTCTAGCCACCCATAGACATAGTCTTTGTAGGACCCCATACATCTGAATGCTACATAGTACCTCTAGCCACCCATAGACATAGTCTTTGTAGGACCCCATACATCTGAATGCTACATAGTACCTCTAGCCACCCATAGACATAGTCTTTGTAGGACCCCATACATCTGAATGCAAAACATCTAGTACATTCCTACCCACATTTCTATCATGTGGAAATACATGCTTTGTTTGCTGTATAAATTGGCATGCTTCATATACTTTCTACATAGCTTCAACTTTAAACTTAGGCAGCCCTTTCACAATTTCTTTAGTCTACATAGACTTTATTATTTGCATATTTACATGCCCAGTTCTCTTATGCCAAATGTCTATATCTATAACAACTCCTGAACCATTTGCAAACATTGCAGCACTCACTTCAAGCATATTTACATTCAATGTAAACATTATGCCCACTCTGTTGCCTTTTGCAACCAACTTGCACTTATCTTTAAAGTCTTCTACATAATAGCCATCAGGGTTAAACCAGACTTGCAAACCTTGCTCAATCATCTGGCCAACTGAATCTAGGTTCTTTATAATGTTTGGAACATGAAGTATATCTAAAATGGTACTTCACCTTACCATCCTCCTGCATAGACAATAGCACATCTCCACCAACATGGGCAATTGGATGATCAGTGTCATCCCCTGTTTCAACAAAACCTGGTCTTTTAAGACTCTTCATTTCCTTGAACCACTCACCATGACTTGTCATTGTTTGAAGAACCTAAATCAACATACCATACATCATCCTGCTGCTATTTACTCACCTGAACCATTTACAAACATTGCAGCACTCACTTCAAACATATTTACATTCAATGTAAACATTCTGCCTACTCTGTTCCCTTTTTTTTGCAACCAGCCTACACTTATCTTTAAAGTCTACTACATCACAACCATCAAGGTTAAACCACACCTACAAACCTTGCTCAATCATCTGGCCAACAAAAAACTAGATTCTTTGTAATGTTCGAAACATGAAGTACATCTGCAAGATACTTCACCTTACTATTATGCATAGATAACAACACATCTCCAACATGGGTAATCGGATGAGTAGTGTCATCCCCTGTTTCAACAAAACTTGGTCTTTCAAGACTCTTCATTTACCTGAACCACTCACCATGACTTGTCATGTGGTTCGAAGCACCTCAATCAATATACCATACATCATCGTTACATGCTGCTACATCATTTCCACACACAACATTAACTACATGTTGCATAACAAACCACCTCTCATTATCCTCATTATTTCTTCTAGAGGATGCATAGTTATTTTGCTACACTTTTCATTTTGCATGTCATTTTTCTTCTTATAGAAATGTGCCTGTACATGTCCAGGCTTATCATAGTAAAAACAGTCTCGTGTATCATTATGCTGTCTTTGCCAAATTACCACAACCTCTTTGACTCTCCCTGTCTCTAAACTGGCCTCTTCTACCTGTGTGTTGTTGTTGTGAATTCGGGGACTATTGCTTGTTGACCATAATTCTAATTACTTGTTTGGCCACCACCTTGGCCACGGCCTCAGTGTATACCTCGTCCTCTACCTAAACTTGTGTAGAAGGCCTGCTACTCTGAACCCTTTTTTTTGTGAAGACTATTGATCTTCACCCAAATTCTTCTCTTCAATGATCAGCACATTGAACCCAAATCTGTAAAGTTGGGAATGTTCTCCAGAGTTTGAATAGATGTCTCGAATGCCTTGTATTGTGGCTCGAGACCACGTAGACATACTTCCATATACCTTGTATTGTGGCTCGAGACCACGTAGACATACTTCCATCTTATCATCATCATCAACAACAGAAACACCAATAGATGCAAGGGATTCCACAATGCCCTTGATCTCTTTAAGGCATAATCATTCACATACATGTTTTTTTTCTCCAGAGTATAAAGCTCATTCTTTAACTGAATCTTTCATGCCTTGGTGTTAGTTTCATATAGCTTCACCAAGGTGTCCCGTGCCTCCTTGGGTGACTTGGCATCCTGTATATGCCCAATCATGGCTTCTTTTATGCTAATATAAAACCAATACATGACTTTCCTTGCTCCTTGATTCCAATCCTTGTATTCTTTTACATTTGGAGCAGTTGGATTAATCTTCGGTATCTTTGGTGCCTCCTCATGTGTTAATGCAATCCCAATAGCCATTTCCCATCAAAAAATTTGTCAATCTAAACCTCCAAGCATGGAAGTTTTTCTTTCAAGCTTCTCTGCAACAATCTGGTCTTGTCTGCAACGCGAACTCACTAAAAACAACACTCTTGTTTGACCTGCATAAATTGAGCTGTATTCTTTGTAGCGGTACTATGCTACACCCAAACTATGAAAATTGTTCTTCTTCTTCTTCAACAAAAGAGGTCTACAAAGGAGATAAAGTGACTAACGCACATACTAGAGTATATACAAGCAGTCCATAATGTGAACACACTAAAGTGGAGTGGGTAGGTGTGGACTAGTTAGTGTAGTCTACCTGTAGAATCTCTGGCGAAGATATGTCAGTGCCAGTCACCAAACCCACCAGTGATGTAAATGTCGAACCACGCAGGTGCCTCGTGAGTGTCAGCTTATGTTGAGCTTGACATCTCAACATACTTATTATCTACTTTAGTCCCTTTTAGTATGATTAACTTCATCTTATCATCCAATCTAATAATGATTAGTAGATAATTATTTTTCACCATTTTCCCTCATCCCTTGCAAAAACACAGCTCTACCCCCTGCTAGTTTTTTGATTGGTTCTCCTTCCACACATAATATCTTGCAAAACCCTCTTAGCCACACCTTCTTAACTAATTTCTAGAGTCTTCCAAAGGTGCTATCTATCCTTTGAGAGTAGTTGATGAAGAAGGGGTGTCTGCATTTGATGGAATGAGTTGATGTCCAGTCAGTAGGCTTATCAAATATCACATCCCTTCGCACAAATATTTCCTTTTTTATTGGATCATAGAGTTTGTAAGCCTTATGCTTACTACTATATCCAACAAACACACACTTTCTTGAATTGTCATCAAGCTTCTTCTCATGTGCATCTGGAATATGAGAAAACTCTAGATAGCCAAATATTTTGAGATGTTGTACTTGAGGCTCGAGTCCATGAAAAGATTCTTCATATGGGGTGATGCCCTAGAGTACTTTACTTGGGAATCTTCTCATCAGGTAGCATGCTATGCTGATAACTTCAACTGTGTAAATGAGGTCAAGGAGGACTCCTCTTGCTCTACTTGTGATTTTAGAAAATGGTGCTTTCGATTGCTTGCCAATGCAACAGGCTTCACAGACTTTATAAACTTTTTGCAGAGATGGTATGTCCAAAACCATGCCTTTTGATTTCAGACACATAATATGGAAATTCATGTGACCATACCTTTTATGCCATAATTCTGATGGAGGTAAGAAGTTTGCTGACCTATCAACTTGCATAGCTGATAGTGTTGCTCCCACTCAACTTGAAGAGTTCTCCATGCTTCTGACCTCTCCTGATGACTTTGTAGCTACGTAGGGTGTCTAAAGGCATTGTTGACCTTAAAATTTCACTTTGAAGCCTTTATCCACCATGGCTCCAGCTAAGAGGAGGTTCTTGGCGAGTGAAGGCACCGAGAGGACATCACCAAGTTGCTTCCTTTCCCTTATGTTTAGCTCAAGGGAAACTTCTTCTTTACCTGTGATAGAATTAGGAGTGTTGTCTGTAGTATAAATCAAACCATCATGAGTAGAAGCCAATTTAGAAAAATATTCAACATAAGAAGTCATGTGTGGGAGCTTTCCCCACTATCAATCCACCATGGTTCCTGCTTGCTGGCCATGGTCTACATGGTTGGCCTCTTTGATCTCTTCAATAGAGAGAAAAGTGTTGGCATGTGTTAAGATTTGAGAGCTTCCATCTTCAACATAGCTGACTGATTTCCCCTTGAAAACAACTTTCTTTTTTCTATAATCTTTCTCAAAATGTCCATATTTTTTAGAGTAATAGAATTTAATGGAGTTATTGGAAGTTCTACCTCTTCCTCTACCTCTAGAGGAATAGCCACCTCTACCATTAGAAGAATAAGTACCTTCATGAGTACCTTGATCATTGTTGTTGTTGTTGGGTTGATAGTTGTTATGTCTTCCTCTTCCTCTTTGATTATGTGATCTTCCTCTATCTCTATGTGTGAAGAGAGATTTGTCATTGTTACTTTGCTGAAGTGTTTTTGCTACCATGGATGTTCTTCATGGCTTCTTTTCTTTGATCCTCATCCCTAAGGATCTGCTCCATTTTGTCTAGTGAGGGTTTTTTCTCTTAGAATGATAAGGTCTTCAAGAAGACCTTCATAGCCTTCCTTCATCCCATGGATGAAGATTGTAGCAAGCTCATTGTCGGACATCTTATCTCCCACATCTATCAGTTATTGCTAATGCAGATCTACATGCTTGATGAAGTCTGTAGTAGTAGCCTCATTGGGTTTCCTTGTCTCATTTGTGGGTTCAGCTCTTAAGGCAATTTGCCTTAAAGTGCTTTTAGACTCATACACCTTCTTCACATTGTCCCAAGCTTCTTTGGGAGTTAGCACCTCTCTCGAATGGTTGAGAATGTCATCCTTCACACTCAACTTTATTGTGTGGATAGTAAAGATAGCCTTCTTATCCCATTTTGCTAGGTCTGCACCATTTAGATCAGTTGGTCTCTCCATAGAAACCATCTCCCAACAATCTTAGAAGAAGAATAGTCACTCCATCTTCAACTTCCATGTTGCATAGTTTGTACTATTGAGTTTTTCAACTCCCTCCAAGTGTGGTAACTACTCAAGTTGGGTGCCATTGAGTTAGTAGAATAGATAGTTAATTCTGCCTTCAGATAACGATAGCTGGAGCTAACTTTGAAAGCTAATGTTGACTTTAGTAAACCTAGCCAAATATTGAATGCCAACTCTGGAATGTGAAAAGGTTACGGTAGAAGATGGTGGCTATGCAGTGAGTCATTAGATGTAATCAGCAGGTCGACGGTTGTTAGTAGTAGGTCAACGGGGCTTGTCACTAGCAGGTTGACTCAGATGGCTGATTCTGTGTGATAGCTAATGTAGATGGGCTGATTCTATCACACCCAATTTAGAAAGGTAATTCTGGCAGAAGTTAATTCAAGAAGCTCGCTTTGATAGCTGGTTTAGATACAACTGATTCAAGCAGCCTGCTTCGGTATAGCTCATTCCGATACCTGGATCTAGAGCTATTTCATATAGTTGGCTTCGACTGGAAAAATGAGTGGCATCAACAAGTCAGAGAATGATGTAGCTTTAGCAGGTCAAAAGATCATGTGGCTTTCATAGGTCAGACGATGATAGGGCCTCAACAAGTTGGATGATGATGTGGTTTCAATAGGTTGGATGATGATGTGGCTTTAGTAGGTTGAATGATGATGCAAATTTTGCAAATTTGTGTGGATAGGTGAAAGTGGTGGTTGATGCTGAATCTACAACCCAAGTACAAAATGCTAAATGCCAGAATGCAGAAGACTGACTTAGCAGCTTGTGGAGCACCAAAGCAGAGCATAGTGGTGGCTACAAGTCTGAGACAGTGCAGATCTGAGGTAGTGTGTGACTAAAGTGATGCACATGCTAGTGTGCTTGATCTCATAGGCTAGGTAGTGCCTAGGCAAACTTTATGCAATGGAATAAATGAGACTCTGATACCATGTTAAAATTTAGAGGACAAGAGGAAATGTGACACAACCATCAACAATAAGATAATTGAATAAATAGGTTAAATCTGAATGAGCATTGTTTATATTATTGAAACAAATGAGATATAAGAATGATAAATTCTGACTCTAATCTGTGGATGGGCTAATCCCAAAACCCTATCCCAATACTAAGGTGCTGAATCAGCTTAAATATTACAAATTAATACAGTGTTGGAACTGTCAGGCTTAGGCTACACTTAACAAGTGGTTTCTACTCATTGTGTTCACTTCTGAAAGATTCATGCCCCCTCTGCACAATGGATTTAGGGGTGCTAGTAGTAGAAGTAGCACTTCTTGTGCAAGACAGAGTCTCCCACTCGGGGCTGTTGAAAGAACGGTAGAGGGGGAGGAGACACACACACAGGAGCAAACCCTAATGTATATTGCAAACCCTAACCATAGAGGGAAGCCATGTCCACACTCACACAAAGCATGATGCACTAATCCATAATCCACACAACACACAATGAGTTGTGTCCACACTCTACTAACCCTAACTAATGTCCACACTCTATGACCAGCTGGACATGCGGTCATTTATGTCTCACACATGTTCCTACCTAATCTACCAGCACATAGCATAGCTGGCTCACACTGACACTCCCCCTCAAGCTCATCCCATGTACTCCCAACATAGTCCGGAAGTACTCAAACTTCTCCCTGCTAAGTGGCTTTGTGAAGATATCAGCCACCTGCATCAGTCTTCACATACTGAAGATCAATTGTACCATCTATTTTCTCTGATAAAGTGATAATGGACCTCTATGTGTTTGGTCCTCACATGAAACACTGGATTCTTTGCCAACTGTATACTGCTCATGTTGTCACAATGAATGACAACTTTGCCATCAATAGGCTCACATAAATCTGCCAAGAGACTCTTTAACCATATAGCCTCACAAGTAGCAATGGCTGCACCTCTGTACTCAGCCTCTGTACTGGATAAAGCAACTGTAGGTTGCTTCTTGCTACTCCAACTCACCACGGCACTTCCAAGTGTAAAAGCATATCCACTAGTAGACCTCCTGTCATATGCACTATCTGCCCAATCAGCATTTGTGTAGCCATGTATGTCCAAGCTTTTACCACTCTCATAAAGTAAACCATAATGTGCTGTGGTCTTCACATATCTCATGATGCGTCTCGCTGCATCCAAATGTGGTTTCCTGGGGCTCTGCATAAACTGACTCACTAGCCCCACAGCATAACTCAAATCCGGGCATGTGATAGTCATATATATGAGACTACCAACCATCTTCCTGTACATAGAAGGATCATCCAATTCCTCGCCATAATCAGCCTGCAACTTCACATTTTGCTCCAATGGTGTACTCATAGGCTTACACCCTGTCATGCCATACTTTGCCAACATATCCAATGCATATTGGCGCTGTACTAACCATGTACCTGCATGATCTTTCACCACTTCAATTCCAAGGAAGTATCTCAACTCACCAAGATCTTTCATGTCAAATTGCCCACTCAAAGCTTTCTTGACATGCATCACATCTGCACCATGATCACCTGTGATAATCAAGTCATCCACATAGATGACTAGTAAAACAATCCCATGCTGTGTCTTCTTCACATAGAGTGAAGAATCAGCTGTAGAAATTTGAAAACCAAGTGAGATAAGATATCTGCTCATCTTATCACTCCAAGCACGAGGTGCTTGCTTTAGACCATACAATGCCTTTTTCAACCTGCATACGTGAGTGGGATATCTAGGGTGTACATACCCTTCTGGCTGTGCCATGTACACTTCCTCTTGTAGATCTCCATTTAGAAATGCATTCTTGACATCCATTTGATGCATTTCCTAGCCATTAGCTGCAGCCATAGCAATGACTGCTCTCACTGTGCCCATCTTAGCCACTGGACTAAACGTCTCATCATAATCCAATCCTTGGGTCTGTGCATAATCCTTTGCTACCAATCTTGCTTTATGTCTCTCAATAGAACCATCAGATTTGCACTTCACTTTGTAAACCCATTTACATCCAATAACATTCTTGTCCTTTGGTAATGCAACCAAGTCCCATGTATCATTATGGACCAATGCATCCATCTCAACATCCATTGCTTTCTCCCATACATGCTCTCCAATAGCCTCTGTATAGCATGTAGGTTCCACATGCTTCACCATAGATGTCATATATGCATAGTGCATAGCAAAATCTCTATATGTCAACCTGTCAACAGGATATCTGACTCTCTGGGATCTCCGCAATGCATGCGGGTCACTCTGTACACCTGTAACTCTAGCATGTGGTGGCACATATCTGTCCTGCCTAGCACCAGGTGTACGTAAAACAGGTATGCCAAGCTCCTCATCCAAACTCTCAGAACTAGATGACTCATAACCTGTGATTCCAATTCCTTCGACCTTCTTCTTTCCTTTATCCATAGCACTACTCCCAGTGCTCACACTCTCATGCCTCAAACGTCCTGGACCATGGACGTACACTGCTACTCTCAGCTTCTACTGCTGCTAGCCCAGACATAGTAGTAGAACTAGAACTTGCTTGTGGTGGCAAGTTCACATGCACATTAGCCTCAAGTGACTCAATGACTCCCTCATCTTTTGCTTTGTACCAACTAGCAAGCTCATCAAACACAACATCTCGTGAGATGACCACTTGTCTAGTTTGTGGGTTATAACATTTGTATGCCTTTCGATCCTGTGCATATCCAACAAATACACATTTCTCTGATTTAGGATCCAACTTCCTTCTTCTTTCATCAGGCACATGTACATAAGCTATGCATCCAAATACTTTAAGATGTCCAATGTCTGGCCTGTAACCTGTGAGCCGCATCTCTGGCGTGCTTCCATGAATGGCTGCTGTAGGTGTTTTGTTCAATATATATACTGCAGTAGCACATGCTTCTGCCCAATAGTAATCTAGCATGCTCTTTTCATTAAGCATCGCCCTAGCCACTTCACATATGACTCTATTCTTTCTCTCAGCAGCCACACCATTTTGCTGAGGTGTATACCTGCAAGTCAATTGTCTTCTTATTCCATGCTTCCTCAAGAAATGCTCAAAAGCTTTTGAGGTGTATACACCACCTCCATCTGTCCTCAGACATTTAATCCAACAACCATATTGCTTTTTTGCAAAAGCTTTGAAATCCATGAACTTTTCCAACACTTCACTCTTCTCTCTCAGAAAGTATATCCATGTCATCCTGCTAAAATCATCTATGAATGTAACATAGTATAAACTGCCTTTGATAGATGGGTTTTGTGCAGGACCCCATACATCACTGTGTACGATCTCAAGTGGCCTGTTACTCATATTTTCTTCTCTAGGAAACCTCAACCTTGCCTGCTTTCCAAACTGACAGGCTTCACAAACATGCATATGTCCATCATATTTGAACCTAGGCAAACCATTGACAATGCCTCTTGTTTGCATGTTCTTTAATCTTTGTATATTGACATGTCCAATCCTCTTATGCCACATATCAATGTCCTGTACCACATTTTTACTTTTGGAGAACATGGCTGATTTTAGCTCAGGAATTCTAGCATCCAGCTTAAACAATCTGCCTTCTTTCTTGCCTTTAGCAATCACTCTACATCCATGTTTGAAATCTTCAACGAAGCATCCATGCTCGTTGAAACAAACCTGTAATCCCTGTTCTACCATTTGACCAACTGAGGCCAAGCTTTTAGTGATCACGAAGGCACATACAACACATTTGACATAGACTTTGTCTGACCATTGTGCATGACCAATGGTACACTTCCAACATGTGTAATGACATGCTGGGTATCATCACCTGTTTCCACATAGCCTTTCACTTCCATAGGCTTCATATGCTCAAACCATTCACCATGACATGTCATATGGTTTGATGCTCCTGAGTCCATATACCATGTGTCATCATTCTCAGCATTTGTCGTCATAGAACCCACAACATGCTTCATGGCAAACAAATGATTTGCTGTGCCATCATTGCTGCTTGATGCATAGTTTCCACCATGTTGTGCATAATTTCCACCATAATGACCACCACGTTGTGCTCTTCCCCCTCTCAAATCATTCTGTTTGCAGAAACAATCTCTTGCCATATGACCATATTTGCCACAGTAATGGCATTCCACATCTTGCATAGAATTTTGTTGGCCTTGCCAACGTCCTCTTCCACGGGGGTTACCTCTGCCTCTTTGAGGTGTATATCCACGACCACCTCGAGCACCATATGAAGGCTGAAAATTCTGTTGTGGAGGCCTGTCCTGCCATCCACGACCATTACCACCATGTCCACGTGATGCAAATCTCCCCCTGCCTCTAAAGCCTCTCTGCGAGTAGAAAGCCTGATTTCTGCCATCATCATGGCTAGTAGATGCATCCAGAAATGAATCACTGAGCTTGATTTCCTCAACCAACAAGAGTGAAACCAACTCATCGAAGTCGGGTAAACCTGTACTCCTCATTGAGATAGATGTATCAAATGATTTATATTCCTTGCCAAGACCACGCAAGGTAATATCCACCAAATCATCATCAGGCATGGGGGCATTTATTGTGGCCAATGCATCTGCAAACTTCTTGATTTCTTGCACATAATCATGTATGCTCCTTTTATTCCTTTTGACATTATGTATCTGCTGTCGCAATTGAGACTTGCGAGCACTCGTATCTGTATCAAACATCTTGACCAAAGTATCCCATGCATCTTTGGGATTCTCAGCATCCTGTATGTGTATGAGCATAGCATCAGAAATACATATAGACAAATAATGCAGCACTTTGAATGCTCTCTCTGACCATTGCTGCTTATGAGCAATAAGCTGCTACTGTGTAGGTTGTTGAGGTAGCTCTCAGGCTCAGGCTCAGGCTCAGCACCTGTAATGAGATTCCAAAATCCTTTCCCTTTCAAGAAACTCTTTATCCTGTACTTCCATGCTTGGAAGTTCTTCCTATCCAGCTTTTCACCAACAATCTGAACTGGATTGTCCGACATGTTTGCTCAATGCATACACCTTCCGCACACTTCAAATCTATAAATGAGCCTTCCTCAGCTTAACCACACTCCAATGAATGTTCCAGATACTCCAAGGTAGCCAACAAACTCCAAATTTGATGTAGAAAATCAACCTGTAATCATCCAAGATGAACTGACTCACGCAATCCAAGATACCCTGAATTGACACGCCTTCCAAGGCTCCAAATCACAATGTAATGGTGCAATCAAGTATGGGCAACTTGCATTGACACCTAATCAACCTCAATGTTGAGTATCAACACCATCTGACATGTGTACATATCAATTTTTGAAAACCCCTTTCTCTGTTTTTGGAAAAACCAGAAAAACTAGAAAAACTAGTAGAAAATTTACTCTCATTCCTTCAATATTTGTCCAAATTGAGCAACCAGGCATTCATTAGCTTAGCAATAGTGTCCATCAACTCCATGTAAGAGGAATTTGTCCAATTGTAAAAGACCAAGGATTAATTGCTTAATTAAAATGACCCTGTTTCTCTGCAACCAGTGGACAGCCTGTTTTAATCAGCTCATTCCCAGCTCAATTAGGCATAATTGACCAAAAAAATCACATAGCCCTCTTCTCCAAAGTATAAAGCAACCAATTGCTAAAGCAATAGTGAAATATACCAAACAACCAATTAGTAATTGACCTCCTCGCTTCAAGATGTACACTTTTCTGCCCTGTTTTCACTGTCTGGCTGCGCCGCCTGCATATGAGGCCTTTGGGAGTGATTAGATTGATAATTGATGAGCCAAACAAGTCCCCAACACACTTGGGTATGTGTGTAATCCACCAATGGTTGAATTTTTACCAAAAATATGCTCCAAAAAATGCATCAAATCTACACTTGCTTTTCTCTGTTTTGTGAGAGCTCAAAACCAGAATTTTTCACACTTTGAAATGCATTCAAATTGCTCCAAAATTTGTTCAAGGCTTGCATAGAAGTTTCCAATACATCCCTCATTGTCAGATACATGTTTGCTTTGCCAGATTTACATGTATTTCCACCATACATCAGTGTTGCCAAGCTTTAATGGCAAGCTTCCAAAAACCAAAATTTTTCTTTGCTTTGATTTGCTTTTCTTTTGCCTGTATCACCTGCAATCCGCTCAAGGATGTTTAGAAGACCTTACCCGGTAGACTAAGCTCTCAGATTTGATAGTAGTTGGTGTGCTCCAAGCTTCACAGCTCCAATGGTAAGCTTCACAGCTTCTCTTTACAGCTTCTTCTCCCTCTTCTCTTCACTCACTCATAAACCCTAATAAACAGCATAAGGCTCTGATATCATGTTGAAAGAATGGTAGAGGGGGAGGAGACACACACACAGGAGCAAACCCTAATGTATATTGTAAACCCTAACCATAGAGGGAAGCCATGTCCACACTCACACAAAGCATAATGCACTAATCCATAATCCACACAACACACAATGAGTTGTGTCCACACTCTACTAACCCTAACTAATGTCCACACTCTATGACCAGCTGGACAGGCGGTCATTTATGTCTCACACATGTTCCTACCTAATCTACTAGCACATAGCATAGCTAGCTCACACTGACATCGAGCTTGAATCTCAACAGGGGCCTCGCCCATGAATATCTGGACAAGAGACTAATCTCTGGTTCTTCCAAAACCGAACCCGAAAAAAGTTTCCTCGCCCACCAGAAAGCATAGGTGATTCCTCTAGGAAAAATTATTCTAACGTAGTCGAGAGACTTAAATTACCCTTTTTCATTCTGACTGAACCCGCAGGTCACATGGCTGGGTCAAGGGAGGAACTTGCACTTAGATCATAGAGACCAACGCTTTTTTCCCCGTTAAGAGGCACAGCCGTTGATTCTTTTCCATAGAACATGGATTATCTGTGATTTATTTGAACTATCATAAGTTAACAGAATTGAGTCTTATTTTAGGGATCCATCAGTCCAGCCTCAATCCCATGGGTTAGCCAACTGCCCAACCATTGTATTGATAAGATCCATTTAGAAATTTGGTTATGTTTTCCCCCGGGTACCAGGGAAAAGAGTTCGTAGGTCCCCTAGCCATCGCTTCAAGCAAAATTCAAGACAGTCACACCACTTACACACCCAATATGAAATTGCCTTTTTCATAGATTCAGTTTTCTTTAAAACAATCTTTTAATGAAACCATAGTATCACTGATCATAATCCTCCAAAATATCTAGATTGAATTCTAATTTCCAAAATCATTCCTTCATCGGTGTACCTATGGCATCATTGGCAACCAAAACGCTCACCACTTGCTCACTCAGGGACCTTTTCAATAGTTCCTAGCTCAAAGTACCCGAGAATATAATCATATAAAAATCTAGATGGGCTCGTCGTTGAAGATCGGCTAGATCGATCAATAAGATCTATATAAAAAAGCCATGGACTCATCCATTGAAGACCAGCAAGGCCAATTAACTAGATCCATGCCCGTGGTCTGAAAACAACTCCAACTCATTTTTCTTCCTCGATGCATGCGTGGGTATCTTTGACGACCCAGAGCCCAAGCACCTTATGGTCAGCACCCTCTAGGCTCCTTCATAGGTCACCTAGCACTTCACTCATAGGCCGCTTCCTTGGTCCCTCATACACCGTACCCCGGCGGAAGCTCACCATTTTAATCAAACCGAGGCTGGTCAAGACCTCAGTCGACCGTGCCATGCGAGACGTCCTTCATTGACTCTCCGTTAGCTGATTGCAACCTTATCACATAGGTCCTCACATCACGACCTTAATCTACAAGATAGTCAAAATGCTTCCCAGCATTCTTGACATAAAACAGTCTTTTAAAAACAGGTTTCATATACAATTACAGTTTCCAACAACTCCCATCTTTCCACATCGTTCCATGTCATTTCTCATTATTCCACATTCTTCTACATTAATTCACATCGCACATTCCACATCCATTCATATCCATTCCCATCATCCTACATCCATTTAGATCCATTCAGATCCATTTAGATCTATTCAGATCCATTCAGATCCATTCAGATCCATTCAGATCCATTCACATCCATTCAGATCCATTCACATCCATTCAGATCCATTCAGATCCATTCTCATCCATTCAGATCCATTCTCATCCATTCAGATCCATTCAGATCCATTCTCATCCATTCAGATCCATTCAGATCCATTCTCATCCATTCAGATCCATTCTCATCCATTTACATCCACTCACATCATATCACATCCATTTATATCCACTCACATCATATCACATCCATTTACATCCACTCACATCATATCACATCCATTTACATCCACTCACATCATATCACATCCATTCAGATCCATTCATCTCATATCACATCTATTTACATCCATTCAGATCCATTCACCTCACATCACATCTATTCACATCCATTCAGATCCATTGACATCACATCACGTCCATTCAGATCCATTCACCTCACATCACATCTATTCACATCCATTCACATCCATTCAGATCCATTCAGATCCATTCACCTCACATCACATCCATTCACATCCATTCACATCCATTCAGATCCATTCAGATCCATTCAGATCCATTCAGATCCATTCACCTCACATCACATCTATTCACATCCATTCACATCCATTCACATCCATTCAGATCCATTCACATCCATTCACATCCATTCAGATCCATTCACCTCACATCACATCTATTCACATGCATTCAGATCCATTCACATCCATTCAGATCCATTCATCTCACATCACATCTATTCACATGCATTCAGATCCATTCACATCCATTCAGATCCATTCAGATCCATTCACCTCACATCACATCTATTCACATGCATTCAGATCCATCGACATCACATCTATTCACACTATTCACATCTATTCACATCTATTCACATCTATTCACATCCATTCAGATAATTAGTTGGTTTGACTAATTGTGTGCTTGATCTTGATATAGGTGGAGCTTTTTCTCAATTTCACTAGAGATTATCCAAATGTGCAACATCATTATGTGAAACTATCCTATCTAAGAAGCATTATGGATCCACGTGGGATTCTTTGATATGCTGCTTTGGGCATTGCCGCAAGTGTGGACTGGCTAGGACTGGCTAGAGACCAATGGTGCCCATGTGAAATGATTGAGACATACTATTATGTTTCAGTCAAGGTATTTGAAGATATTCAAGTGGAGGTGAAAGGAAAATTCTAGAAGAAGACCAGTAAAGAGAAGGAGAATACATGACATAAGAAGAAGTCCAACAAAGAAACTAGTTAGCTTTCTATAAACTAGTTAGTTGGTTTGACTAATTGTGTGCTTGATCTTGATATAGGTGGAGCTTTTTCTCAATTTCACTAGAGAGTATCCAATTGTGCAACATCATTATGTGAAACTATCCTATCTAAGAAGCATTAGGGATCCACGTGGGTGGGATTCTTTGATATGCTGCTTTGGGCATTGCCGCAAGTGTGGACTGGGCTAGAGACCAATGGTGCCCATGTGAAATGAGAAGACTGAAATAGAAACAAAGAAAAGGAACGTTCTTACACAAAATAAGATGAGTTACGATGCGTTTTTGTAATTATTCAGTACTCATATTTGGAAATTTATTCTACACAATTTTACATACAAATGGCAAGCTGATCAATTTAAAGAGTGTGTGTTACGGTTCCCTGAGGTCACACTTGTCTCAGTAGTGGACTTTGCAGATGTGTTACAATGCATTTTTTCAATTATTAGATACACATCTTTGGAAATTTATACAACACAATTTTACATACATATGGCATGCTGATCAATTTAAGGAGTGTGTGTTACGGTTCCTTTAGGGAACAATTGTATCAGTAGTGGACTTTGTACAGAACTATATATTCAAAGAGCAGAATGAGATTCATTCTATGCATTAGTAGTCAAGCCAAGTCACCATTTTTGTTCACATCACGTATACTCAGCATTCTAGTGATGCACAAAAGACCTTCTATTTCTTTGTTTCAGATTATAGAGTCCATGATACCCTTTTTGTTCAACATTTCTTTATGTTACATTATGCATGGCTACAGGAGCAAGGACTTGCATATTGACGTAGCACTGGGTTTAGTGTGACATTAGAGGGGAGCATTGGACTCAATTTCAAGCCTTTTACCTCTAGAGAGAGAAAGGGTCCGGACCAATAGGAGGAAGAGAGCCTCCATAATGGAACTTTTGATAATTAGATGTTTTTCATATATTCTTTATACGAATATATTATTAATAGCAAAAAACAAATTGCATTTGTAAAATAATTAGACCATGATTTATATTTAGAGAAAAATAATTACATTTGTAAAATGCTTAGACCATGCTTTATATTGATAGTTCATTAATGTACATGAAAACTAGAGTGTTGTTAGCTCATTTAATTAAGGTAGTTTTTTCCTCTAAAAATTCTTCCACTAATGGATTTTCCTCTAATAATTTCTCATGCTTTCAAAGTTATCTCTTATCCCATCTTCTTGCGTTTTAGGGTCATCTCTTCTTTCGTCTGCGTTTACGCTTGTGTTTTCTTCAATGGAAACCATGCATCCTAGGCACCCCTACTCCTCTGTTAAAGCTATTATAATATACAAAAACTTTGATATGGATAATTAAAGGTGGATTCCTATAACCATCTCTATTGGTAGTTATGTTATGCTACAGATAAGTAAGAGAAAAAATGTAACAAATGAGTTCATTGATACTTATTACAAAGATAGAGTTAAAGATTTCAAGCTATCTGACACATGTAGGAGCATTAAGGAAGTCCTTATACGGCATTCCTACATGCACTCAAAACTACGTTTGCAATGTTTTCCTAATAGCATGCCACTCCATAGACTAAACTGTAAGTGAATTTTTTTTAAGGGTTTTACATTATGCTTATACATAACGTGCTTCATTGTTATACTTACACTTATCTTGTATTTCTTTGTACACATATATATCCTTCAAATGTGGTAGACTAGTAGCCTACAAACAGTATAGTGGGACTCTTTGATGCATTTCATACTACTATTGGTGAGAAGCTATACAAAGGAAGCTCAAGTAGGTCTTTTTGGTAAAGAGGAGAGTTTTCTTTTATGACAAATTTTACATGGCACATCATAGTGTTATAACTTATGGATCTTTGAAAGCATTACCACTACCTTCATTTGAAAGTCTAGAATGGCCAATACCCACTAGAGAAACAAGTGAGTGCTTTAGATTAAATATATACTAGGACTTGCAAAGACATATGAGACCAAATGTAGCAAGTTGCCGGGTGAAAGTTGGTCTTTATTCCATTGCATGTTTTTGTTGATGTCTTTTATCACAAGGAGGTCAAAAAACATTGTCAATGTTTATTTGTAAATCAAAGAAATGTTTGGATTTCTTAGACCAAAACTGGGGTGTGAGAGAATTAAATGGGGTTACTTGCAAAATCCAATGGAATTCTATTATCTGTAAATTTATTTTTGGCTCTTCGAATTTTATTCTAGCCTTTCATTATACAAGATGGCATTATGTCAATGGAAATCTTGTAGCAATTAATCAAGACTTGGAGGATCATGACATTGAAAATCCATTGATCTTATTAGTGGTATGGTTTGAACATGAGCTCTTGACAATGCTCAATATTAGGTCAAATGTCTCCCTGTGTCAAGTGAGAATAGACTTTGAAAACGAGGAAGACCTACAATTGCCTGATGATTATATGTGTTCTAATGCAATGACCGTAAGGTATGCCAGTCACTCTAACCTTGAAAAGGTTTTTATTTTAACAATATGCCATAATCATTATTATTTAGATACAACTGTCATTTTTGGAAATGGTATCAAGGCAAAAAGAAAGGAGCATTTCATGTAAAGACATTACCAGGAAGCAAGTTTTCTTGGTGCAACCGACTATGTCATAAGAATCATTACCACATGGAGATACATATGTGATAGACATCTTGGAGATATTCAAAAAAAGCCTCTTGTATTCTTGATGGAAAAAAGTTACAAAGGATTAATGCCTTGTTTATGTCAATCATGAAACCATTTTGTATTTATGAGAGAAATACAAGAAAAATCAATATGTTTTTACATTGTGAAATATTTTGTATTTTGATATTAGATCACAACTTTGTTTAAAAAATTAGGAGTATGCTATCTCGCTTAGGAGGTGGGAGGGGAAGCTTGTTATTCTTGGGGAGGGAAATCTTGCTCTTCTCGCGGGGGGAGGTGCAGTTTGATGTCCTTGGGAAGTGGAAGCTTGCGTTTGTTAGGAAGGGAAAATTGGGTTTGTTGCGTTTCTCCGATTTGCGTAGTTTTCTCTTTAGATGCTTCAATTTGCGTAGTTTTCTCTTCAGATGCTTCAACATCCAAAAGATTCATTACTACCCTATTAGTCGGTGGTTGCCGATTCGGTGTGATGGCCATGGTGGAGGCATGACAAATGCAATTGGGGCTTGAGGAGGCCAATCCTAAATATTGTTTATAAAGTCCTCAATCTTCTCACCCTAAAGCAAATCCAAGTCCGTGTAGCCTGACAATGACGGATTCTACACATATGCAATAAATCAGATACGTACCATCATTTCCAAGAAGAAGGAAGGAAACTAAGATATCATTTCCAAAAAAAGGCGTGTGCTTACCGTTCATGAGCACAATTCAAAAATACAGTGTAGCAACAATATTACATCGTAGCACACTCTCCACCCATTAGCTACTACCATCAGATTGCCTAGGGACTTTCCATTTCATGAATGATCTCCCGTCTAATAGAAAAGGGCCCTAGGGGTGATGGCCTCAAGACTACTTATAAAATTTCTAATTGATTTGCACACAACTTCATAGTTACAAATATTGAAAGCCACTCTCTCTCTCTCTCTCTCTCTCTCTCTCTCTCTCTCTCTCTCTCTCTCTCTCCCCCCCCCCCTTCAATATATAAAAAATGATTGTGTAGACTTATTGTCTAATGGTGCCATGATAGCCTTTGGATGAATTGGCCAAGTAACAATGCTTCGATTCCATATCACAATAAGCGATTAAACTCCAGAGCAAACTACAAAGTATACAAAGACATAAAATATGAGAAGTAAGGGAAGGAATAAAGACATAAAATATACAAGGTACATTAATATCATTTATTAAGATTGCATGTCACTTACTATTATAATATACAAGGTACATTAATATCATTTATTAAGATTGCATGTCACTTACTATTATAATATACCCTTAGGAGGAGCTAAGCGATTTCAAAATTAATGGAGCTAAACCACGAGCATACATCCACGAGGGAAATTTGCTGTGAAGTCAGAATAGCCAAAAGGAGGGAATCTAAAATATAAACTTTCTCTTAAACCTATGACGGGAGATTTGATAAAACTAGGCTGCACAACAAAATTACATTATATCACTGACCACTTTGAGCAAGCAAAATACTTTAGAATCAAGATGATGATAAGGATTTAGCAAACCTTAGAGAAGCCAACAAAACTTTATCGTTGACCTCCTTGCACATGCAAAGATTTGATAGAAACCGAATCTCCTCTATGTTGAAAGGAAAGTATTATGGATTGTTTCGTATTGGAAGTCTGCCATAAAATGAGGGGCCCAAGATACGTAGTGATTAAACATTAATATGATGAATCACCTGATAGGAATCTTCAATAGCATTATCCCTCCTCTACCTCTCTTCTAGCTCATGATCTCTGGCTTGGTTGCCTCTAGCTTATAAATTAAGCTGTGTGTCATGAGAATGAGTGACATCTGTCACATCTATGACTTTAACTTTTTCCCTGAAAGGAAGGACTTCAAGAACATCTTTCATCTTTGTGTCGAAAAGAAGCACAAGGTTAAGAGTCTTGTCATATTGAAATATAACGAGCCAAAGGGAGTTAATACCCCTTGGCATCAATGTGACTCTGTGCGCATGGGAAATGAGGACATAACTATCCTAAAAGAAGAAAGTCCTCCACATAGTCTCCTATAGGCAACATATGGTAGAAGTCTACCAATGCATATTGATACTAAATCTATTCACAAATGGATATTACAAGAGGCGTTGGAAAGGGAGATTTGGGATGGCGCTTTGCGTGTGTCTCTACACCCTTCTCAGGTCATGGAGGACGGATCTATGTTGCTCGTACCTCCGTTTTTTCATTGTCGAGAGTGCAGACATACTCTTCTCTCCCAAGACTAGTCTTCTTCGCTTTTGAAGCTTTTTTCACTACTTTAGGATCATTGTTGGATGAGCACCTTCGTATGTGCCATCTAAAAATTAAAATGGGCATTTATGATACAAGTCCTCTAGAAAATATCAAAAACAAGAAAGTGACACCAAATCACTTCAATGCAAAATGGGGACATCAGACACAATCTTGATCCCCTTCTCGCGTTGTAGTGATATCTCATGTAGAGCTCTTGATTCCAAAAAATTACTAATCAAAAGCTTAAATAATTTAACAAATGATCAAGAAAGTATAACACATGCACAAACTTGAACGACTCACTACAACGCAAAGACCATATTTGAAAATAATTATAAGGCCTTATCTTGCATTGTAGTGATTTGTCACGTAGTATTGATTTTTAACATGGGGATATAAAAAATTACAACCATGTAATCCTAATCACGCATTTTTGTGTAGATGCGTTTAAACAAATCAACACAAAAATGCAAAACACAGAAATGAAATTGGTAATATAAGATAAAAAGAATGTGAGGACTTCGTGCCACTCACTCCAGATTGTAGTGATCGGCACTTAAGGATATATCACAAATGTATCAAAATTATCACAAATGTATAAAATCAATCATAAAAGTATTGTAATATATAAAATTAATCATAAAAGTATTGTAATGTATAAAATAAATCATAAAAGTATTGTAATATATAAAATTAATCAGTGGAGAAACTATAACATGAAAAGGAAATTCAAAAAACATTCAAAGTCTTATCTCGCATTGTGGCGATTTGTCTGTAGTTATGTTGATCAAAGTTAAGTGCTAACGATGAAGAGGTGGAGCCCATGAAGCATAGATGAGATCGAAGAAAGTGCCGAGGATGAAGCGGTGGAGCCCGTGAAGCGTAGATAGAGTGTAGAAGAGATTGTAGAATAGGCAAAGAAGCAAAAGCGAGTCTAAGTAGAATGACACATGTATGCATTAATAAATAGTTATGATGCAAAATGATTACACCCAATGCATGTCTCCAATTCGTGGTAGACATGTGGCTCTAACACGTGTTGAAGATTATGTGGCGCAACGGCCAATGCATGAGTGCCACATGTAAAGATCGTTAGATAAAACGTGTCTTTATTCATTACCAATTGCATGAACTAGGGTCATTCTTGCTCTCGTTGAATTTTTTCTGTGCGTTCTTCAGATCCTTGTCGTTACCACTTTTTGCCCCTCTTTATAACTTTTAGTTACGTTTTCAAAGTCTTCAACATTTGATACGACAAATATATCTTGCACTTTAAATTTTTCTGAAATCATTGTCGTTACTACTTTTTGTTATCGTGTTATCTCCGAATACTTACTGATGCATAAATTTTAACTTTTCAACAAATAACTAGAATCCAAGGTCGAATGATGGCTGTGCCAAATCACTACAATGAGAGAAGGGAATGATGATTTTGTTTGATAGTCTCATATCATGTTGTTATGATCTTTCATTTTTTTGGTAGTTTCAATGTCATTTATCGCCAATTAATGTATTATTGTGCTATTAGGGTCCTTTTCTATTCAAATCACTACAACGCAATATGCTACCTCTCAAGGATCTTGAAGACCTTGTATTTATTTGCATTTTTTTTTTGTTCTTTAACGTTTTTTGTCATGAATTCCTACATGTTTATGCATTTTTTTGCCTTCTTTCTTTAGATAGCTCTATTTGGTTATACTTCTCTAGATACTTGTTGATGCATAATTTTGCACCATTTTATCAAATAATTATAATGCATGGTTGAGTGATGCACGTGTCTAATGTTCACATATGACATTAAATCACTACAACGCGAAAAGGACATGATGATTTTGTCTGATGGCCTCATATTACATTGTTATAATCTCTATATTTTTTGGTAGTTTCAATATCATTCGTCACCAATTAATGCATTATTGTGCTACTGGAGTCCTTTTCTATTCAAATCACTACAACGTGATATGCTACCTCTCCAAGATCTCGAAAACCTAATATCACATTTTATTGATTTGTTTTTTTTAATTGTCCTTCAATGTTGCTGCTCGTCATTCTTCCATGTTGATGTACTTTAATGTCCTTTTAGATGGCTATGTTGGAAATTGAGATCAAGCCTGATGTTGATGTTGAAGAAACCCTTGAGGAGAAATTGTTTGAATTCTTGCACAAAGTTCGTTTGGCATCATCGCAAAAACAAGAAATTTAATGCATGTTTGACTGCCATTTTTTCATCAAAAACATGCTCTTGTTTGCACACTTGTATCTGCAAGAAAAAGAGCACTAATTTTTGAAAATCACTTCAACCAATGCAATCATTTATGACAATGTTCAATATGTGCATGTCAATGATCTTTTGATTGTAACTTCCCAAAGGAAGAAGTTCAATAGGGATATCTCAAAGGTTCCCAAGGATAAGAAGAAGATAGACAACAAGTTCACTGCTCACAATCAAAAATGTTGCTCATAAACTACCACTACAGTTTTATTTGATATCTTCATGTGGTGCTTGAGGATGAGTAAATTGGGAAGGAAGATGTTGAGGAGTGAGAAGAGGGAGCTCCAAGGGCAGATGATGTTGAAGATATTGTAAAGGAGATGAACTTGACTGCGGAGAGGGAATTAGTGGAGAGGTTGGTATTGATGCTCTCAATCGTATTTCCTATTCGTGATAATGAATATGTTTTAGCTTTAGATATTCAAGTTGTGTTTGACATAAGGGAGAACTAATGTCTCGCCATCATTGCACATAATCTTGAGGAAGATGAGGATTTTGTTGATGAAGATCTTGATAAATATCTCGTACTAGATTCAAATGTCAAGAATAGTTAGTTCCATTTTGCTGCTCCCTGACACATTAGCTATGATTTATAGGGATGTTGTTTAGTATGAAACCAACCTGCCCACCACTAAAGAGGAGTTCCCAACTATTCAACAAAGATTGAATATTTCTCGTATGGAAAAATAAGGGGAGTCCTTATCGATCTAGGACACCAACTCAACAATCAACATTTAGACAGATGATTTACTTGTTAATGAGACAAGAATCATAAGGTATGTTTAGAGAAATGTTTATTATCATGCTGAAGTTATTTATTACATTTGTTTTGCTGGCTTGTGGACATCATTGTTTTAGAGGATGATTTTATCACACGCGTTGTAGGAAAACGTGTGGGAACACTGGGAAAGGACTTCGCATTGGAAGAGTATATTAGTCGATTGAAATTTCCACAACTCGTCATTTTCCACAAGAAATTATTAGACAATGCATAATTCCCTTTGCTTACAATCAAGAAATTATCTAGGTACCTTGGAGGATATGTCATCAAGTGGAATGCAGACAAAGTCATGCTTTTGGAGAAGTAGTTAGCGCTATGAATCTTTGGGCAGGCCCCTAGGGTATATTCACCAAGGATTAAATATCTCCTAGCATATACTATATACGGTTGGACATGTGGGATCAAGAATCCCAAGATTCTAAGTGATTCTTGAAAAAGGGAGAGCTCTTTTAATATTCAAGAAACCTAGGGTTCCTCCAGTTTTACAAGATGTTGAAAAGCCATCTTCAAAAGGGTAAGGCTTCATGCACCCGAGGATGAGGAGTAGTCACATAGACTCTTATCTCTTGTAATAACCACTTGTACAAAAGTTTAAATATTAATCATTGATATATGGGTATCCAAAACTTTCCATGTCTTTGTTTTGTGCATCACCAATCTGCATGCTTAATACTTGCGTTAGATCACCTCCATATATCTTGCTTTCTTTGTCTGTTCATAATTTTCACTGCTTGATTAGCTTCTGATGCTTTAAATTGTTCCTTCTTTTTGGCCATGTGAAGAAGATTCCTATATGTCTACTAATGTAATTGTTGAAATTACAGCAATGTGATGAGCTATGGTGGATCAAATACTAGAATCAACATCATTAACAAAGTGATTAGCAAATAATTAAGATTTAGTAATTAGCAATTATGAGTAATTAATAATTAGTGAGTAATTAGTGAGTAATTATGAGTAATTAGTAATTATGAGTAATTAGTAATTAGTGAGTAATTAGTGAGTAATTAGCAATTAAGATGTAATTAGTAAGTAAATAGTAATTAAGATATAATTAGTGAGTAATTAGTGAGTAATTAGCAATTAAGATGTAATTAGTAAGTAAATAGTAATTAAGATGTAATTAGTGAGTAATTAATAATTAAGATTGATGTAATTAGTGAGTAATTAGTGACAAATAGCTTAATGTAGGCATGGATAATCAAAAATCAGCAAATTCTCATTAGGCCAATGCCTCAATTTATAGAGTTTATATCCAAGTATCTAATCCCACTGATTTCTCCTTGATTCACTCCACCTCTCCCAGAATATCTCCACCTCTTTTGCTTGATTCTCTCCACCTCTCCCAGAATATCTCCACACCTCCTAAATCTCCTCATGCTACCCTTTATTCTCTCCTAGTAGATTCTTCTCACCTTTTCACAGGTTCTTTCACATTTACACGTTCTCTTTTACAGCCTCTAACCAAGGGCTTGTTCTCGCACACGCCCTATTCACTTGTATATTTCAACACCTCCCCTCAAGTGAATACTCCTAGAACACCTAGACCCTATACCAAGTTTCCCTCTTACTTGATAGTCCCCGCGACCAGTGTCTAGCACTTCTCCCCTCAAGGTAACTTAGCACACCTGGACCCTATACCAAGTTTCTCTCTTACTTGATAGCCTGCGACCAGTGCCTCAAGTCCCTAAACTCATAGTCCTTGACACACTCTCTCTCTATGTGTCCAAGGCTTACTATAAGTGCCTGCAACCTTGACTAAAGCGCTCACACATACATCTACCATGTGGCCTACATCATCGGCGGTGGCTCAGAGGTGGTTTTACTTTGTTGGGGCAAGCTACATTGGGTTGTGGGGTCTCTCTCTCTCTCTCTCTCTCTCTCTCTCTCTCTCTCTCTCTCACAGAGATTTTCACACGGCTCCTCACTCTTTGGAGCCTCACATCTAATACACATTTCTTGTTATATCTTTATGCAAGCTGATATCTTATAAATTTTACCTCAAAGAATCCCAACAAGAATAAATTATTTTTGGACTAAACACCATATAGAATCATCCCTTTTTATAGATGATCAAGTGCCATGTTTATGAATGTGATGGTAAACCTTTCTAACTTTCTTTCCTTCACAATTTGACACTCATCAAGCTTTAGCACAAATTTTAGAACACCATCACATTCTTTAGGACAACATATGATTGCCAGGCCTCCAAGTCGTAAAAATATTATTGTGTCTATTATATACCACATCTTCTTTTAGCGCAACATATGTGTGTTCAATGTGAAATGGGGTTTCCAATGCTTGCAGTACCTCTTAATTTACTTGTCTGTGCATTTTTTAGTGAAGAAAGATTTGGTGATAATGACCCTTTCATACAAAACCCTTTATCTTTTCCAATGCTTGCAGTACCTCTTAATTTACTTGTCTGTGCATTTTTTAGTGAAGAAAGTTTTGGTGATAATGACCCTTTCATACAAAACCCTTTATCTTTTCTTGCAAAGTTTTATAAATGGCTGAGTATCCTCTATGTGATATACTTGCCTCATCAAGTATTACTTGGATGTCTTATGGGTTGAGTTGATTCTTTTTTCATAAACTCTTCGATTTGCGTTTCTACAACCTTCTCATATTTCTTTTCCTTCATCATTGCTTATGCATATTGGTGATCTAAAAGAAGACTAAAATGTGGTCCATAAGGTTGTTGATTCTTTATTAGGGTGCAACAATGATCTGATGTCCAATTCAAATAAACAAATTAATATACATGAATTATGCAATAAGGATTGAAGTTTATTAAAATATTGAAATAACAATAATCAACCAATTAATAGAAAGGAGTGTGAGAAAGAAGAGATGAGAGAAGAGACAATGTACTCAAGAACTCATCAATGAACCACTAGCCAACTCGATTAGAAATGAACTACAATGCCTCATATATATAGGCACAAGATGAACGGATCTCTAGAAAAGTTCCTCCACCCTTTCCTCCACCCAAAAATGTGTAAATAGGAAAAAATGGAAATGAATGCTATAAATCCCAAAAATGCCTAGAGGCTAAAGAGTGTGCCACTAGCATGACACCATCTGGAGATGACACCTATCCAACACCTCCTCTTCTGGTCCAGATGGGAGGACCAATGCCAATGCGTTGAAGAAGATAATCCAAGGTAGGTCGAGGAAGAGGCTTAGTAAACAAATCAGCAACATTATCTTTGGTAGGACAATACTCAAGTTGAATGTGACCTTCATAAATCCAATCATGAACAAAATGAAAATGAACATCAATGTGTTTGGATCATCCTTGAATAACTGGATTTTTGGTTAAAGCAGTAGCACTCTGTGAACTTGAGTAGATGAGTGTCGGAGTAGATGAACATCCCCAAGGTGATTCAGAATTTACTGAAGCCAAAGTGCTTTAGAAGTGGCATCAAGATATGACTTGTACTCTGCTTCTGTCGATGAAGAAGAAGAAATTCGCTGCTTTTGACATTTCCAAGAAACAAGTCCTTTACCAAGCATAAAACAATAGCTTGACATGGAACGCCTAGTATCAATACACCCTACCCAATCAGAATCAATAGCATAAAACAATAGCCTGACATGGAATGCCTAGTATCAATACACCCTGCCCAATCAGAATCTGAGTAACCAATAAGTGTATCTCCACCTGCATAAGAAATGCCATACTCAAGAGTTCCATGAAGATATCGAAGAACCCTCAAAGAATGAGATCGACGAGGCTGTGAAGAGAATTGGCTGAGAATACTCATAGCATAGGAGAGATCTGGCGAGTGTTAACCAAATAAAGTAGAGAACCAATAAGTTGGCGATACTCTATAGAATCAACCTCAAGGGAATCATCATCTTTGGATAATTTTGAATTAGGATCCATGGGACAAGTGAGTGATGCACAATCATGCAGCCAAGGTTGATTAGGCCCTCTTTGTGGTGTAGAATAGGTCATCTACCTTATCTTTTCATTTGTGGAGCTCAACCCCCTGGCAGTGGAGGCTCTCTAGCTACTTGTGGAGGCCACATCTTCTCTTGATTCCAACAAAGAAGTTGTGGAGGACATCTGGGCGCATGCGGTTGTACAGCCAATTGCCAAGTTCGTCGCTTCTCCATCGCGGCATTCTGACTGGTTCAGCTCGGCGTAGTTTTCTGCTTTACATAGAGAGTACTCTTAGTTAGACTGTTTCAAAAACCATTTGCAACCAAGTATGCATTTATCTTCTTATACCATGCTCGAAGAGCCTGCTTAAGGCTATATAAAGCTTTTCTTAACCTACATACTTTAGATTCTTGTCCCTTCTCAATAAAACCATGAGGTTGAGATACATAAACATCCTCGTGCAAGTCACCATTTAAGAAGGCAGTCCTGATATCTAACTAATGTACATTCCAACCCTGATGCACTATCAATACCACAATACACTTGATCATAGTCATAGAGACCTGGGTGCAAAGGTCTCATCATAATCTATGCCCTTCTCTTGAGCATAACTCTTTGCACAACAAGCCTTGCCTTTTAGTGATCAAAGCTCTCATCAACTTTATGCTTTAGCTTATGAACCTTCGTAGCAATAGCCTTTTTAAGAAAAATCTACTAAATACCAAGTGTCATTTTTTAGGATTGATGCTTCCAATGATCATTTTCTTGTGCTCCCTCAAAGGAAATAGGTTCCCCTTCATTACATATACTGGCTATGAGAGCATGATCCACAAAAGAAAAAGATGCATGACGAGAACCTGCACGTGTCCTACTACATAAGGAGTAGCTAATTTATTGTCCTATAATGTCTACACCAACCATTTTGGCATACTTTTGGAAGCCTATGTAGCTGCCCTTTCCTCATCCACTTCATTGAGTTGCCTCATCAATAGGCTAATCTGTGAGTTCAAATTCAAGCTGATTTTCAACTAGTATGAGTTGATTTGCAGCACCTTTTTGAGCATTCATTTGCTCCACATATGGCTACTTGATATTAAACAAAGGTAGGAGTGTATCAAAGACATCATGTGAGCATACATTTTGCTATTTTTTACATAAAAGGATGTGCTAGACTGAGTTCTCAACAAAGACAACATCTCTACTCGCCAAACTCCTCTTTGTGACTTGATGATCAAGTCTATACTCTTTGCTTTCTGATCTGTATCCTATAAAAATACATTTTATCGCCGGCTGCATAAATCTACATGAACCAATTCCAGATGTGCCGTAGCTTGCCGTGTACCCTTCTTTGGAAAGGCCTCCCGATGTTGTTTCCCTTTGAGACGAGTGACAAGGGCCCTCACATGTGCTAACATCTGGCAACCCATCCACCAATTGCTCTCCAAAAGCCTTCCGCATGGCCTCCAAATGAACATGTCCAAATCTAGCATGCCAAAGGTCGCCTTTGAGGGTGCTTGTGTGAGAGTAAAGAGCTATGAGTTTGTAAAGGCCTTGGTTCTCTATGCCTTGCCTTAGGATCCTGTCATGAATGATCACAAGAGTCCTCCATAAATTCCACCTTAGTGCCCAATTTTCAAATCTCATGTACACAAAGGAGATGGAATCTTAAATCTGGCACATGTAGCACTCTCGAGGTGTACTTCCCTCCATTGCCATTCGGAATGAGGGGCATTGTCCCTTCGCCAAGAATGGGGACAGTAGAGTTATCTCCAATGGCAACTCTACCATGACATTGTTGCAATGCGTTGTTGCAATGCGGCATCAACCCAGTCCATGTGATAAGTCATGTGTTGTGTGGCATCGCTATCCAAAATCCACTAAGGTGACTTGGAACAAGAAGGAAAAGCATGCTCCACCATTGGTGGATGGGGAGTATCAGACTTGAGATCAATCAGGGTGACAAAGGTTGACTCCTTCACAACTTTGGCGGCGAATAAACTTGCCCCTTTGTCCTTGGACTTCCCTTTCAAGTCCCGCATGCGACTCCGATGTTGTCGCCATAAGTGCCCTTGTTTGGAGCAGCAATCATAAACCTTTTGGTTGCGAGAAGAATTTGGAGTTGAAGACTCCTTCGGCTTAGCATCCTTCGAGTTCTTGAGTAGAGGGAGGTCCACAGTCCATCTCTTGGTTTTGTTTTCTTTATCAATCATGTTGATGATTTTAATAAGTATACCTCAGCTTATTTTCTCAAATCCAAAGATGAAACTTTCAACAGATTTGAAACATGGAAAACCTTGGTGTGGAGAAACAGTTAGGACACTTTGTCTTGACATTACGAGCCGGCAAAGGAGGCAAGTTCATTTCTCGCCAATTCAACCAATATCGTGACCTCCATGGCATTCAAAGACTGGAGTTTGCCAGCACAAGTACTCCTTCAGAGAACGACTTGGTGGAGCAAAAAAATCGAATGATGATTGAGATGGCTCGGACGATGTTGGAACATCGTAGTCTTCCTCAAAAGCTTTGAGCGTTGTTTACATTCTCAATCGGTCCCCTACTACTATCGTTCCAAGGCAGATGCCCTTTCAAGCCTACACAGGAAGAAAACCTTTGATTTTTCCCTTTCAGGACTTTGGGTCAAATGCATTTGTTCATGTACCTAATGGTGACAGGGGCAGCTGGATGCTAAGTCCAAGCACCATATTTTGGTTGGTTATAGCTCAGTATCCAAAGGTTATCGGCTTCACAATCCTGCAACTTCGAAGATCATTGTTTTAGCAGAGATGATGTGGTTGTTGATGAGACTTCATCTTCCACTCCAAAGCGTGTTTCTTCATAATCAAGGGCTGATTCGACTCAACCTCTCCTTGGTTCCTCATTGTATCCTCCTATTCCTCTTCCTCGACTTGAATTGAGCAAGGTTTACAGGTGCACTTTAACCTTGATGGTTGTTATGGTATGCTTTAACCCTATGTAAAAAATAGCAGGTTTGGGTGCGATATCATTGTCAATGGTGTCCGATGGTGGTGAAACTTTGTGAGGGGGTCCATAGGATCCTCCCCTTTTCTGGCAAAGTTGAACCACCATCAGATGCCAGATGGTTGGGATGGTTTGTGAGGGGGTCCATAGGATCCTCCCCTTTTCTGGCAAAGTTGAACCACCATCAGATGCCAGATGGTTGGGATAGTTTGTTGCCACCCGCTATTTTTTGCATCGTGCCCAAAGGGTCCCCTATGCAAAAAATAGTAGGTTTGGGTGGGGCATCATTATCATATGGTGTCTGATGGTGGTGAAACTTTGCGAGATGGTCCATGGGGATCCTACCCCTTTGCTCGCAAAGTTTCACCACCATCTGATGCCATATGGGCGAGATGGTGTGTTGCCACACCCGCTATTGTTTGCATAGTGCCCAAGGGGTCTCCTATGCATAAAATAGTGGGTTCGGGTAGGGAATCATTATCATATGGTGTCAGATGTCAAATACATGGGCCATTAACCCTCCGTTTACAAAGTTTCACCACCATCATTATCATATGGTGTCCAATGGTGGTGAAACTTTGCGAGGAGTTTTATGGGGCTCCTAATCTTCCACTTAGAAAGTTTCACCACCATCGAATGCGGATAGGCGGGACAATGTGTTGCCACCCGTTATTTTTTGCATAGTGCCCAAGGGGTCTGGGGTTTGGAGGGCTTCATTATCATACAATGTTCAATGGTGGTGAAACTTTGTGAGGCAGTCCATGGGGCTACTTCCCCTCCACTAGCAAAGTTTCACCCCATTGGATGATGAATGGGCAGGACGGTGTGTTGCCAACCACTATTTTTTTGCATAGTGCCCAAGGGGTCTCTTATGCAAAAAATAGTGGGTTTGGTTGGGGCATCATTATCACACAACATCTGATGGTGACGAAACTTTGCGAGTGGGTCCCTAGAACTGATACCCATCCGTTGGAAAAGTTTCGTGACCATCGGACGCCAGATAGGTGGGACGGTGTGTTGCCACCTGTTATTTTTTCGCATAGTGCCCAAGGGGTCCCCTATACAAAAAATAGTGGTTTTGTGTGGGGCATCATTATCATATGGTGTCCGATGGTGGTGAAACTTTGCGAGCGATTCCATGGGGCTGCTACCCTTCTGTTCAAAATGTTTCACCACCATTGGACATCGGATGGGCATTGCCACCGGCTATTTTTTTTGCATAGTGCATGCAAGGGGTCTCCTATGCAGAAAATAGTGGGTTTGGGTGGGGAATCATTATCAAATATTATTTGATGGTGGTGGAACTCTACGAGCGAGTCCAAGGGGATACTACCATGCCACTTGCAAGGTTTCACCTCCATTGGTGGGCGGGACAGTGTATTGCCACCCACTATTTTTTCGCATAATGCCCAAGGGGCCCTCAAAGAAAGGTAGGGCATTTTCCTCTCACTAAGTGGGGAGGAAAGGAAGGATGTTCTAGATGGGGTTCTCGATAGAGAAGACCATTATGAGAATGAAGGGCATTTAATATTTTCTTTCATCTTGGCATTGAACTATTTTTTCACAGAGCGCCCCCCTATAGTATCGTTACCACGATAGAGTTTCACCACCAAGTTCGGTGTGGTTCCTCCAGAAATATAGTTAGCCCTTTTTCTTGCTTGCCAACCAAGAAACAGCCCCATGAATATCAAGAATAGACAAGGAAGAGTAAAAGAACATAAGTACGATTTACACGCGAATTGATTTCATTTTTTATTTCAATTTTTAGCGTTTTGAGTTTGGAATGAATATCAATATATAATGAGGAAATATTAATGGTTGTTTGTCTAGTGGGTTTCATTTCCCTATGCAAAAAATAGCGGGTTTCAGTGGGGTATCATTATCATATCGTGTTCAATGGTGGTGTAACTTTGTGAGAGGGTCTATGGGGATGCTACTCTCCTTGTAAAGTTTAACCACCATTGAAAGTTTGATGGGTGGGACAGTGTGTTGCCACCTGCTATTTTTCGCGTGGTGCCCAAGGGTTTCCCTATGCAAAAAATATCAGGTTTAAGTGGGGTATCATTATCTTATGGTGTTCGATGGTTGTTAAGCTTTGCAAGCAGGTCCATGGGATTGCTACCCCTCCACTCATATGTTTTCACTACCATTGGACCCTGGATAGGTGGGATGATGTGTTGCCACCCGCTATTTTTTCGCATAGTGCCCAAGGGTTCCCGATGCAAAACATAGTGGGTTTGGGTGGGATATAATTATCATACGGTGTTCGATGGTAGGTGAAACTTTGTGAGTGGGTTCATGGAGATACTAACCCACCTCTTGTAAAGTTTCACCACCAGATGGGCAGGACGGTGTTTTGCCACCTGCTATTTTTCACATAGTTTCCAAGGGTTTCCCTATGCAAAAAATAGTAGGTTTGGGTGGGGTATCATTATCATAACGATGTCTGATGGTGGTGAAACTCTGTGCATAGGTCCAAGGGCTACTACCCCACCACTTGCGAAGTTTCACAACCATCATATGCCAAATGTATGGGAGAGTGTATTCCCCTATTTTTCACATAGTGCCCAAGGAGTCCCCTATGCAAAAAATAGCAGGTTTGATTGGGGCTACATTATCATACGGTGTGCGATGCTGGTGAAACTTTGTGAGCGGGACCACGAGGCTACTACCCCACCACTCGCAAAGTTTCACCACCATTAGACATACTAGATGGGCGGGATAGTGTGTTGCCACTCGCTATTTTTTCGCTTAGTGCCCAAGGGGTCCCCTATGCAAAAAATGGGCATCATTATCATATGGTTCCGATAGTGTTGAAACTTTGCAAGAAACTCCATGGGGTTGCTACCTTTCCACTCGCAAAGTTTCACTAGATGGGTGGGACAGTGTGTTGCCACCTGCTATTTTTTGCATAGTGCCCAAGGGGTTCCCTATACAAAAAATAGCAGGTTTGTGTGGGGCATCATTATCATACGATTTTTTTTGTTAGTGAAACTTTTTGGGCAAGTCCATGGGGCTGCTACCCCTTGGCTCAAAAGTTTTCACCAGCATCAGACGCCGGATGGGCGAGACGGTGTGTTGCCACCCTCTATTTTTCGCATAGGGGACCCCTTACGCTATTTTTTGCATAGTGTCCAAGGGGTCCCTTATGAAAAAAATAGTGGGTTTGGGTGGGGTATCATTATCATACGGTGTTCGATGGTGGTGAAACTTTGGAGCATGTCCATGGGGTTGCTACCCCACCACTCACAAAGTTTTACCACCATCTTACATGTACAAACTTTTTGCCACCGTAGTTTTATCTTTTAAATACAATAAACTTGTACTCTGAGTTTTTTTGGTAGGTTTTTGCCTTGTCTATCATTTCTACCCTATCCTCCTCAAGCTCAAGCAAGGTATGTCTATTGTTTTTCTTCATTTCCTATACAAACAATCTTTCCATTAAAGCTTTCTTGTGAGTATTTCACTTCTCTTTCCTCTGTTTTAAGTTTTTCTTCATTTCCTATACAAACAATCTTTCCATTAAAGCTTTCTTGTGAGTATTTGACTTCTCTTTCCTCTGTTTTAAGTTTTTCTTTTCTTCTTTTTTCTTTCTCATTAAAGCTTAACCCTAAACCTAGCTTTTACATAGAAACCCTAATAAAGAGATTTGATGGAGAGCTCTCCATCAAAGCTCTCTATTATGTTTTCTATTTAGAAGCTAGGGTTAGGGTTAAGCTACAATGAGAAGGGAAAAAGAAAGATTCAATAAGTTTTCTATGTTATACAAAATCTTTCATAAAGATTTCTATTAAGATTAGGATTTTGTATTTGCTTTCTATTAGGATTAAGATTAGGGTTACTAATACTTTTTTTCTTTATTTGGTTTGATTTTGTAGGTTATCCACACATACAAGCCTCATAAGGTAAGAGATCTCTAGATTTTATGTTTCCTCTCTTATGCTTTTACATATTATAGAGTTTGTAAGTTTTAGGATTTGTTATTTTTTCTCCCCTATATATGGATAGCATAGCTCCTCTTTCTAGAGGTGGCCGTATGCCTTAGCCTCATGTATGAGGCTAGTGCATAAAGCTTATGCATTAGCCTTTATGCATAAGCCTCATACATAAGGGTAGTGCATAAACCTCATGCATAAGACTTATGCATTACCAAATGTATAAGCCTCATGTATGAGGCTTATACATAAGGTTTATGCATGAGACTTTTGCATAAAGCCTCATGCATAAGCCTCATGTATAAAGCTTATGCATTAGCAATAAGCCTCTATGTATAGCCTTATACATAAGCTTATGAATGAGGCCTATGTATTAGCCATATACATAAGCATCATGTATAAAGCCATATGCACAAGTCTTATGTTTAAAGCTTATGCATATGGCTAATGCATAAGCCAGGTACATAAGCTTTATGCATGAGATTTTATGCATAAACCTCATGCATAAGCCACGTACATGAGGCTTATGTAGTATAAGCTCATGCATAAGCTGCATACATGAGGGTTATGTATTAAGCTTATCTATATGGCTAATACATAAGTCTCAGGAATGCAGTGACTTATGTATTAAGCTTATCTATATGGCTAATACATAAGTCTCAGGTATGCAGTGACTTATGCATAAGTTTTATGCATGAGGCTTATGCATAGCTTTATGCAGGTTACGAATGCGTAGCCTCATGCAAGCTACGAATGCTATGTATAAACCTTATGCATAGTACGCATGAGCCTTATGCATTAGGCGAGTGTTACCTAGGCATGTGCGTAGCTACTGAAATGTACTAGAAGCTCCCATTACATGCCGGGTGCTACCTAAGCATGCCAGTACTTACTGACATGCTGGTAGCTTCCTATGCATGTCGATAGCAACCAACGCATGCCGGTATCTACCAATGCATGATGGTAGCATCCAATGCATGCCGGTAGCTTCCTATGCATGCCGGTAGCAACCAAACCAATGTATATCGGAAGCAACCTACGAATGCCGGTAGCAACCTATACATTCTAGAAGCTTCCTAGGTATGCCGATATCTTCCAACGCATGTCGGTAGCAACCAACACATGTCAGTAGCTTCCCATGCATGCCAGTAGTAGCAACCAACATATGCCGATAGCAACCAATGCATGCTAGTAGTTTCCAACGCATGCCGGTAGATTCCTATGCATGCCGATAGCAACCAACGCATTCTGGTAGCATCCATGCATGCCGGTAGCTTCCTAGGCATGCCAATAGTAGTAGCAACCAATGCATGCCGGTAAACAACAACCTACGCGTTGTCGTGACGTGAACGGTGTTGCTGGGAAAGTACAGGACTTCTAGCTGTGAGAGTAGGTACCAAATTCCACAAGGAAACTTACACACAAAATTCTTCAAGGAGCATAGGATATATCCATTTTTAATGACATATTCATGTGTCGGTTCACCTCAATACATCCTTGAATTCAACCTGATGATTGCACAAAAATTGTGTTCCAAGTGCTTATCCTTTTCCAAGCATAGATTCACTGGCTCCTCTTTCCAAATCCCTTAAAACCAATCACATATAGGCATAACATAACCTTCAAATATTTCCAACATACATGTGAGGACCATTTACATTCCATACATCCAGTGTCATCAAATTCATCATCTCATGATGTTCTTTATCACCTGAAAACCTGCTCTTAAATTCTAACATCTCACAAACAAAAGACGATATATGGCATAACTATTACATATTCACATGATTCTAAGAAATCCTATGACTTGCATTCCGAATCCATTTGGGTAGAAAACAAAATCAAATTTCTAGAATCCTTACTGCATCTTTGATGTCTTGAATCCGCGTATTTTTGATGCTTCGATATCACAACACTTCATATCCAAGTTTCTCTTGATTTACAAAACCTTTAAAGGTTTTAAAGCTTTACGATTTTCCAAATCGTAAGTAGGATAGTCAAATAAAATAATAAAAAAACCCACCACTTATCTGAAAGTATTAAAGCGAATTTCTCTTGAATTTTTGCTAATTCCCACACGGTCGCTTTGCTGCAGACGGCGCATAGCAGAATACAAGTTTATGATGAAGCATATCACTAGGTAGTACTCGTTTTGCTCTTCAATTATAACTCCTACATGCCATGGACAGTCACCGCCAGCCTGGAATTAAACTCTCTGGTCGAAGGCGCCTCTGGTCTTCATTTTTTTCTGCAGACGGCTCTCTGATATGCGCTCCCCCCCAATGCTTATCTGGTTTTTCCTTATTTTCCCCGCAAGGAGTTCGGCGCCCCACCACCTTTTGCAGCTATTTATTCGTATTTCCCTGTTTGAAAAACAAGTGCGCCTCCTTTTTTTTTAATAAATCTCGGATATGCCTTCTTCGTTGCTGCCACGCAAGCTCTCCTTATAATACCTCTTACTAAAGGTTTGTGATGCTGCCAATATTGTATGCCAATTCACAATACTAGGATGAAATGGCATCTCCTTAATTAAAGCTACCACCTTGTCTACATGGCCTGCCCGGCCAAGGAGATCAACAATGCAAGTGTAATGCTCAAGAGTTGGGATGAGACCATAGTCATTGCTAATGGCATCAAGGCACAACTGATCTTTTTCCATTAGACGTGCATGACTGCATGCATTTAGAACACTACCAAATGTAACCAGATTTGGCTTGATACCTTCCCTGATCATTCTGCCGAGCATATGAAAAACATTTTCACTCTCTCCAAGTTTAAAGTCTTCTGGCATCAAACCTTCTAGTAGCATCAGTTGAAGAAAAAAAAAATCCAAAGTATTCTGATTATATCGATTCTGAGCAAGCACAGAAATCATGGCATTCCAAGACACAATATCTCAAAAGGGCATTCTTTCAAAACCAATCCTCACATCATACATACTTTTGCATTTCCATACACGTTAAGAAGGGTGTTCCCTACTACAAGGTCTTTCATATGCATAAAACTCCATAATTCACACCACACTCATGTACAGAGGCTTTGAGACCTGGCTCAACCTCAGCTTGTCTTATTGAACCTCATTTACAATATGAACATATGTACTCAGGCATCATATAATGACTCGTCATGGCACTTAACCCCATGCATCTGGATTTGCATTTGATGGCCTCACATGCATGGTTTCACATGATAGACGTGCCATGGCATGACATCCACCCCCTCTAAACCTGCACATCCTCTGGTATGTGCCAAATCATCATCAAGATCCACATATATCTGGATGTCGTCCTCATCTTGAACATTATTAGGAAAATCATTCTCTTCCTCTTCAGCCATATCCATGTTATCATTATCAAACCTCTCATCCTGAGTTCCTTGTGAATCAAAAGGATCATTGTCAAGACTTCTTTTAAACATCTTGATCCTTTTGCCTGCTACAAGATTCTTTATCTCTGTTCCATCAAGCTCACACAGAGTATATGTGGCATTTCCATGCACATGCTTGACAATGTAAGGGCCAAACCATCTTTTTGCAAACTTCCTTTGAACAGTGAACTGGTTGTCAAGACTACTATCATACATCAGGACCCAATCACCTTCTTCAATAGGTTTTCGCCGGAGTCTGTGTCTTCTATCAAATCTTTCTTTATTTTTCAACCTTGCATCTTTCAAGCGAGCTTTAGCAAGCTCTACATCTTCAGGCCTCCTCTCCAACTGCCTTATTCGCAATGCAAGGAGGTCTTCCCTGCTCAATCCTTCCATCCAGGGCAATACATTCCAAGTTGGAACTACTTCTTCAACTGGCATTACTGGCTTCTGACCATACATTAATTCTGCAGGCATGTATCCTGTCACTGAGCTATGAGTTGTACGGTCAGCCCACAAAGCATATGGTAGCAGCCTTGGCCACTCTCTCATTCTTTCTCTGCATGCCTTAGCCAAAGCTTTAATGAT
The DNA here is from genome assembly GCF_041138505.1 of Cibotium barometz. Classification (NCBI taxonomy): domain Eukaryota; kingdom Viridiplantae; phylum Streptophyta; class Polypodiopsida; order Cyatheales; family Cibotiaceae; genus Cibotium; species Cibotium barometz. Next base: position 29,179,429 of record NC_141084.1, read on the forward strand.
TGGAGGATGTCCTCGTTCACTTTTACCATTGCCCTCAGGATTGTAAGCACATGTTAGGGACAGTTTGATGCCAATTCTAGAGAAGAATTCCCTTGCTTCTTCAACATCTAGCTCACCAATATCAGCTGTTCTTTTCCCAACACAACCATACCGACAAATCACATCTTCCAAAAGAAATTTGCATACTGTTTCCATACTCTTTGTTCTAAGAGCACACCCCTCTACCTGATTTGTCAAATCTTCTCTATGTACCGCATCTGCCAAATTCCCAAAGGCATTGTAACTAGATCCACTACCCATTTGTAGTGCATGGTAGGTGGGTAGGTTGGTTGCAAGCCATCACGATGTCGCACATTTGAGTACATTTGACATATCATGCATGTTTCCACATATTGGGAAATATCCTTGTACATTCCTTTCCACCAATATTTTTCGTGGCCCACACACTTCGATGTCCAGCCCAGAGACTCTCATGGAATTCTTTCACAAGCTTCCCTTGAGTCTCTTTATCACATATGACTCTCTGTGGCATAGCATTCCTCTCCTTTAGGATGCTTCCAGAGGTACCCATCCTTTAGAAAATAACCATATGCTTTTCTGCGGATCCTCTTAAATTCTGAGTCAGACCAACTTCCCTGTCTTGTCAGAGTACTCAAGTATTGACCAATAAGCAACCAATCTCCTTCATACATTTCCTCAGTAAAAGACTCAAGTGTATTTGATAGGCAAATATGGTCCCCCTTTGCATATGCAGTAGTGTAGAACTTTGTACCCACATCATCAATGTCACTAATCATCTCTTTTTCATCTTCATACCTAGCTCTTGATAGCATATCTGCAACTGGATTATCTTTTCTCGCAATATGCTCAAACTCAGGATTTAGTGACTTGATATAAGCAATCCACCTAAGCATAGCAATATCTGGAGTGGTACAACTTGCTATCATCCCAAGAAGTGGAAAGCAATCAGTTTCCACAAGTACAGATGCCCCAATAAGATATTCTTTTTCACATTTTAGAGCAGTGACTATTCCCCATAACTCTCTCTTGATCTGCGGATATTTTCTTTGTCGGATGCTTAATACTTTTGCTCCAAATCTGATTACATACCTGTGATCATCCTCATCATCTTGCCCTACTGCCCATCCTATCCCAGTAGGACTAGTATCAACTGTAACAATCACAGGCCTGCCACACTCATAATCTGCCTTCCTCAGAGTAGGTGATGATTGGAGCAAACATTTCAGCTTTCGCATAGCTTTAATATGTACTGCACTCCACAGAAATTTTTGATTTTTTCTCAAAAGTTGATAAAGAGGATCTGCTACATGTGCATAATGTGGGATCCAAATAACATAAAAGACACATGCTCCAAGAAATCTCCTCAGCTCTGTAACATTAATGCATGTCTCTTTCATTCTTTGTATTGCATCTATCTTGGCTGGACAAGGTCAGCGTCCACTAGTACTACAAAGATGTCCCACTATTAGCACTTCACCAACCCCAAATACTGATTTCAGTCCAGACAAAGTAAGATTCACTTCTTCAAGCCTGGATAGAATCATATCACAATCCTTTATATGATCTGCCACAAACTTGCGGCACCCCTTTGAATCCAAATCCTCATCTTTGTCTTTCTCATCACAGCCTTTTATTGGCACATCATCCAGAAATGGCATAGTTATTTGTGGTATGAAGTCTCGTAAGACTTTATTCATTCCATTCATCATATGTGCCACCGAGTTGGTGGCTCCCTGTGGTAAGGTACACATCCTTACTAATCCCAAAGGAGTTCTCATTGTGGTCAAGTCCCTGCTTTGTATATCCGCTGGAACTGATCATATCCCGAATACAGATCACCCATAGAGTATATAGCTTTTCCTGCAAATGCTTCTGCAAACTCATCCACAATCGGACCTGCTCCCACATTCCTGATTGTGACTTTGTTTACAGGTTGCATGTCTTGAATAAAGCGCAATGTCCCATTTTTCTTTGGCACAGTAAACCATCTGTTGGAATATGGAGCGCATGATGGCTCCAAAATTCCCATCCTGATCTTTTCTTTTAGTAATTCCATCAGCTTTGGCAAGAGAGCCTTTGGTACTAGAATTGGCCGCAGGTTCCAGGGCACATGTGGAACAGTAAAGATCACCATTGGTGCTGTTACACTTGGATCAACACAGCCTATCTCATGCGGCTGAAAAGCAAAGGCTTTCCCATGTTTCACAAGCATTCCCTCAAAGCATTTCTTTTCAACTGGCAACAAAAAATCCTTCTCACCAATCTTCAGCTCTTTTAGAGTTTCCTATGTAAACTTATGCCCAATTTTCTTCGGATCTCTAAGATTTGGTTGCATAGAAGCTTCATCTATTTTCTCCTTGCTTCCTGGTGGCAAAGGCAAGGCAACTGGTTTCACCTTCTTTGCAACTGTTTTGTACTTTGTATCAACATGAGCATCCATCTCGCAATTCATGTTTTTGCATTCCACCCCCTCAAATTCCCGGATTATATCATACATCTCCACAGATGACACCTCTATCATCTCATTTCCACCCTGTAAGCATGCTCTTCCCATATCAAAAAGCACATCCATAGTATCTACAAATGACACCTCATCAAGCACCCCTGAAATAAACTCATTTTTCTCCAAAAGACCACACTGCTCAAGACTTTTTTGTTCATTTTGTACATGTCTACGCATGCCACGCTTCAAATCCTTGCTTTCTATAAAGACCAGTGACCCATAGCTAGAGAATCCCTAAAAATTTGCTGAAAAGTTATTTACATTGATTGAGTCCTGTGAGAACTCATTTCCCCTTGTACCATTGGAATCCCGCTTTACAATGGCACCTGGCCAAAATCCCTCATCTCCCTGTAATTCATGAATTCTCTATTTATCTTTGGGAGTGACTGTGCTCGAAGAGACTCATGATTCCTTTCATGGTTAATGCAAACTGTCAAAAACTGAACAGCTTTTTTGCCCTCTTTACTCCTTATTCTCGCATATGCCGAGCCATCATCCAAAACCTTTGTTTCCATCCTTACAGTTGTAATGTAGGGTTGCCCAAGGATGAGGGGATACGATGACATCTCCTGAACAAAGAAGTTCTGATCATCTTTCACATCTCCTATTGTTACCCTTACATTTGGACATGCTGCATAGAGCTCTCCAGATGAGTTATTAGCTGCTTTAATCATCCACCCATGATCTACATCCATTGGCCACTTACATTTGTTGTAGAGATTTTTAGCCATAAGATTTATTTCAGACCCATGATCAATTAGAGCAACGTATGGCTCTTCCAAATCTCCTATTTTGACAAGGGTTTCAGTGGTTGCTCTTGCCCAATGGCTCCTGGAGTAATGACTCTTTGTAAGAACTTCTTTTTCATCATCCTCTTCCACAAAGCGCACTTGTCGTGCCCCATCAGCAGAGTGATTACATTCCACCACATTTTCCCTCTCTTCCTTTTGCTGTACCTGTACTCCATGAGTCTTGGAAGTGCTTGCCTCCCCTTGTGATGGAATAGATTCAATTATGGATTGCCTTTTCCTTCGTATAATATCAATTATCTCATCATGGAATTCTTTCTTTGCAATTCCCAAGACTTTCCCTAGTGTAAATTCCACCCTGCTGTTTAGAATCCTCTCTTCAAGCACCTTTTTGAGATCTGTTGCGGCTTCAATATCAGATTAAAGCTTGTAGAGTGGACTTTTCCCTTTACCCTTCTCCTTCTCATGCTTCATTTTTGCTGGCACTTCTTCCATTGATACTTCCTGTGGAGGTCTGCTATGCAGTGGAGGCATATGTGATGGCCCAGGATCCTTCTTTTCACTTCCACGTGTAACTCCTTTTGATGGCCCTCCTTCCTCATTTTCCCTTTTACGCTTCTCCTCTACCTGTGCCTCATTATTTTGGCATTTAGCAATGTAGGCATGAACAGATAAAGAATCCACAGGCTCCTCCCAGCCAGTCTCAAGACGTATACAATCACCTGCCTCATGCAAAGCTTGCTTAGACACCTTCTTTGATGCAATTAATTCCATTGTTGATGGCCAAACGTCTTCATTCTCATAATCTTCATCATTCTCAGATCCCTGCTTTGATTGACCAGCCTTTAATCCATAGGTTGCTGCCTCAACCATAGAGATGGCATGACTAGCAGCCATATCCTCAACCAGCTTTTTCATCCCTCCCTTCCCAAAGTTTGTACTCAATGGAAGTCCAGTCTCTGTAAGGTGGATTTTCCCATCTTTGAAAAACACAAGTTGATTTTTAAGGGCTTCTTTATAGCTAGCATAATCTTTCTTTGCATGTTCTGGGTCATCACACCATATGCATCTGTATGTAAACCCTTCTTTACTTTGAGGCCTTTGCATAGAAGCCTGCCCTAAAATTTACATAGAAGGTAATTATATGAGTCTTATATTAAAATATTATTTAATTTACATAGTTTGTAATGTGCTACAAGAGAATAGAAGGTAGTTAGGTAGGTCATTCTATATATTTGGCCATTTAAATTCTAGGATTTAAGCACCTATGAGTAAATAGGTAAATATTTAAACAAATATATTTCATAAAAGGAAAAAAAACTGTGAATTAAAAAGTGAGCTATTATCACTTCTTTCCTATATTGAGACCCTCCCAAAGGCTTGGACCTTCTTTCTATGTAGAGAATGTCACCTTTATCTAAAGGCATGATTGAAAGATGGGCATGTTGTTAAAATGTATATAGAACAATGAAGGTGTGGGTGGTTAATCTGAAAGACAAGTAAGCCACTTACTAATTGAGAATAGATCTGTCAATGCCTAAGCCTAATGGGTTCAAAACTCAAAGACTCAAAGACTGATGAGATAACACACAAAAAACATAGATGCTTACTCTCTCACTCGCTCACATAGACTCACACACAAAAAACACATATGCCTGCTCTCTCACTCGCTCACTCATCCATAATTTTGATAGACAATACACAATGAATAATATTCAGACACTCTGTATTATTGTGCTTTTTAAACTTGTATAATTCCCCAAGGTCAAGCTAGATTCTCTTGCAAGGTAACTTGGCCCTAGAGAGACAAGATATATTCCCTTGCAAGGATAATGCTTGCAATGCACATGCATAGATAGGCCCAAGGGCCATTCTACCACGCAATCTTGAGACAAAGGCTCTAGGGAACGCATGAGAATCTAGATCTAGCTTGGCCCTAGGGCCAAACTACCATGAACAAACCTACATCATCTTTGCTGGCACTAGGGCTAATCTAGATTCTCTTGAAAGGTAGCTTAACCCTAGAACCAAGCTATCAAAAAGAGAATGTAGATTTATACTTGGTAACTTCGTCCTAGACCAAGCTAGATTCTCTTGCAAGTGTCACTCTTCCATGCACATGCATAGATGGACCCAAGGGCCATTCTATCATGCAATCTTGAGAGAATGGCTCTAGGGAACACATGAGAATCTAGCTACCGCACACAAGAGAATCTAGCTTGGCCCAAGGGCCAAGCTACCATGAACAAATCTACATCATCATTGCTAGCCGTAGGGCCAAGCTAGATTCTGCTGCAATGTAGCTTGGCCCTAGGGCCAATCTATCAACAAGAGAATGTAGATTTAATCTTCATAGCTTGGCCCTAGGGCCAATCTAGATTCGCTTAAAAGGTACTAGGGCCAAGCTGGATTCTCTTGCAAGGGTCACTCTTCCATGCATATTCATAGATTGACCCAAGGGCCATTCTACCATGCAATCTTGAGAGAATGGCTCTAGGGAACACATGAGAATCTAGCTACCACACACAAGAGAATCTATCTTGACCCTAGGGACAAGCTACCATGAACAGATCTACATCATCTTTGCTAGCAACTTGGCCCTAGGGCCAATCTACTAGTAGAGATGATGTTGCTTTGTTGATGGTAGCTTGGCCCTAGGGCATGGCAAGCTAGGGACAAGCTACCATGAGCAAATCTATCTTGACCCTAGGGACAAGCTACCATGAGCAAATCTACATCATCTTTGCCGGTAACTTGGCCATATGGCCAATCTACCAGAAAATATGGTGTTACTTGTTGACGGTAGCTCTACCATCAAAGAGGATGCAGATTTGTTCATGGAAGCTTGGCCCTTGGTACCTTGGCCCTAGGGCCAAGGTAGAATCTCTTACAAGAGTAACTCTTGCCATGCACATGCATAGGTAGTCCCAAGGGCCATTCTACCATGCAATCTTGAGAGAATGGCTTAAGGGAACACTAGATAATCTAGCTACTACACACAAGAGAATCTAGCTTGGCCCTAGGGACAAGCTACCATGAACAAATCTACATCATCTTTGCTGGTAGCTTGGCCCTACGGCCAATCAACCAGAAAAGATAGTGTTGTTTTGTTGATGCTAGCTTGGCCCTATAACCGATCTCCTAGAAAAGAGGATGTAGATTTGTTAATGGTAGATTGGCCCTAGGTCCAAGCTAGATTCTCTTGCAAGGGCAAATCTTGCCAAGCTACCATGAACAAATCTACAACATCTTTGCTGGGGTAGCTTGGTCCTAGGGAACACAAGATAATGTCCCTAGAGAATGGCCCTAGGGAACATAAAATAATATAGGTTGGCCCTAGGGCCAAGCTACCATGAGCAAATCTACATCATCTTTGCAGTCAACTTAGCCCTGGGGCCAATCTACCAACAAAGATGGTGTTTCTTTGTTGATGGTAGCTCTCGGCCAATGTACCATGAACAAATCTACAAGCAAAGATGGTGTTTCTTTGTTGATGGTAGCTTAGCCTTAGGGCCAATCTACCAGCAAAGATCATGTATATTTGTTCATGGTAGCTTGGCCCTCGGGCCAAGCTAGATTATCTTGCAAGGATCATTCTTGCCATGCCCATGCGCAAAGATGGACCCAAGGGCCACTCTTGCCATGCACATGTAGAGATGAGCCCAAGGACCACTATCCCATGCAAACTTGAGAGAATGGCCCTAGAGAACCCAAGATAATCTAGCTTAGCCCTAGATCTAAGCTATCATGAACAAATCTACATCATCTTTACTGGCAACTTGGCCCTAGGGCCAATCTACCAGAAAAGATGGTTTTGTTTTGTTGATGATAGCTTCGCCCTACGACCAATCTACTAGCAAACATGATGTGGATTTGTTCAAACTAGATTCTCTTGCAAGGGTAAATCTTTCCAAGCTATCATGAACAAATCTACATCATATTTGTTGGCATCTTGGCCCGAAGGGCAATCTACAAGCAAAGATGGTGTTGCCTTGTTGATGGTAGCTTGGCCCTAGGGCCAAGCTACTAGGAAAGAGGATGCTAGTTTGTTCTTGGTATCTTGGGCCTAGGGCCAAGCTAGATTCCTTTGCAAGGGTCACTCTTGCCAAGCACATGCATAGATGGGCCATTCTACCATCCATAATGTGCTTTAGATTGGCCTTAAGGCCATTGTTTTAGTCACATTGTGCAATCCTTTCTAGTTTGATTTTATTATGTACTAAAGTATGATTAATTCATATGCATAAACTAATTAAGCACTAACTACATTGTAAGAACTAATTAGAGAGAAATTATAATCAAACATTAATTAGATTTTAAACTAATTAGAGAGAAATTATAATCAAACATTAATTAGATTTTAAACTAATTAGAGAGAGAGAGAGAGAGAGATTGTGTAGAGATCTTGTTGGCTCTCAATTCAGACCTTACACAGCAACAATCAAGTCTCAATTGAGAGCTTACACAACAATGGAAGGCTCAACAACGACTGCTTGTTGAAGCCTTTGGATTATCAGAATCAGAAACTGTGCTTCGTAGGTAAAAGCCAAGCCATGGGAAGGGGAGGAGAAAGGGGGCAGCGCCGTGAAGGAGGAAATTCAGCACGTAGCTAGCGCGAGAGAGAGAGAGGGAGAGAGAGAGAGACTGACTCTCAAGCTCTTCACCCAAGTCCCCTTCGCCTCTTGCAGTCCCTTCGCTTGTTCACAGTCGCCGCCTCCTTCACTTGTTCATAGCCTCCACGTCCTAACCCAAAAGCTAGAAACGATTTCATTAGTTTTAATTAAGAAATTAGCATAATTAGATTTTAATTAAGAATATTACGGATACTAGTATGGTAGCACTTTTTTTTGTTACTCTCCTTACTTAGAGACATATTATAGTTGAATGAGAGGATCCATTCTTACGAATAGTGTAGCTTATTTAAAGAATAATAATCAATGTCTAAAGGACTTATGCATGGATAATATTTCTCTAAGCACACACAGGCGTGATTCACTAGTATATATATTTAAATTCAAACAATATTTATCAATGTATAAAGACCTAATGCATGGTTAATATTTCTCTAAGCACACGTGGTGATTCACGAGTCTTATATTACAAAATTATTTAGTTTACATAGTTTGTAATGTGCTATAACAAAATAGAAGGTAGTTAGGTAGGTCGTTCTATATATTTGGCCATTTAAAGTCTAGGATTTAAGCACATATGAGTAAATAGGTCAATATTTAAACATATATATTTCATAAAAGAAAAAAAATGTGAATTAAAAAGTGAGCTATTATTATTCACCACTTCTTTCCTATTGAGACCCTCCCAAAGGCTTGGACCTTCTTTCTATGTAGAGAATGTCACCTTTATCAAAAGGCATGATTGAAAGATGGGCATGTTGTTAAAATGTATATAGAATAATGAAGGTGTGGGTGGTTAATCTGATAGACAAGTAAGCCGCTTATTGATTGAGAACACAGCTATCAATGCCTAAGCCCAATGGGTTCGAAACTCAGAGACTTAAAGACTAATCAGATAACAGATAAAAAACACAGATGCTTGCTCTCTCACTCGCTCACACAGACTCACACACAGAAAACACAGATGCTTAATCTCGCACTCGCTCACTCACCCATAATTTTGACAGAGAGTACACAATGAATAATATTCAGACACTCTATATTATAGTGCTTTTTTAACTTGTAAAATTCCCTAGGGCCAAGCTAGATTCTCTTGCAAGGTAGCTTGGCCCTAGGAACAAGATAGATTTCCTTGCAAGGGTCACTCTTGCCATGCACATGCATAGAAGGACCCAAGGGCCATTCTACCACCAAATCTGAGAGAATGGCTCTAGGGAACACAAGAGAATATAGCTACCACACACAAGCGAATCTACCTTAGCCCTAGGGTCAAACTACCTTGAATAAAACTACATCATTTTTTATGGCCCTAGGGCCAAGCTAGTAGCAAGAGAATGTAGATTTATTCTTGGTAGCTTGGCCTTAGGGCCAAAATAGATTCTCTTACAAGGATCACTCTTCCATGCACATGCATAAATGGACCCAAGGTCCATTCTACCATGCAATCTTAAGCGAATGGCTCTAGGGAACACATGAGAATCTAGCTACCATACAGAAGAGAATCTAGCTTGGCCCTAGGGCCACACAACCTACATCAACTAAGTTGGCAACTGGGTCCCAAGGCCAATCTACTAGCAGAGATGATGTAGGTTGTGTGGCCCAAGGGCCAAGCTAAATTCTCTTATGCCATAGAGCCAATCTACTAGCAGAGATGGTTTTGTTGATGGTAGCTTGGCCCTAAGGCCAATCTACCAAAACAAAGAGGATTAAGATTTGTTCATGGTGTTGCCATATACATAGGTAGTGATGTGTGTGAACACACTTAGGACCGCCGGGGCACTTTTTCCCTCTTTAGGAGGTTTTTTTCCCCGACTTGTATATACGCCCATCATACTAGGGCTAACTTATCTTTTGTACATTGACACAAACTAATACACTTTGTGTTGTGTGCATTCTTGCTTCTTCATCTCCAAGCTTTGTGTGCTTTCCTGCAACCCTAATTCCAACAATTGGTATCAGAGCAGGCATCGGCTCCCAGGGCTATGCCGCCAGCATCCTTCGACTCACGTTCTCCGATTGAGGTGAGTTTTCACGAGCGCTTGTAGGTCCCTATACTCTGCAAATAGGCCCATAGGGTTTTGCGTTCTCAGAATTTGCATCTGAGGTCATTTCGGGCTCCGTTTTTGCATTTCAAGTTCTGCACAGGTGTTTTCGTCATTTTCTGTAAAAATTTCGACAGTGCAGTTTTCTGCAAAACAGGCATACGTATTCTATTATGGACCGTGCTACATAGCACGAGTTGTTTTTTGTTCAGTCTTTGCTTCATTACAGGCAGCTTTTGCATCAGTTTCAGTCAGTGGCCATGGCTGATAACAGCAATGATGTATTTCGCATGTTGTCTGCTGAAGACAAACTGGATGGAGATAGCAACTACCCACTTTGGGCATACATGATGCAGCATGTTTTGGTTGCAAAAGGAGTGTGGAACATTGTGCAGGGTACGGATGTACGTCCAGGTTCTGTGGATGTAGGATCTGTTGAGGATGTTGCAGGTTCTAGCAGCTCTACTGTTGCTGCTGTTTTACCCACTGCTGAACAAGCTCGTTGGGATGGTAAAGATGCACAGGCTCATGCCTTGATTGCACTTTCTGTCAAACGTAACATCACCCCACATATTCGTTCAGCTAAAACAGCAAAACAGGCTTGGGATATTCTAGCTGGTTTGTATGCAGGTCGTAATAACGAGACAAAAATCGCTTACCTGCGTAAAGAGCTAGAATTGAAGATTATGCAAGAAGATGATGACATGAATGTTTTTCTTGCTGAGATTAAAGATCTTAAAGAACAGTTGATTTTTGCAGGTGAGATTATTCCTGATCATTCTCTTGTGCAGACTGTTCTTGATGCTTTACCTGAGACATATCAAACTTTTGCTTCCACGTAGAGACTTCTTAATGAGGACAGACCTGATGCTGTCAAGTATGATACTTTAGTCAACAAGCTCTTGCAAGAAGCACAGTCCAGGCAAAATAGGGCCAGGCAGCGTGCAATTGATCAAGCATTTATTGCTGCCCAGCAGCAAAGAAGAAGTGGTAAGGCAGCCCCTTCCACTGTTTCTTCTCCTATTCGTAGGTCTGCAACTTCTTCTCCTTCCACAGGTAGCAACAATAAGACTGAGAAGGCTCTTGATAAAGGCAAGAAAAAGACCAGGTGCAACTATTGTAAGGCAAATGATCATGTCATTAAGAATTGCCCTAAGCTAAAGGCTAAAGAGGCAAAGAAGAAAGAGTCAAATGCAGCCACAATAGCGGATGCTTCTACAAATGCAGATTTTGCAAATGTTGTGCAGGATACAGAATGGGCGTTTAGCGTGTATTGCCAGTATGACCCATCTGTACATGATGCATGTTTGGTAGTTTCTGTTGACTCTCATGTTTGGTATTTTGACAGTGGTGCTACAAAGCACATTACCTCACATCGTGATATGTTCACTTGTCTTGAGGCTATCTCTAATGGGAATACTGTCACATGTGCCAATAATGCTTCTTACCCAGTGAAGGGCATTGGTAAAATTATGCTTACTGCTGCAAATGGCAGCGCTTTCACACTTTCAGATGCTTTGTATGTGCCAGGGATAAAGAAGAATCTATTGTCTGTCTCTGCGCTTGCTAGACTTGGATTTGTAGTCAAATTTGTGGATGACAGATGTACTGTTCATGATTTGACTTCTGGTGATACGATTATTACACCTGGCACCTTGTTTCGTGAGGGCTGTATAGGCTTAATTCTTATGACAAGTGTGTGGAAGATTCAGCAAATGCAGTTTCTGATGAAAAGGCAGTTCCAGATGCAAAACTATGGCATGCTCGTTTTGGTCATCTGAACTTTGCTAGTTTGCTGCGTTTGCAGAAATTTGATGTGGTTGCTTCATTGCCCCCTCTTGAGGCACCATTGAAACATGTTTGTGAAGGCTGTATTTTGGGCAAAATGCAGCGTTCTGCGTTTCCAAAGGATGGTTCTGTGCGGGCCACTCGCAAATTGCAGCTTGTACATAGTGATGTATGTGGGCCTATGCAAACTCCATCATTTGGTAAACACTTGTACTTCGTGACTTTCATTGATGATTACTCAAGGCATGCATGGGTATATCCACTGAAGGCAAAGTCCGAAGTGTTTTTGTGCTTCAAACAGTTTTTTCTTATGGTTAAAAATGTATCCAATTGTACTGTGGGCACCCTCCGTACTGATCGAGGGGGGGAGTACATGTCTAAAGAGTCTGATACATTTCTGGCTAGTCGTGGGATAAAACACCAATGTACAGTGCCGTATACCCCTCAGCAAAATGGTGTGGCTGAGAGGAAGAACAGGTCACTTATGGAGATGGCACGATGTATGGTCAAGAGCCAAGCTTTGCCACATGCGTTTTGGCTTGAGGCTGTCATGTGTACTGCATATGTACTCAACAGGTGTCCCACTAAGGCCTTGCAGTCTATTACTCCATACGAAGCTTGGCATGGCAGGAAGTGTTGAGAAATCGAGCTCTAGTGAGGCGGTGGACATTGATGACCCGCCTGGGGGATAGGCCCCACACTTACACCACTGGCATGGTTGGTGAGATCTTGGGTGATATGCGGCCAGTGGGATGACAGGCTGTGTGACAGCCACTCTAGAGACTGGCATAGTTATAGCGCCAGCTCATTTAGTCGGGTTCACATTATAGAGAACCCGTGTATGTATTGGTTGAGTACCTTTCATATTGTGTGTACTCTTATCTTGTATATGGTGTGTTGAGTGTTGAGTAGAGTAGAAGAAGATTTTCAGCCTCTCACCTTGTGTGTTCTCTATTAGGGTTTTGTGAGTGTGTGTGTGTGCTTGCAAGAGCTCAAGCTCTCTTCCCCCCTGCATCTTTTCATGGTATCAGAGCCTGGTTCGTGCTAAGGGCTGAGCTGCAAGCAAGAGAACCACAGGAAGCGGTACGAGGGTAAGAGCTGCAACTACTCTTCCCTATTGTGTTGGTGACTACACCCTTGTCGGGAGCTCTACGGGAGGCACCGGCAAACGATATCCGATTGAGGAGCTTTCTTCGCGGGAGCTTTCTTCGGACTGAAATTTTCGGGCCGAAAACGCGTTTCGGGCGCGTCAGGACCTCCGTTTTTCAGAAAGCAGGCGATTTCGAGCACTGCGGGTAAGTCATCGATTCTCTGCAGAACTCTGTTTTAAGAACTGCAGGAAGACAGATTGACTGTGCAGACACTGTGGGTGCTGCAAAGAGGTCTACAGTTGCCATTGGGTGTATGTATGCACATTGAAGTCACTGGTTGTGACATTTGAGTACTCCAGTACCGCTGTGCAGAAAATACTGCAGGTTGTGCAGAAAAAAACCAGAGTGCAGTTTCTGGTGAAATTGTGTATTTGGCAAGATGTCAAATGATGGGATAACTCAGATTGTGGCTGAGAAGCTGGACAAGAATAACTTCCATGCTTGGAGGTTCAGGTTAACGAATTTCCTGATGGGAAAAGGCTATTGGGACTACATTGAAGGTGAGCATGAAGAGGCACCGGAGATACCGGATATAAATCCGACTGCTGCAGATGTGAAAGAGTTCAAAGACTGGAACCAAGGAGCCAGGAAAGTAATGTATTGGCTATCCATTAGTATACAGGACACCATGATTGGGCATATTCAGGATGCCAAGTCCCCCAAGGAGGCGTGGGACACCTTGGTAAAGCTTTATGAAACAAATACCAAGGCACGTAAGATACAGTTGAAGAATGAACTTCATACTGTGGAGAAAAAGAGCATGTCTGTGAATGACTATGCGCTGAAGATAAAGGGTATTGTGGAATCCCTTGCATCTATTGGTGTGTCAGTAGATGATGATGACAAGGTTGAAGTCTGTCTACGTGGTCTCGGGCCACAATACAAGGCGTTTAAGACGTCTATTCAGACTCGGGAAAACATTCCCAACTTTACAGATTTGGTGTCTATGCTGATTATCGAAGAGAAGAGCTTGGGTGAAGACCAACAGTCTTCACAAAGCAAGAACAGTTCAGAGCAACAGGCCTTCTACACGAGTTCAGGAAGAGGACGAGGTAGAGGAGGCCGTGGACGCGGTCAAGGAGGTGGCCGAACAGGTAATCAGAATTATGGTCAGCAGCAGCAGCAGCAACAACAGTCCCAGAATCAACAACAACAACAACAACACGCAGGTGGAAGAGGCAAATTCAGAGGCAGGGGGAGTCAAAGAGGCCGTGGAAATTGGCAAAGGCAATATAATGATGCACGTGAATGCTACTATTGTGGTAAGCCAGGACATGTGCAGTCAGAATGTTATAAGAAGCAGGCTGACATGCAAAATGGAAAAGTACAGCAAAACAACTATGCATCCTCAAGCAGAAATAATGAGGACAATGAAAGGTTGTTTGTTATGCAGCATGTTGTAAATGCCATGTCTGAAAATGTTGATGCAGCACAAAAGGATAATGTATGGTATGTGGATTCAGGCGCTTCGAACCACATGACGAGTCATGGGGAGTGGTTCAAGGAGATGAAGAACCCGGAAAGACCAGGTTTTGTGGAAACAGGGGATGACACTGCTCATCCAATTGCCCACGTTGGAGATGTGCCATTATCTATGCAGGATGGCAAAGTGAAGTACCTTGCAGATGTACTTCATGTACCGAACATAACAAAGAATCTGGTTTCAGTTGGCCAGATGATTGAGCAGGGGTTGCAGGTTCGGTTTAACCCTGATGGATGTTATGTTGAAGATTTTAAAGACAAGTGCAGGTTGGTTGCAAAAGGCAACAGAGTGGGCAGAATGTTTACGTTGGATGTAGACATGCCTGAAATGAGTGCTGCAATGTTTGCAAATGGTTCAGGAGTTGTTGCAGACACAGACATATGGCATAAAAGGATTGGTCATGTGAATGTGCAGAGATTGAAGTCTATGCAGACAAAAGGAATTGTGACAGGGCTGCCAAAATTTAAAGTGGAAGGTATGCAGAAAGTATGTGAAGCATGCCAATTTGGGAAGCAAACAAAGCATGTGTTTCCACGTAACAGATATGTGAGCAGAAATGCACTAGATGTTGTGCATTCAGATGTATGGGGTCCTACGAAGACCGTGTCTATGGGAGGCTGCAGGTACTATGTCACTTTCATTGATGACCACACAAGGAAAGTGTGGGTATATTTCATGAAAGAGAAGAGTGAGGTGTTCACTCACTTTCAGAATTTCAGGTTTTTGGTTGAAAAGCAAACAGGGAAATATGTCAAGTGCCTAAGGTCAGATGGAGGGGGAGAGTACTTCTCCAATGAGTTCTCTGAATATTTGAAGAAGAATGGTATTCGGAGACAGTATACATGCAGATACACTCCGCAGCAAAATGGAGTTGCTGAGCGGAAAAACAGGCACATTGCAGAGATTGCGCGAGCATTGATGGAAGAGAAGAATATGCCGCATTGCTATTGGGCTGAGGCTGTTTCTACAGCAGTATACATCATGAACAGGACTCCAACTGCAGCCATACATGATGTAACTCCAGAGGAGAGGTTTACTGGCAGAAAACCAGATTTGACTCATCTAAAAGTCTTTGGATGCATTGCATATGTGCATGTGCCAGATGAGCTGAGAACTAAGCTGGATCCGAAAGCTGAAAAATGTGTGTTTATTGGATACTCCCTTGAGCAAAAGGGATACAGGTGTTATAACCCTACTACACGTGAGTTGAGGGTAAGCAGGGATGTTGTGTTTGATGAGATGAGCAGTTGGTATGCTGCTGAAAAAGAAGCTGTTGGGGCTGATGTGAGTGGAAGTGTGGTTGCACAGAATGCAGGTCAGCAATCACAGTCTTTGAGTGGACCAGGAGAGTCCTCATCTAGTGGGTCTGTTGATAGACCATGGAGTGGCAGGTTGCGTCATAATACCAGTCCTGCAAATGTGATTAGTACATCACGTAAAGGAAAAGAGAAAGTGGTTGAGCCCCTTGGTATGCCTGACATTTCTGCAGGGCATTCTCATGTTGATGGAGAGTCTAGTGGCTCAGATATGAGCCTTGATGAGGAGCTTGGGATCCCAGCTATGAGAACACCTGGTGTAAAGAAGGCTATGGAAGCCATGAATGAAAAGCTGCGAAGATCAGGGAGAGTGAAGAACCCTGTGCAGAGATTTACATATGATGGTTATGTGGCACATCACTATGCATATATGGCAAAGGTTGTGCAGGTTGTTGAACCCACATGCATTGATGAGGCTGTTGGAAATGTGAATTGGGAGAAAGCTATGGATGAGGAGATGGATGCACTATATGGAAATGAAACTTGGGATTTAGTGCAATTGCCAGAAGGCAAGAAAGCCATTGGATGCAAGTGGGTGTACAAAGTTAAACATAACAGTGATGGGAGCATAAACAGGTACAAGGCTAGATTGGTAGCCAAAGGATATGCGCAGACATATGGGATTGATTATGAGGAAACTTTCAGCCCAGTTGCCAAGATGGCAACGGTGAGAGTTGTGATAGCAGTGGCTGCATCAAAGCAATGGTCTTTACATCAGATGGATGTAAAGAATGCATTCTTGCATGGGGATTTGCAAGAAGAGGTGTATATGTTGCAGCCACCTGGTTATGAGGATGTGGGTCACCCCGAGCATGTTTGCAGGTTGAAGAAAGCCTTGTATGGCTTAAAGCAAGCACCAAGAGCATGGTCTGACAAGATTTCTGAATATCTTGTCACTATTGGCTTTCATGTAGCCAACGCAGATTTCTCATTGTATGTGAGACATGGTGATAGAGGAGTTGTGCTTGTTGTCATCTATGTAGATGACTTGATCATTACGGGGGACCATGATGCAGAGATCTTTGATGTAAAGATCTTGCTAAGACAGAAGTTTGAGATGAAGGATCTGGGGGAGCTCAGATATTTCTTGGGCATTGAGGTGATTAGGTCACCACATGGTATTGGATTACTGCAGAGGCAGTATGGCTTGGACATGTTGTCCAAGTATGGTATGACAGGCTGTAAGCCTATTTCTGTGCCATTGGATCAGAATGGCAAGTTGAGTGCAGATTCAGGAGAGATCTTGGAGGATCCTACTATGTACAGACGCATAGTAGGAAGTTTGATCTATATGACGATCACCAGACCAGATTTGAGCTATGCTGTTGGGTTGGTGAGTCAGTTTATGCAGGTTCCACGGAAACCGCATTTGGATGCAGTGAAACGCATACTGAGGTATGTCAGGTCTACTTTGCATTGTGGACTATTCTATGAGACTGGGACAGAGATATGTGTACATGGGTACACAGATGCTGATTGGGCTGGTAGTATCTCAGATAGAAGATCTACCAGTGGATTCATGTTTTCTTTGGGGAGTGCTGCTGTGACTTGGAGCAGCAAGAAGCAGCCTACGGTTGCTCTATCGAGTACAGAGGCCGAGTACAGAGGAGCTGCTATGGCAGCATGTGAGGTAGCTTGGTTGAGAAAGCTACTTGCAGATTTGGGTCTATCACTGGATAGACAAGTTGTCATTTTCTGTGACAACATTAGCAGTATACAGTTGGCCAGGAACCCAGTCTTTCATGCTCGTACGAAGCACATAGAGGTCCACTACCACTTCGTCAGAGAGAAGGTCTTGGCAGGAGACCTTGACCTTGTTTATGTCAGCACAGAGGATCAGGTAGCTGACATCTTCACCAAAGCATTGGGTACAGAGAAGCTCCGCAGATTCAGAGCTTCGCTTGGTGTACATGAGATGGAGTTGAGCTCGAGGGGGAGTGTTGAGAAATCGAGCTCTAGTGAGGCGGTGGACATTGATGACCCGCCTGGGGGATAGGCCCCACACTTACACCACTGGCATGGTTGGTGAGATCTTGGGTGATATGCGGCCAGTGGGATGACAGGCTGTGTGACAGCCACTCTAGAGACTGGCATAGTTATAGCGCCAGCTCATTTAGTCGGGTTCACATTATAGAGAACCCGTGTATGTATTGGTTGAGTACCTTTCATATTGTGTGTACTCTTATCTTGTATATGGTGTGTTGAGTGTTGAGTAGAGTAGAAGAAGATTTTCAGCCTCTCACCTTGTGTGTTCTCTATTAGGGTTTTGTGAGTGTGTGTGTGTGCTTGCAAGAGCTCAAGCTCTCTTCCCCCCTGCATCTTTTCAGGAAGCCTTCTATTGGTCACTTGCGTGTCTTTGGTTGCTTGGCCTATGCTTTAGTGCCTGTGCAACAACGCAGAAAATTGGATGATAAGGCTGTCAAATGCATTTTTGTTGGTTACAGTGCTGAGAGCAAGGGTTACAGATTGTATCATCCGCAATCAAAGCGTATCTTGATTAGTCGAGATGTTGTTTTTATGGAAGATGCTGTGCAGCCCTTGTTATCATGTACCAAAGAGACAGGTGTGAGCTCACGGGATGTATTTGATACGTTGTTGCCTCTCTTTACAGGTGGGAATTCAAATGTAAGTCCTAATGAGGCAAATATTCAGCCTACACAGATTTCAAACGACATCATAGATCAGCCTATTTCTGATGCAGATTTACAGGATGTAATTCATGAGGATAGGGCTGAAAATGAGCAGGCTAGAGGTATGCCTAAATGGTTGGTGCAAACCTTGGGTGATAGTAAGATTGATGTACCTATTACTAGTCGTACTCGTTCAGGTTTTCAGCATGCCTCTTATGCATCAGATTGTTATGCTTTGGCTATGTCTAGTATGTGTGAAGAGGAAGAACCTCTTTCATTTGATGAGGCACAAAATTCAGAAAATTGGTTGGCTGCAATACAAAGTGAATATGATGCTATAATGAAGAATGGTACATGGTCTTTGTGTGATTTGCCTATTGGTAAAAAGGCCATTGGATGTAAGTGGGTTTTTAAATTGAAACGAAAGCGAGATGGCAGTGTTGATCGCTATAAGGCTAGACTTGTTGCAAAGGGTTATGCTCAAGAAAAGGGCATTGATTTTGATGAGACCTTTGCTCCCACTTGTCGTATGACTACCATTCGTAGCATTTGTGCATTGGCAGCTCATAATGGTTGGAATGTACATCAGTTGGACATAAAGACTGCATTCTTGAATGGAGATTTGCATGAGGAAGTGTATGTATCGCAGCCTCGTGGTTTTGTTCAAAGAGGGCAAGAAAACAAAGTGTGCAGGTTGAAAAAGGCTTTATATGGTTTAAAGCAAGCTCCACGAGCTTGGTATGAAAAGATACATGCATATTTAACTGCACATGGTTTTCAGAATAGTCCAACAGAAAGCATTTTGTATGTTAAACGTGTGGATGGTGTACATCTAATCATTGCTCTCTATGTCGATGACATGCTGCTCACAGGACCAAATGAGAGTCATATTGCTAATTTTAAGGCTGATTTGAATGCCTCTTTTGAGATGTCAGATTTGGGGCATTTGCATCATTATTTGGGGATACAATTTAAGCAGTGTGATGGAGGTATTGCTTTGTGTCAGACAAAGTATATTGAGACATTGTTGCGGAGATTTGGCCTTGAAGACTGCAAGCCTATTGCTACTCCAATGGAGACAGGTTTGAAGTTGAGTCTTCATGATGCTGGAGATCACTTTGATGTCACACTCTATCAGACAGCTGTTGGTTGCCTCATTTATGTATGCATTACGAGGCCAGACATTCAGTTTGCAGTCTCACAGGTGAGCAGGTTTATGCATAGCCCAGGGTCTCAGCATTGGAAGGCAGTTAATTGCATCTTTCGCTACTTGAGTGGCACAATACATCTTGGGTTGTTTTATCCCAAGGGGGGATCGTTGCCACTAGATTTACATGCTTTTTTGGACTCAGATTGGGCTGGTTGCTATGACACAAGAGTGTCCACAACAAGTGGTTTTTGTTTCATGCTCGGTAGCTCATGCATATCTTGGTTGAGCAAGAAGCAACCTACTGTGGCCACTTCTAGTTGTGAAGCTGAGTACAGGGCAGCTTTCACAGCTACGGTTGAGTGTGTGTGGCTCAAACGGCTTATGGTGACTTGGGTGTTGGACAGGAGTCTGCCACCTCTATCTTCACTGACAGTCAGAGTGCATTGGGAGTTGCGAGAAACCCAGTTTTTCATGCTCGCACAAAGCACATTGAGGTGCATTATCACTATGTCAGGGAGAGACTCTCAGTAGGAGAGATCAGCTTGACCTATGTGCCAACACAGGACAACCTCGCCGATCTTTTCATAAAGGCGCTTCCTCGTGAGAAGTTCGAAGCTTTCCGCAAAGCTTTGGGCTTGCTTCCCTTTGTGGATTGATCTACTTCGGGCATGGCACTCCCCTATACATGAGTGCCAGCTCTCGTTCACACCATCACTCCCAGGGGGGGATTTGTTGCCATATACATAGGTAGTGATGTGTGTAAACACACTTAGGACCGCCGGGGCACTTTTTCCCTCTTTAGGAGGTTTTTTCCCCCGGCTTGTATATACGCCCATCATACTAGGGCTAACTTATCTTTTGTACATTGACACAAACTAATACACTTTGTGTTGTGTGCATTCTTGCTTCTTCATCTCCAAGCTTTGTGTGCTTTCCTGCAACCCTAATTCCAACACATGATAGTTTGGCCCTAGGGCCAAGCTATATTCTCTTGAAAGGGTAACTCCTCCATGCACATCCATAGATAGATCCAAGGGCCATTCTACCATGCAATCTTGAGAGAATGTCATATTTATTCATTTTAAGTTGGATTCATGGATTGTTGAAGAATTATTTAAGTGAACTAGAAAACTATGAAATTGGATCTCGTTGGTTGTTCAACGGAGAGTCCGGATGAGACTTGTTTGAAAAACAATGAAACTGGAATATTGAGGATTATGATGGAAACACTATGGTTTTATTCTAATTCTGTCTTGAAGATAGTTGAATAATCTGAGAAAAAAGGCAATTTCATATTGGGTGTGTAAGTGGTGTGTCTGTTTAATATAATTGCATGAATGTCGGCTAGGGGGCCTGGGAACTCTTTTCCCTGGTACTCGGGACAAAACACAACTAATTTTTATAAAGAGGGATCCCACCAATACAATGGTTGGGCGGTTCCCATGGGCCGATTGGATCGGTGGATTCCTATAACAAAATTCAGTTAGGTTTAAGTTACGATAGTTAAAGTAAGTCACAGGGAGATTCTTGTTCTATGGGAAAGAATCAACGGTTGTGCCTTACTTGAGGGGAAAAAAGCGATGATCTCTATGAACCAAGTGCAAGTTCTGTCCTTGATTCGGCCATGTGACCTACGGGTTTGGTCGAAATAGAAAGGATAGTTAAGGCTCTTGACCTCGTTAGATCAATTCCTGTGTAGAAGATTTTCCTGGAGGAATCGCCCATGCTTTCTGGGCGAGGAAAGTTTTTCCAATCTTGGTTTTGAGAGAACCGCCAGACTAGTCCCTTGCTTGGACATCCGTGGGCGAGGCCCCAAGTGGGAAGGCCTGCCCCGTGCACGATAGGTTGCTACTTCTGCTGCTAGCACTCGAGAGTCCGGCGCACAAAGGGGGCAGGGGTCTCACAGCAGCTGGTATCAGAGCTTTGTTTAAAGCTCTAGAATCAAAGATGAATGTTGTCAAAAATTTATAATAAAATCATAGAAAGGTGCATTCATATGTTGTATTTTCATTCAGATTAAGCTTCATTGATGAAGACTTATAATTGATAAATTGGATTTTATAGATGGACAACCTCGTGCATTCATTCAGATTAAGCTTCATTGATGAAGACTTATAATTGATAAATTGGATTTTATAGATGGACAACCTCGTATTTATCTAGTATCCCTGATCCTACCCAGAATCGAGATATGATTGCCTTTGCTTTTGAGCATATCCTCTCCTCCGCCCGCCGCCAGGACTCAAATGAGCAGGGCAAGCCTTGCTAATCATTTCCAGGAGTTATATTTTTCGGACAGACGACTGCATATATGGTACTCAGCACAATATGTCCACACCTGTTTTGCAATTAGCGACAGAGGGCTAAGTTAGAATGTCTCTTTAGCAATGGTTCTGTTGAGGATAGGGGTAGTTCGTGGTGTTATACTCTATCACCCCTCACCTCGAGATCTTAGAATTGCTTGTCATATTTTCAAGCTTCTAAGTCGTTTCATTTCGAGGAGTAGGATTGTAGCACCAATGGCGATAAGGGCACGTGAAACACTGAGTGTTTCATGCCGTGAACTGGACTCTACGGAATATTAAATTCTTTTTTTTTGGCGCGAGAAACCTAAGGCTTTTTCATGCCGTGAACCGAACTCCACGTAATATTAAATTCAAATTTTTTCTTTCTTTTTTTTGAGTGAAAGTGCAGAAAATGGTTCACACCGTGAAACGGACCACGTAATATTAAATTCAAAAAAAAATACGACATGAAAGTACAAAAAATGGTTCACGCCGTAAAAGTGCAAAAAATGGTTCACGCCATGAACCGGACTTCATGGAATATTAAATTCAAAAAAAAAATAGAGTCTAGTGGGAAATACAAATTTCTCTTTTTGGGGGAAAATATTGTTGAATTTAAAATGAAAGGGGTATGGGCATTTTCCCAAAAAAGTAAGTGGGAATCAAAAAAGTCAACCTTTTAATGACACCTCTTACACCCTTCATAAATGACCCCCAAAATGGATAATTTTGACAACTCATGAGCATCTACTCATTGAATTCTCATTAGCCTTAATGAGTTATGTAAAAAAGTGATTAAGAATTAATCTATGATTAATCCTTTCACTAATCTTTCCCTCTTTTACACTAATCAAAGACTCTAATTAACCCACATTAATCTCTAATTAATTCACACAATTGAGCACATCATTGGATAGAGCAAGGGAATGCTAATCTTTGTGCATCAACAATTGTGTAAATTGATCTAAATTAGGGGATTAATTAGACTCTTAATTATAGTCTCCTCTTTTAAGGCAAATTTAAGCAAAGAGAGTCAAATTTCTCCAATTGATCAAAAAATTGATGTGATTAGGTGTTTTGATACATCTAGATGCTCTCAAAACACTCAAAAATCCCAATTTTGACTACTCATATGATCAATTTAGACCCCAATTAACACATTTTCTAAATTTTTAGCCTCTTGAACAAGATTAACCACACCATTAATGACAAAAACCAGTCCATTAAGATAAATTAGTCAAATTTAAGGGTTTTTTAATGGTTTTAAGAAATTTTTTCAAAGATTAAGCTACTCCTAATGCTTGTTAACACTCTAATCCAAACAATTTCAACAAAAAATACACAATTAAACGAAAATTAATGATCTTAGATCTATGTTTAAACTAAAGAGAGCTAACATTCACTAAGAAATGCATTCTCTTGCATTCTTTGATGCAATGGATGCAAAACGAAGCCTAATACAAACTATGTGCAAGCCCTAAGAACATGAAAACCCACAAAAACAACAAATTAATCTAAAAATTAAGCAAAAAGCATTCTTTTCAAAAATAAAAAGAGAGCTATTCTACACCAAATCTCACACAAATCACCATCAAATCCACATCTTTTTCATGGAAAACCATTAATCAAGATAATGGGCAATGGGTTATGCATAGATTAGAGGAAAAACGATAGAAAAAGCCAAGGGATGGCTCCCTGGCAGTGGTGCCAAAAATGTTATTGCTCACCTTAACCCTCCTTGAAACACATCCAAAAAAAGATTCCCTGGTGAACCGCAACTGTCGGTGAGGATATTTCCAATGGCCAATCTCATAATCCTTGAGGTCTCCAAGCTCTACAACTCCTTGAGAAGCAATTCCACCGCGTTTCCCGCGAGCATTGTCACACTGCCGCGTTGCACTATGGGTCCTCATCCCTCCTCTCACCTCACTTCACTCACACACACTCACTAGCATGAATTAGGGAGAGAGATTAGCAAGAGGGTTAGCAAGAGCAAGACTCAATTGCACAATAGGAGAGTATATTGTATTATGAGAGAAATTCACTTATATACATGGCCATAAGTGTTCACACTCACTTAAAATGTGACCGGTTGGGCACTTTAGGCTCATAAGAGCCCTAATGTTATTACAATGACTAATCTCATAATACATCCATGAAGTAAATCACTTAGGACTTTATCCTAACTTGTTACCACATGCTCTTGAAGCGAGAATCACCATAAATACTACGTCACACCATTACGGGTGCCCGTCCAAGTTGTAGCTTTGGACACTATTGCTTCATATCATGAATGTATGACCCTTTGGTGTATCTACCATGACTCCTTGATATAAGATAATGGTGGTAGCTCTTGTTAATCCTAGAATTGGATTAACACCTATGCCCAAGCTAGATTCTCTTACAAGGTAGCTTGGCCCTAGCACCAAGCTAAATTTTATTGCAAGGGTAACTCTTCCATGCACATGCACAAATGAACCCAAGGGCCATTCTACCATGTAATCTTGAGAGGATGGCTCTAGGGGACACATGAGAATCTAGCTACCACACAAGAGAATGGTCCCAAGGGTCATTCTACCATGTAATCTTGAGAGAATAGCCCTAGGGAACACAAGAAGCTATCACACACAAGAGAATCTAGCTTGGCCCTAGGGAAAAGCTACCATGAAGAAATCGCTGGTAGCTTGGCCCTAGGAAAAATCTACCAGCTAAGATGATTTTGCTCTTGGGAAAAAGAGGATTTTGATTTGTTCTTGGCCAAGCTAGATTCTCTTGCAACAAGGGTCACTCTAGATTATCTTGAGTTCCTTAGGACCATTCTAAAGTACATCAAGATACAAGGGAACAACAAAGAGGATGGAGATTTATTCATGGAAGCTTGGCCCTAGGGCCAAGGTAGAATCTCTTGCAAGATTAACTCTTGCCATACACATGCATATATGGGCCCAAGGGCCATTCTACCATGAAATCTTGAGAGAATGGCTCTAGGGGGAACACTAGAGAATCTAGCTACCACACACAAGAGAATCTAGCTTAGCCCTAGGGACAAGCTACCATGAATAAATCCACATCATTTTGCTGGCAGCTTGGCCCTAGGGCTAATCAACCAACCAAGATGGTGTTGCTTTGTTGATGATAGCTTGGCCCTATGACCGATCTACCACCAGCAAAGATGATGTAGATTTGTTCATGGTAGCTTGGCCCTAGGACCAAGCTAGATTCTCTTGCAAACAAGGGTAAATCTTGCCAAGCTACCATGAACAAATCTAAATCATCTTTGCTCTAGTAGCTTGCCCTAGGAAAAATAAGATAATCTAGGAAATATAAAATAATGACCCTAGGGAACACAAGATAATCTAGCTTGGTCCTAGGACCAGGCTACCATGAGCAAATCTACATCATCTTTGCAGGCAGGGCCAATGTATTTCTTTGTTGATAGTAGCTCAGCCAAGCTACCATGAAGAACAAATCTACCAGCAAAGATGGTGTTTCTTTATTAATGGTAGCTTGGCGCTGGGGCCAATCTACCAGCAAAGATGATGTAGATTTGTTCATATATCTTTGCCCTAGGACCAAGCTAGATTATCTTTCAAGGATCACTCATGGCATGCCCATGTAGAGATGGGCCCAAGGATCACTCTTTCCATGCACATACAGAGATGGGCCCATGGACCATTCTCATGCAATCTTGACATAATGGCCCTAGGGAGCCCAAAAGAATCTAGCTACCATAGACAAGAAAATCCAGCTTGGCCCAATGGTGTTGCTTTGTTGATGATAGCTTGGCCCTATGACCAATCTACTAGCAAAGATGATGTAGATTTGTTCATGGTAGCTTGGCCCTTAGGACCAAGCTAGATTCTCTTGCAAGGGTAAATCTTGCCAAGCTATCATGAACAAATCTACATGATCTTTGCTGGCACCTTGGCCCTAAGGGAAATCTACAAGCAAAGATGGTGTTGCTTTGTTGATGGTAGCTTGGCTCTAGGGCCAAACTAGATTCCCTTGCAAGGGTCACTCTTGCCATGCACATGCATAGATGGACCCAAAGGGCCTTTATACCATGCAATACTGAGAGAAGGGCTCTAGGGAACACATTAAAATCTAGCTACCACACACAAGAGAATCTAGGTTTGCCCTAGGGCCAAGCTACCATGAACAAATCTACATTATCTTTGCTGTCAGCTTGGTTTGTTGGTAGATTGGCCATAGGGCCAAGCTAACAACAAAGATGATGTAGATTTGTTCATGGAAGCTTGGCCCTAGGTGGCTTGGCCCTAGGGCCTAGATAGATTCTCTTGCAAGGGAAAATCTTGCCATGCACATGCATAGATAGGCCCAAGGGCCATTCTACCATGCAATCTTGAGAGAATGGATCTAGGGAACACAAGAGAATCTAGCTTGGCCTAAGGCCAAAGGCCAAGATACCATGAACAAATCTACATCATTTTTTGCTGGCCCTAGGGCTAAGCTATTAGCAAGAGAATGTAGATTTATTCTTGTTAGCTTGGCCTTGGGGCGAAGCTAGATTCTCTTGTAAGGGTCACTCTTGCCATGCACATGCATATAATGGCCCCAAGGGCCATTATACCATGCAATTGTGAGATAATGCCTCTAGGGAACATAGGAGAATCTAGCTACCACACACGAGAGAATCTAGCTTGGCTCTAGGGCCAAGCTACCATGAGCAGATCTACATCATTTTTGTTGGCATCTTTGCCCTAGGGCCAATCTACTAGCAGAGATGGTGGTACTTTGTTGATGGTAGCTTTGCCCTAGGGCCAATCTACTAGCGGAGAGGATATAGATTTGTTCGTGGTAGCTTGGCCCTA
The DNA here is from genome assembly GCF_041138505.1 of Cibotium barometz. Classification (NCBI taxonomy): domain Eukaryota; kingdom Viridiplantae; phylum Streptophyta; class Polypodiopsida; order Cyatheales; family Cibotiaceae; genus Cibotium; species Cibotium barometz. The sequence continues at coordinate 29,206,010 of NC_141084.1, forward strand.
GGGTCATTCTACCATGCAATATTGAGAGAATGTCTCTAGGGAACAACACAAGAGAGTCTAGCTACCACACACAAGAGAATCTAGCTTGGCCCTGGGGCTAAGCTACCATGAACAAATCTACATCATCTTTGCTGGCAGATTACCCACAAAGATGGTGTTGTTTTGTTGATGGTATCTTGGCCCTAGGGCCAAGCTAGATTATCTTACAAGGGTCACTCTAGATTATCTTATGTTCCCTAGGGCCATTCTCTCAAGATTGCATAATTAAATGGCCCATAGGCCATTCTACCATCCATAATGTGCTTTAGATTGCCCCTAAGGCCATTGTTTAAGTCACATTGTGCATGGTAGAATGACCGCATGGCCATTCTAAAACATATTGTGCTTGTGATGTTGGCCATATGGCCATTATACCCTGCATATTCTTGTTATATTATATGCATGGACATGTAGAGAATGTTTTATGATAATCTTACATTAAAATGACAAGGATGGATGTTCAACCTGGAATCAAGGTCTATATGATTCTAGCAAATGAATATGTTGGTAATGGTTACATGTCTAGAGTAGGTCCAACTTGTTTTTGCACGGTACAAAGATTGGGCAAGGGAATATTTATGTGTCTGTGGAGGAGTGTGTGAAGGATGCACATATTCCTTTTCTTACAATGGATACAAGTGAGCTTAGAGGTGCAATCTAGAGTACCATCCGGTGGCCTAAGATGTTAAGGACTTTTGATGACTTTATGAGCTTTGGAGGGCCTATTGAAAGTGAAGATGATCAAACAGATCTTATGGAACCTCCAATTGTAGATGCAATGCCAGTAACATCTTTAGAGAATGATCTAAAAATTCAAGAATCTTGGAGGAACAAAAAGGTCCTTTTATGGGATGAGAGAAAGACTCAGATAATGTATAAGGGGTTGATCTTGTGTGTTTCCAAACAACTGTGTGTGTTTCCAAACAACTGTGTCAACTTTGAGCAACTTAGTGAGGATTATGTGGGTGTGGCTATTGAAAGGGCACATGAGATTACATCAAGCAAAAATATACCCGATGTGGATAACATCAACTTAGTTAAGTGGCCCATTAAACAGACTACAATGCTAGACAACAGTCCATTATACAACGCCATATAGCGATTTAGACCATGAAGGTTGATGGAGAACATACCATTAATGAGTTTCCAATGGTGGTTAATGATGCCCCAACATCAAAAAAAGGACCTACACTTTCATAAATAGAATTCCAAAAGAGAAGGCACCACCAACTTATAGTTTTTATGTGTTAATTAAATCAGTACAAAGGGTTTCTACTATTGATTGCTGTCAGAGTAAATGTTGTCAACTTGTGGAACATGACATGGTACTGAGAATACGCCAAGAGTTTTGGGGGCAGTCTCAAGAAACCCTTACAAACTATGTATATGATGTGCTCTCCATATCTTGGCTTCAAGACTCAAAAACTCAGAAACTTAAATATGAATTTAAGCTCCATGGGATGATTGTCTGTTGTCGAGCATGGTATGAAGTGCATGGAATCCCAAAGACATCCTTCTACCACTACAGAGAAAAGTTTGAGGCTGGTGTGCGTCAACATGTGCATGGAAACACAGGAATAATGAGAAGAAGCCTAGAGAATACTGGTGTAGCTAGAGCACTAGTTCAAGACTTTGTGGACATGAACTCATAGAGCGGATGCCTAACAAGAGTACAACTATGTTGGATGGCTCAAGGGAAACTCAGTTAAAGATACTAGAAACATATAAGTAAGTGAACATTAGATGAGATCAACAAAACACTTACTCAATTGGAATATAACAAAAACCTATCCAAGTCTTCTTTTGAGAGAATTTGGAATAAAGAGTTCCCACATGTGGCCTTGACAAAGACAAGTGAGTTTTCCAAGTGCAGCTTGTGTAGTTCACTCAAGGCTAGAATGGAAGCCAAGCCAAGTCTACAAGAAAGAGCAAGGATCAAGGAGGAAAGGAACATTCACATGAATCAACAACAAGTTGAGAAGCTTGTACTACGGATGGCGTACATTTTCAGAAACGCAACCAAACAAATATTTGTACATCATCCACGGCAAGATGGATCAAAAGATGACAGCTATTCCTAGATTATGGATGGTACCAAAGGATACACATTCGGCATGGCAACGCATTGATTGGTGTGATCACCCATGGGCATGGGGAGGGTCATTATGGGCACTTTGCACTAAATGGTTTATGGCCATTTGGCCCCAATCTCACAGTTGGCTCCATTGCATTCTATTATATAACTTAGAGAGGATGGATAAGCACCCTCTTGGTGATCTAGCAATAAATGGGCTTCCGAGAAGCAATGTTTCACTTTTTGGTGCTTTGAACTCAAGGTAAGCTTTAGACTACCACAATATTAGTGATGGTAAAGCACCTATTATTAAACAGGTGTTAAGTGATAATGGACATGCCACTTCCACAACTAGGTATCCCACACCACCTTTTAAAGCATCGCATGCAAGTTATTTTATTTCCAATGCAAGGCCCATAGTATCAAGAGCACCAACTACATCAATGCCTATTCCAGCGGACCAACCATCTGCAAATGAGGGTGCTTTCAAGGTTGTCCACCAATTGGGATTTTTAATGGTCGGTCACACACATGAGGACATAGATGCAATGTTTAGTAGGTTTTTTGAGAAATTGAGAATTGGTCGAACCTTCACTTTACCACATTTGATGGATAAATTAAGGACTAGCTCAACTTCCTCTCCAATGCCCTTCTTGCTTACAGAAGTCCCCGACTTCAAGAGATATTGTGATGGTTACCTTTGTGATGGGCAAGAAGAACTTATAGGCCACTCAAAACCGCCTCAATTTTGGTTCCTCATGAAGGGGACACACCGATAATGTAATATAAAGTGCATTTGGCGACAATTGATTGGAGACATAGTGAGGGAGGTATCCCATTGTGGAAGAAAGATAGTGAAGGCAAACCGATGCTACCACCGGGAAATCCACCTCTATTGACAATGGTAGAGTATGTAAGGGGGCATGAAGATGTGATATCAAGAATACAATCTTACATAGAATTTTGGAAGAACCTTAGAAATGGTTCATGTGTGCCAAGATATTATAGGCATGTGATAGATTATTGGAATAATGTAATCCAAGAGCTTGAAAAACCAATAGCATTTGATCATTATTGTGGCCCTCAACAGGAAAAACCAAGGGAAAAATTCAACCCAATGCATGATGTTAAGCAAGGGGACTTTATATTGTTGCACCCAAATAATAGAGACATCTATCCCATTTGGCTTGCTATGGCTGAATCAGAGATTGATATGGACAGTACGTCACCAAACTACGAGAAGCTTTTGATATAGTATATAATGGTATGACAGATGCAGAGGCCCACATTGATTGTTGGAAGGGGTTTTGGATGGAGAACAAGGCGGATCCACGAGTGTGGGAAACAGTGGATGCAATTGTTTGGTCATGGATACCAAAAAAATCAGGGCCATATACAAGAATCAAGATACCAGGTAGGGAAGCCAAAAAAGCACAAGAAGGCTTCCATCTCACTAGCATGCATGATCCAGATGGGAATGAACTTGATGGTGTTCCCATTTAGTAGTAGAATCGTGACTAAATTTTGTGGTGCTACAATTCTGCTTTTTTTAATTATTTCTACACTTAATATGAACCATTGTTTGTGCCTATGATGTTCTTTTTGTGTTGATATTTGGCTGTTTTACATTTTTCAATGTTGAATCTATTGATGCAGGTCTATGCAAGAGACAAACACCACTTCCTTGTTATGGTGTTTTTTAACACCACCTTCCTGCATGATCTATTAATCAACTAACAAATATGAATCTCTTCCCACATTAAGTGGGAAATTCCCAAATTATACGAAACCTCTCAATTTTGAAATTCCCAAAATGCGGGATTTTTCCCATATTATTTAATATGGTGTTTTAGGCCCAAAGGAGTGGAATAGTACTACCGAATATGAAGACAGGAGAGTTGAGTGAGAAGTTCATGAGTACAGCTCTTGCTAAGGCATTGTGATGTGTTGTTATTGCTCAAGAATGATTCATGGGTTGGTCTTTGTCTTACTCTATTGTTCTACATATCTCTGTCTACTCAACATTAAATCTTGTTAAGTGTAGTCCTGTCTGGATGCGGATCACTGTCTGGATTTGGGATAGACTTAGGAACTAATCTCCTTTGCAGTCATAATCAATCTCCCCACATTTAGTAGGCAAATAGGTGGCTTAATGTCCTAGCATTAAATTATTGCATAGGGCACAACTGCATTAGTCTCGTTGCTCCTTCGGAGCTGACTAGGTGGTCTAGAACCACATAAGTTCCAGGTCTTAATCAGACTGCGACACTAATAGTCTAGAATGGATGGAAATGAGAGCTAAACCTAGTGCTAGTCCCTATGGGTGATGCCAAATATGTTCAAGAGAGAGCTTACCTTGCCTTCTTTGAAACTTGTGTCGTTGGGTATTTTGAAAGAAGCAACTTCTTGTATCATGGGTGCACTAGCCTATGTTTTGCATCCTCTCTGGAGCTTCCATGGCTATAGGAGTTAAGGTAGATCTTTAATCACCTTGATGGATGTGAAGAGAAGGTTTCCCACACTATGGAGGATCATCCTGCAAGACATGAGGAGAAGGTTGCCCACAATATGGAGGATCTATCATGCAACAAGAGGTGGAATGAGAGGGGAAGCTTATGCAAGAGGTATCCTATAATCAAACTTATCTATACATGCCTCGATCAAGCTATGCAAAGACTCAATAGAACTCACATGAGACTAGGGAGAGAGGGAAGAGAGAAATCAAACCTATCTAAACATGTAAAGATTCAATAGAACTCATGTAAAAGAGTAAGGAAAGAACTCTATTACAAGGGAGTATAGAACTCTATCACAAGCGAAAAAGACCAGGGAAAGAACTCTATCGCAAGGGAATATAGAACTCATGAAAAAGAGTAGGGAAAGAGGGAAGAGATCTCACAAGAACTATATTTTGCAAGGGAATATCTAAGCATGCAAAGGTTCAATAGAACTCATGAAAAAGTATTGCAAGTGAATATAGAACTCATGAAAAAGAGTAGGGAAAGAGGGAAGAGAAATCACAAGAACTCTATTTTACAAGGGAATAAATCTGTTGCTTAATGTCAAAATTGATTAATCTACAACTGGCTAGTGTTCACACTTGGTCAGATAAAACTTTAAAGAGGTTATTAGCCTCTATTACTAGCCTTAAGCAAGTATACACAAAGTTGACTTCCCTATTTGGCATTAAGCCCAAGGTAAGGTTGCTTCATAAAGTCTAGTGCCATCGTCAAAGATAGGCTTACATGCAGGTAGCGAAGCACCTTACGATAGGACGGGTGGGCGAAACCATGTTAAATGGTGGAGTGGTTAACAATTGACCACATCGGTGTTTTTTTTGGCATGCCATATAACCTTCAACGTATGCACCGTTGTTAGTCTCTTTCTCCATACACATGCTTTTTTTGGTACTCTTGTTGGAATTAGGGTTGCAGGAAAGCACACAAAGCTTGGAGAAGAAGGAGCAAGAATGCACACAACACAAAGTGTATTAGATTGTGTCAATGTACAAAAGATAAGTTAGCCCTAGAAGGGTGGGCGTATATACAAGCCGAGAGAAAAAACCTCCTAAAGAGGGAAAAAGTGCCCCGACGGTCCTAAGTGTGTTCACACACATCACTGCCTATATATATATATATATGGCAACAAATCCCCCCTGGGAGTGATGGTGTGAACGAGAGCTGGCACTCATGTATAGGGGAGTGCCATGCCCGAAGTAGATCAGTCCACAAAGGGGAGCAAGCCCAAAGCTTTGCGGAAAGCTTCGAACTTCTCACGAGGAAGCGCCTTTGTGAAAAGATCGGCGAGGTTGTCCTGTGTTGGCACATAGGCCAAGCTGATCTCTCTTGCTGAGAGTCTCTCCCTAACATAGTGATAATGCACCTCAATGTGCTTTGTGCGAGCATGAAAAACTGGGTTTCTCGCAACTGCCAATGCACTCTGACTGTCAGTGAAGATAGAGCTGTGAAAGCTGCCCTGTACTCACCTTCACAACTAGAAGTGGCCACAGTAGGTTGCTTCTTGCTCAACCAAGATATGCATGAGCTACCGAGCATGAAACAAAAACCACTTGTGGACACTCTTGTGTCATAGCAACCAGCCCAATCTGAGTCCGAAAAAACATGTAAATCTGGCGGCAATGATCCCCCCTTCGGATAAAACAACCCAAGATGTATGGTGCCACTCAAGTAGCGAAAGATGTGTTTAACTGCCTTCCAATGCTGAGACCCTAGGCTATGCATAAACCTGCTCACCTGTGAGACTGTAAACTGAATGTCCAGCCTCGTAATGCATACATAAATGAGACAACCAACAGCTGTTTGATAGAGTGTGACATCAAAGTGATCTCCAGCATCATGAAGACTCAACTTCAAACCTGTCTCCATTGGAGTAGCAATAGGCTTGCAGTCTTCAAGGCCAAATCTCCGCAACAATGTCTCAATATACTTTGTCTGACACAAAGCAATACCTCCATCACACTGCTTAAATTGTATCCCCAAATAATGATGCAAATGCCCCAAATCTGACATCTCAAAAGAGGCATTCAAATCAGCCTTAAAATTAGCAATATGACTCTCATTTGGTCCTGTGAGTAGCGTGTCATCGACATAGAGAGCAATGATTAGATGTACACCATCCACACGTTTAACATACAAAGTGCTTTCTGTTGGACTATTCTGAAACCCATGTGCAGTCAAATATGCATGTATCTTTTCATACCAAGCTCGTGGAGCTTGCTTTAAACCATATAAAGCCTTTTTCAACCTGCACACTTTATTTTCCTGCCCTCTTTGAACAAAACCACGAGGCTGCAATACATACACCTCCTCATGCAAATCTCCATTCAAGAACACAGTCTTTATGTCCAGCTGATGTACATTCCAACCATTATGAGCTGCCAATGCACAAATGCTACGAATGGTAGTCATACGACAAGTGGGAGCAAAGGTCTCATCAAAATCAATGCCCTTTTCTTGAGAATAACCCTTTGCAACAAGTCTAGCTTTATAGCGATCAACACTGCCATCTGGCTTTCGTTTCAACTTAAAAAACCCACTTACATCCAATGGCCTTTTTACCAATAGGCAAATCACACAAAGACCATGTACCATTCTTCATTATAGCATCATATTCACTTTGCATTACAGCCAACCAATTTTCTGATTTTTGTGCCTCATCAAATGAAAGAGGTTCTTCCTCTTCACACATACTAGACACAGCCAAAGCATAACAATTTGATGCATAAGAGGCATGCTGAAAGCCTGAACGAGTACGAATAGATATAGGTGCATCAATTTTACTATCACGCAAGGTTTGCACCAGCCATTTAGGCATACCTCTAGCCTGCTCATTTTCAGCCCTATCCTCAGAAATTACATCCTATAAATCTGCATCAGAAATAGGCCGATCTATGATGTCGTTTGAAATCTGCATAGGCTGAATATTTGCCTCATTAGGACTTACATTTGAATTCCCACCTGTAAACAGAGGCAACAATGTATCAAATACATCCCGTGAGCTCACACCTGTCTCTTTGGTACATGATAACAAAGGCTGCACAGCATCTTCCACAAAAACAACATCTCGACTAATCAAGATACGCTTTGACTGCGGATGATACAATCTGTAACCCTTGCTCTCAGCACTGTAGCCAACAAAAATGCATTTGACAGCTTTATCATCCAATTTTCTGTATTGTTGCACAGGCACTAAAGCATAGGCCAAGCAACCAAAGACACGCAAGTGACCAATAGAAGGCTTCCTGCCATGCCAAGCTTCGTATGGAGTAATAGACTGCAAGGCCTTAGTGGGACACCTGTTGAGTACATATGTAGCACACATGACAGCCTCAAGCCAAAACGCATGTGGCAAAGCTTGGCTCTTGACCATACATCGTGCCATCTCCATAAGTGACCTGTTTTTCCTCTCAGCAACACCATTTTGCTAAGGGGTATACGGCACTGTACATTGGTGTTTTATTCCACGACTAACCAGAAATGCATCAAACTCTTTAGACATGTACTCCCCCCCTCGATCAGAACGGAGGGTGCCCACAGTACAATTGGATACATTTTCAACCATAAGAAAAAACTGTTTGAAGCACAAAAACACTTCGGACTTTGCCTTCAGTGGATATACCCATGCATGCCTTGAGTAATCATCAATGAAAGTCACAAAGTACAAGTGTTTACCAAATGACGGAGTTTGCATAGGCCCACATACATCACTATGTACAAGTTGTAATTTGCGAGTGGCCCGCACAGAACCATCCTTTGGAAATGCAGAACGCTGCATTTTGCCCAAAATACAGCCTTCACAAACATGTTTCAATGGTGCCTCAAGAGGGGGCAATGAAGCAACCATATCAAATTTCTGCAAACGCAGCAAACTAGCAAAGTTCAGATGACCAAAACGAGCATGCCATAGTTTTGCATCTGAAACTGCCTTTTCATCAGAAACTGCATTTGCTGAATCTTCCACACACTTGTCATAAGAATTGAGCCTATACAGCCCACGAAACAAGGTGCCAGATGCAATAATTGTATCACCAAAAGTCAAATCATGAACAGTACATTTGTCATCCATAAATTTGACTACAAATCCAAGTCTAGTAAGCGCAGAGACAGACAATAGATTCTTCTTTATCCCTGGCACATACAAAGCATCTGAAAGTGTGAAAGCGCTGCCATTTGCAGCAGTAAGCATAATTTTACCAATGCCCTTCACTGGGTAAGAAGCATTATTGGCACATGTGACAGTATTCCCATTAGAGACAGCCTCAAGACAAGTGAACATATCACGATGTGAGGTAATGTGCTTTGTAGTACCACTGTCAAAATACCAAACATGAGAGTCAACAAAAGCTGCCAAACATGCATCATGTACAGATGGGTCATACTGGCAATACACGCTAAACGCCCATTCTGTATCCTGCACAACATTTGGAGAATCTGCATTTGTAGAAGCATCCGCTATTGTGGCTGCATTTGACTCTTTCTTCTTTGCCTCTTTAGCCTTTAGCTTAGGGCAATTCTTAATGACATGATCATTTGCCTTACAATAGTTGCACCTGGTCTTTTTCTTGCCTTTATCAAGAGCCTTCTCAGACTTATTGTTGCTACCTATGGAAGAAGAAGAAGTTGCAGACCTACTAATAGGAGAAGAAACAGTGGAAGGGGATGCCTTACCACTTCTTCTCTGCTGCTGGACAATAATAAATGCTTGATCAACTGCACGCTACATGGCCCTGTTTTGCCTGGACTGTGCTTCTTGCAAGAGTTTGTTGACTAAAGTATCATACTTGACAGCATCAGGTCTGTCCTCATTAAGAAGTCTCCACGTGGAAGCAAAAGTCTGATATGTCTCAGGTAAAGCATCAAGAACAGTCTGCACAAGAGAATAATAATCTCACCTGCAGAAATCAATTGTTCTTTGAGATCTTTAATCTCAGCAAGAAAAACATTCATGTCATCATCTTCTTGCATAATCTTCAATTCTAGCTCTTTACGCAGGTAAGCGATTTTTGCCTCGTTTACGACCTGCATATAAACCAGCTAGAATATCCCAAGCCTGTTTTGCTGTTTTAGCTGAACGAATATGTGGGGTGATGTTACGTTTGACAGAAAGTGCAATCAAGGCATGAGCCTGCGCATCTTTACCATCCCAACGAGCTTGTTCAGCAGTGGGTAAAACAGCAGCAATAGTAGAGCTGCTAGAACCTGCAACATCCTCAACAGATCCTACATCCACAGAACCTGGACGTACATCCGTACCCTGCACAATGTTCCACACTCCTTTTGTAACCAAAACATGCTGCATCATGTATGTCCAAAGTGGGTAGTTGCTGTCTCCATCCAGCTTGTCTTCAGCAGCAGCAGACAACATGCGAAATACATCATTGCTGTTATCAGCCATGGCCACTGACTGAAACTGATGCAAAAGCTGCCTGTAATGAAGCAAAGACTGAACAGAAAACAACTCGTGCTATGTAGCACGGTCCACAATAGAATACGTATGCCTGTTTTGCAGAAAACTGTACTGTCGAAATTTCTGTAGAAAATGACGAAAACACCTGTGCAGAACTTGAAATGCAAAAACGGAGCCCGAAACGACCTCATATGCAAATTCTGAGAACGCTCGTGAAAGCTCACCTCAAGCGCTCGTGAAAGCTCACCTCAATCGGAGATCGTGAGTCGGAGGGTGCTAGCTGCGTAGCTCTGGGAGCCGATGCCTGCTCTGATACTAATTGTTGGAATTAGGGTTGCAGGAAAGCACACAAAACTTGGAGAAGAAGGAGCAAGAATGCACACAACACAAAGTGTATTAGATTGTGTCAATGTACAAAACATAAGTTAGCTCTAGAAGGATGGGCGTATATACAAGCCGGGGGAAAAAACCTCCTAAAGAGGGAAAAAGTACCCCGGCGGTCCTAAGTGTGTTCACACACATCACTGCCTATATATATATATGGCAACAACTCTTAGTTACCTTTATAAAAATATATTTATCCTTATAAAGGCTATAAAAAATCTCTTGATTACTTTTGTAGATAGATATTAACCCTCATAAAGGCTCCTAGAGGCCTAAATAGATAATATAACAAGCACTAATGACGGTGTGCTCCCTCAAATGTGCATACCTAGATATCCCAAGAGATCATGATATGCCCCTTCAAAAATTTATTAGGCCTTTGTGATTGTGAATGATGAGAAGTAAGACTTGCACAAATGTCCCTTTTCAAATTTATTGGGCCTTTGTGATTGTGAATGATAAGAAGTAAGACTTGCACAAATGTCCCTTTTCAAATTTATTGGGCCTTTGTCATTGTGATTGTGAATGATAAGAAGTAAGACTTGATTTTCAAAGCATATATCTATTTATTAAAAAAATGATGCTTGATTCGAGCTCTTTGTTCTTTCCTACGCAACAAAACTCTTTTCAAATTCATAGAATTTTCTTTTCACATAGTATTTGTTTCTTCCTTTGCAAGTTGTGCATTGAGATATCATCTTTATATGTAAATCATATAAACACTTTGTCCCAAAGGAATGTCGATCTTGCCTATTAAAAAAGATTAGAAAATAAAACACATAAAGCAATCAAATATGCAAATTTACCATGTGTATATGCATGACAAATCATTTCCACACAAGCATAGCACATAATTATGGCAAATAAATAGCACTAAAAATCTTAAACTACTATTTTGATGTAAAGGTGAAATCATAACATTGCAAATTAAGAAGAAAATTGAAACAATTCGTAGTGTTGCAAAAAGGCTTGCATTTTTTACTACAAGAACAATGCTAAATTACCTCTCAAATGATACTTGATTGACTATATCACTATCATATATATGGTAATTTCGACCATATGGATCCACTAAACCTTATTTTTTGGGCATATAAAAATATCGGAGGTTATGTTAATGTATGATCACAAGTGCATTTGCCGTAAAGTTGTTTGCTTTTAGAATTCATTATACAATATCCAAGCTTTTGGAAGGATTGTTTGAGTAGCCTATCATTCTTTTACAAGGAGGGTTCAAAGAGAAAGTTATAGTCTATGTGCATTAAACATGTAAAAACATGAACTATAACATGCTTTGCAAATGTTGATTTTTTATTTAAATGTAAAATCGCAAGCTTATACTTAAATATGGACTAAAGCTACTATTATCATAGGATACATATATGATCTAAACATTTTTGTTGCATATGCTCTACAACAATTTTATTGCATATGAAAAACCAAAGGGATGATATTCAACCCATGCTTATACTACAATTATCAATTTGATATGAAGACACATGAGTCTTTACATACCTATTATTGCCCAATCAAAAAAGTTGAACCTAATTTTATTGAAATTTAGGCCACACATTAACCATGCCTTGATTTCCAACATTTAGAGAATGCCTAGGTAAAGGTACTACCTAATGTAAGTTCAACTTATTGTGAGGTGGGAGCCGCACAATAACTTGAAGTTTGTAAAGTGCTACTAACAAATCAATTTTTGGTGGCTTTGCATTCATTATCCTCACAACTTTTCACTAGCCGCTTGTGCGGTTTGTATAATGAACCTTTACCAAAGCTAAACCATTTGGATGATGAGTCCTATGCTTCCTTTTAAATGATGTATGTTGATGAAACATATTTAGGTATTTTTCTTGTAGTGCAGCTAGTTGCACCATGACCGTAATTGGCCAATTGAGATTCCCAACAACAACACTACTAGATGATTAGGGTGTGACATGGCCACCCTTTCTACTATATGAATATGGGTGACATGACCACCACGAGCATAGTTGATTGAGCCATTCCAACATCATGACTATATGAATAGGGATTATGTGGCCACCCTTTTTAACTTCAGAAAAACAATATATGGATGGCTAAGTTAGATTTGTCTGTTAGGAGCCCTTACACCCTTGCAAAAAGATATCATAAAGTTATGCCTTTTACATAGCGTCTCTTGTGTTTTTCTTCACAAAATTGAAACTTTGTGCTTAGTTGGCTTTTCAACAATGATAAAATCCAATTAATTGTGTTGTGGAGTTTTGAAATGCATTCACAATGCATATTGAATGAAGGCGTTCCTTTGGCCTATTTTTCCTTTAAGAGAAAATGGGCATGGTTGGCAACCAATTACAACTTCAGTATTTCAAAATCCTACGTGTTGAGCTTGCAACCACAAGATTTGTGGGCACTTTTGTCTTGTTCTCATTTGATACAAGTTTGAACCAGTTATGAGTTTAAGCACTGTGAAAATATGATGTTTGCTTTTCGCACAAGTAAAGATTCTTTTCGTGAGCATAGTTTTGGTCTCACACCTCTCAAAGGTGCCCATTTTGGCACATTTGGAATTTCCAAATGCTTAGAGACTATTCCCACGCCCATGTAGAATTGTGTTTGGTAGCTACACATGCAATTGGTGAATTCCATAGCTTGCTTAAAGCCTCATATTCACACAATACTACTGGTTCTTGCTTACCTCATTTTGTAGGTTGCCACCCTTCATTGTAGTTAGACTGGTATGAATGGTTGCGTGGGATAAACTGCATCTTTTTTGAGTCCAACTAATGCCTTTAAGGGTTCAAAAGAAAATTGGAAGTGTAAAGTTACTAAATTGCATTGGTGGGCCCTCCACGTGCAAACTTTGATGGACAGAGTTAAAATTGCACATTTGGCATAGTTAACTGGGCCATGGAAAGGGCATAAATGGGACATCCAACTTTCCAAGGAGTTCAACCCATTGATGTGGATGGGTGCACCAAGATGCCAGGTCTCAAAACCCCACCCCTCTTATCCTCTCCTCTTTCTCCATTTGACTAAGAGGGCTCTAACAAATTGATGGTTTTTGAAATTGGTCTTTAATCAGACAATGGCATTATGACAATTTACAAAGATATATTTTTATAAATTAGGGGAAAATATATATTTTATAAATTAGAAGGTGTCTACGTGGAAGCCAAAAGGTATTGGGATTGGATGCGAAGTTCCCGGGATATTCTTAGGGTAAAATTAGCTAAAACTTCATTCGGGCCCACCAGATTACGTGGAATAAAATGGCGCCCCGAAATTGCGTAGCAATTCGGTAATGATAAAATGGTTGAAAAAAAAGAAGGCGGTTTTCCAAGCCAAAGTGCCTAATTACTTGTTGCCGCGTGGACAAGATGTTCTAAGGCCCGGCACCAGGCCTGTGCGGCCACGTCCGCACTGGGACACGCATCACCCGTAAATCTTACGGTTGAAAGGCCTTCATTTCTTAGTAGCCGATCGTGGCCGTCACTTGCAAAACATTCGACAGTGAGGATGATGCACTGAGGTGGATCACTAATTGCTGTCGATTCAAACCGACGGTTGAGATGAAAGGCACGCCTGTGTGCAGGGTTGACTCGGAAAGTGAGCGTCGCTGTCGGGATGGAGAGCTGACGTGGCTTGCCGAAAGCGAGTTTTTTTGAGAAATCGGCTCACGTGGAAGGCCACGATGCGCCCGTGAGGTGCAGAAGAAATCGAGACCGTCAAATATGATGACGCGATGGTTGAAATCCGTTAGCGATGAACGCTTTGGATGACGCGCAGGAGAACGGACGGCCAGGATGAATTGGTCTGGTAAGGGCGGATCGCTGCCGTAGGGCAGGCTTGGTCCCGAAGCGGGGGCATCATGTAGAAGCTCTTTCTGTCGCTTTTTTCTTTTTTCTATATTTTTCTGTCCCTCTTTACCTATTTTTCTCTCTTCTTCCTCCTCTTCGTTTCAACTGAAGCACCTGAACGTTTTCTCTACCCTCAATTCCTCGCCCAGAGCTCTGAGATAGCTTCACAACCTGCCGTAGCCCCAAGAATTCTTCAAACTCTCTGCTCTTCCCCCTCTCCATCGTGCTGGAAAACGTCCATTCTCCCTGCCTTTACCGCCTCCGGTGCGTGCTGCAGCAGCTGTAAGTGGTCTTGGTTATGAGCATTGATTCTCCTCGCCTCTACTGGCTCTTTCGTATCACCATGGAACCTAGCTTCTTCCCGTTTCTTCCTCGCAGAAAACCTTCTAGTATCGGCTTTGCCGGGTTACCTTCTCTTTAGTTTTTATTGGAACGCAGTTTTCCGAGCTCAGATTTGGCTATGGAACGGAGCAGAGAGGGAAAAAGAGGAGCAAGTGGACCTCGTCGGTCGCGCGTCAGTGTTCCCAAAGATCCATCAGGTAGGCCCTTCCCTTTCAAAGATCTGCAGCGGAACTTTTACGAACGGCTTGTGCTCTTGTCTTGCATTCTGGCTTTGCTCAAATTTTGCTGTGGCGCCCTGACAATGAAATCATGCAAGACCCATAACATGTAACAAGCGCCGGAGTTCTTTGCCATGCTGGCTTTTCCTGAGACATTTCCTGCATTGGATATTTGAAGCAAAAAAAAGGATATGGCTTGTTCATTAACAAGCATAAAATCCTGCAAAGTGTGATAGACTACTTTCGGTTATGGAGATGTTCTCTGCTTTGCGTATCAGACAAAAACGTGCACAACTTGAAAGGAGAGAGCCATTCATGGCTGGAAGCATCCTTTGGGAGAAGCTTTTGTCTCCTGCAACAGCATTTGGGACTGATTTATGGCTTTCTTCTGTTGAGACGCAGACGATGAAGCACGGATGGACGCCCTATTGGAGAGAGCCAAGAAAGAGAAAACCAGGACATTTCACGTTTCTTTGTCTGCTACTGCAACTGCTCGGAGCAAGAAGAAACGGCAGGGTTTGCAAGAAGCCGAGGCTCTGCTAGGGCGCACCAGTGGTGCAGAGGAATCCACAGAAGAGACAGAAATGGCACCCTCTGAAGAAGATGAAGATAAGACCCCGCCTCCGCCGCCTCCCACCTTCAGATGGCTTGGAAAATCTAGAACTAATGGGAGAGAGAAGGTATGGCCTTTGCTGCCATTGGTGCTCAAATCTGCAGTCCAGCAGAATATTTTTTTAACCACAAAAGTCAACCCTAAACCTGCAGGAAGATGAGATTGTGATGGATATCTCTGCCATTCCAAGGAAAGCGCGATCTGCGAGTTCTAGGTTTTCTTGTGAGTTTAAGTTTCTAGGTGTTTGTGGTATTTGTAGTTGACTTCCTAAGTTTTCCTGTGAGCTTAGGGTGCACACTTGGAGCTTTGCCCTTACCCCGATCTTATTGATGAAACAGCAGCCTCGAGGCGCCAACCTGAGCCTCTTTCTGTAGATACTTCCCGGCAGCAAGCTCCCACGGCATCTCGACAGAGGAGCCCTTCTCCCAGCCTTCTTGCGAAGCTGGGCAAAAGGCTTGTGAGACGTTGGTTTCTTGCTGTGTGTGTGCAGTGTTTTCCTCATAACAAACCACTCTAAATTAAAAGTCTGAAATAAGTTGTGTTACATGCAGAAGCCAGCTGGGACAAAAATCCGGCCCATTAAGGATTTCAGGGTATGGCAGATTTCTGGTTCTATTTGAAGGACAATAAATGCTGAGAATTGGTGCCCTCTGCAGGTCATCTGATAAAGTAGATTGTTTTTGCAGGTTTCGGGAGCCACAGCAATATCAGATCAGGAGGTGGAAGTAGCCGAGGCACTCTTTGATCTTGCGAGGAGCATGCCATCGCATGTGCAGGCTTCTGAGTCCACGTTCGAGCAAAAGTCTGGCATGACGCTGGAGGAAGAAGGATTTGGATCTTCCAGCTTTCAAATTGCAGACAATACTGCAAGTATACACCTACAGAACGCGGCTCATCCTGCAGCAGAGGGTATGCATTACCCCAGTCCCCAAGTTTTAATCCCTCAAATTGCATGTGGGTTGGTATAATGATCTCTCCTACATTGCAGCTCCAAAAAGGAAGCGGCCTCGAGTTGCTTCAAGACAGGAAGGAGATATACCCGCCACATCTTCAGAGATGGTTGCTGCTGGCGGGGGGTCTCTTACCAGTCCATTTGGCACGATGCATTCCTCGATGGCGGAGGCTAATCAAGCATGCCTACTAGAGATGAATCAGAGGGTATCTGATGAGAATTCCAGTCAGCAACCTGAGACTTTGAAAGGTGGGGTTGTGACAGGTTTTCCCTACGGTGGTCCTCGGCTGCATGGCGTTGGAGGCGGAAACGCTAGTCATTTAGAGCAGAGAAGCAAGGAACACGCCAGAGGCAAAACCATGGAAGATAATGTAGAAAAAGATGCTGATACGCAAGAGCAGATACCTGTCAAAGATGGGTTGATTCTTAAAAGCCCTGCAATTTCAAAGCCTGAAGTGTTTGCACACGTTTCTAGCAAAGGTGATGAAAATCCTGAGCTTCTCAGCAGGTAATTTTGGAACATTCCTTGGGCTTGAGTTTTTGTGACTCTGGTCTTGTGTAATACTTAAAAACGAGCCGATTGTTTCAGAACTACCGAGGTTCAGGATGCCAAAAATACGAGTACCAAAAATGACTTGATGGTGAATGCTTTGTGCTATGTAATTGCTGCTGGTTTATTATTCTTTGTGATTAAGAGTGCATGCTTACGATCTGGCTTAATGCTATTTTAGGCCCCTACATCAAAAGTGTCATCGAAGGGGGAAGGGGAAAGTGACATGCAATCTGACAATTGCGAACATGCTCTACTGAAGAGTTCTTCTGTGAGTTTTCCAACTACCATTCAGACTAATATAGACAACAATCTCAAGTTGCTGGATGAAGTTACGACGTTTTGTATTTATTTTGGGAAGCTTACCAAAACCTCTCCTAACACAGGTCATTTCGCGAAGTCACCCTCAAGTCAATGCAGAGAAGGTAATGAAAGGATACAAAGGAATAGGAGTTTTGGAAACAGAAATAAAGGATGAAAGCTGCCCCCGTAGAGAAGGGGCTGATGATTGGAATCATGAGTATTTAGAACAGAAATCCAGCCCGTTGAAGGAAGAACAAAAATCTAAAAGACTTGTGGATGACAAGAATGAAAAGGATGCGATGATCCGTGGCCTGTCAAAAGATCAGGAAGCTGCTTCAGGCATGTGCATATTCTTCCACGAGTCTTTACTTTCTTGACAATGTTTTACGTCAACGTGCCTTTTAGTAATCCTCAGGCACCTCATAAAGTCAAGCCTAGCATTGGATGACTGCGTGTTTTTTGCATACAACTTGGTGTAGTGGCATAATGTATCCCCTCGTGTTGCAGCCTGTTTGCCGGTCTCTGCATCAGCACCTACAACCTACGTAAAGTCAAGGTTAGGATTGGTTTTTGCACCTCATAAAGTCAAGCCTAGCATTGGATGCCAGGCACCTCATAAAGTCAAGCCTAGCATTGGATGACTGCGTGTTTTTGCATACAACTTGGTACAGTGGCATAATGTATCCCCTTTTGTGCTGCTGCAGCCTGTTTGCCGGTCTCTTCATCAGCACCTGCAACGTACGTAAGCTCAAGTACTCCTGCAGCATTGGCTGGATGCATGAGTGGTTTTCCCCCACTGGGGTAAAGTTCCACGAACTTATCTTTTGTAATGCGTAACACAAAGAGAGGAAACTTTTATGCTCAATTGTGTTTGCTAAATGTGTGCAGGTTCTATGGAACATCAGCTCCTCCTTGGCATCCAAGTGCTTCTCTTCCGGGATCAAGCATTGATGGGAAAATATCTCATCCAGCTACGCAGGTGAGTTCCTAGTTTTTGAACTTCAATCCCACATGCATTTGCATTGTTTATTCTTGATAAATATGCCAGTCAAGTCTTTAGAGAAACATATGTTCATGAGCATTCTCAAGTCTCCCGTCACCTCAAAACTATTGTGGAAACTTGGCATTGTTCTATATTTTGGTGGGGGAAATCAAAGCGTACAGGCGATGCTATCTTTGGGACCTGCACCTATTCTTAGGCAGCAATAACACATGTATGGATGTTATACTGAAAGCATAAAGATGATGATAATCTTTTAAAAAAAGACTCACAGGTACCACAAGACCATGGCCCAACACCCTGCACAAGTAATAGAACCCCCATGGAGACAAGTCTTCAAAGATGCCCAACCAAGTCCCAGATACAGAGCATCAAAGCTTGAAGAGCTGCCTCACGCAGTTATGCTTCTTTTCAATTTGTTGTGGATGAGCTGGAAAAGTGATGGTGATGACGAACCACTGGACGTGTCTGATGTGTGGGTGTTGCGATCATTGTGCCCACCTGCATTATACACACACCAGGCTATGTGAAAGAGGGAATGGTGTCCTCAAGATTTGGGGGTAAAGCTCAAACCATTAGGTAATGCATCGGGGACAAAGATGATGCCAGCTTTGGGACATGCATTTAGTATTATACAGGAATGATGTGTGTTGATATGGCATACCATACAATTTACAATATTCATGATGAAGTTATTAGTCTCGTTTCGTAACAAGGTTGCCATTCGTACCAGATATCTTAGAACTTTGAAAAGCCTTTTTGTTTGGCCTGAATTACACCTAGTAGTACCACAATGCGACAAGGTGGACCGTGGGAGAAGCTCCACAAGTGATACAGAATATTTTGTTAACTTTGTTTTCTTATTCTGATCACATCACACATCTGGATACATGTGCTAAACCATACGTCTCATTTGTGAGATCAAAGTAAACCTAGAGTTTGGCAGCTTGTATAATACAGGAGAAATTTGTATATGCATTTCCAAATCTAACTGCTGTCCACTGGTTGCAGCTTGTTCTGCCATGCGTTCCAAGAATGAAGCGCTGTGCTACTCATGTGTATGCTGCCCGTTACATTCAGCGACAGCAACAATGTCCACAGCAAGCTTTTTGGCCACCTGCAGTTCCCATTGGAGCCCCTTACAATCTCAGTACACTACCTGTAAGCCTCCTTGGCAAGGAACACAAGCATGCTAATCTCACAAATGTTCCCGCACAGCATGTGATGGTTTTGAAGATGATACAACAGCTGCCTTGTATAGCTATCTTATCTTCTTTATGCTGTTCTAAAAGTACTGTAGCATAATGGTAGTTTTTTGCTTTCATTCAGGCTGGACCTGTATACGGTTATACTGCCTCTCAGTCCATTGTCTCAGGAATGCCCAGTAATAGTGGTTCTCTGAATAATTTAAAAACTGAGAACGGCATGTCTGGGTCCAGCCATTCCACAAACGGAGTTTCTGTTGTGGATGGGACTGGAACAGCCCCTGGTAATGCAGTGACTATGGCAACTCATGCTCAATATCTACAGGCTATGATGAAGCAGAACGGGTTTGCCTCACTTTCCCTCCCATTCAATGGATCACCTGGCCAGGTAAGCTTTTGTGCGCATGGATTTTGTGTTACTGGTGTCTCTCACCTGATGATTGCCTCTTCCCTGGTTGGAGAATGTATTATGTTTTAATGTCTTTTTATTCCTCCAACACTAACGTTGTCGTGGATTTTGCAGGGTGCTCCAGTTTTCAACACTCCTTTCTATCCAGCACATCTAATGCCTCCAGTTCGTCACTTTCAATCACTTGTACATCAACCTTCTAACCTGCTGCCGTCGCCAAACCATAACCAAGGATTGCACTCTTTGCCACACGCGAGTTTATCACAGGCTCTTTCACCACCACTACATCCACAACAACAGCAGCAGCTGCTGCAACTACAGCTTGCTCCCAAGGCCTCCCAGCAGCAACATTATGTGGCAACTTCATTACAACATCTTGGACCTGACTGTCAAGAAGATATCAGTCTAGAAGGTGAAAGCCACTCAACAGTAGAAAATGGGGTCTCTGCCATGCAGAGAAGTCTGTTTAGCCAAGGCCCTTCTTCTAGCATTCAAAATCTTGATATAAAGTCCGTCTTTGATGCTTACAACTTGTGTCCCTGCCTTGTCCTCAGATAATCAGGGTGGCGCAATGCTAGGAGGGAAGCAGAGCAGCAAGCCTCACCAGCAAACACTCTTTCAAGGTCAACAAGCTGCATATCCATCATCTTCTGTACACCAGCAGCAACTGACACTACAAAATACTAGGCCTGGCTCTAGGCATAAGATGAAAGGAATGGACCCATCATTATCAGAAGGTTATTCTTCACTTAGTATGCCCAGCATGGACAGGAGCACTGTTGATCCTGATCAGCTTGACCACATAGCGTCTGTGATGGCCACCCAAGTTCATGCAGGCTTCTCTGGAGCATCTGAGAGAGTCAATCCTCAACAACAGTGTTTGGGGGCCCAAAATCAGCAGCACTATCAAAGGTCATTACCTAGAGTTACTGCAACCTCAAGTGATAAAGATTACCATAGTAAAGAGCTTGACTTCCTAGAAGAAAAGAAATCATCCATGAAGCAAGGTGCGGGTCCATTTAATCTAGGAAGAGTAGATGTCGAGGTTCATTTGCCTTCTCCAACTGTTCAGGCAGTAAATAAAAGTTCAGAGCGGTCTTCAAATCTGGCAACTGTCACAGGAGCTAGAATTCCATCCTCAACCAGGCAAGTGCCTCATCTACAGAATCAGATATCAAAGCAAGCTATGGCTCGTGTAAAACCTGTCTCAGGAACAAATACATCACCAGCAACTTCGGCAGCTATTCCTGCTTACGTTGAAAAGATTCCAGTGTCTGGGACCCTTGGAAAAGTGCCCCCTTTTCCTGGACAGATGGCTCCATCCAGCCAAGGCAAAATACAGGGTCAAGCAGGCACAATCAAAACTAGTCAGAGGCCCGGAGTTTCCATCGGCTATAGCCTTTCTAATACGAGTCAAGGGCAGCAGGCCTGGAGTAACCTGCAAGGTGCACTTCCTCGGATGCCACATAAAGGTTCTGCACCACTATTGTCCCCAGGAACACTTCACTTACCCACTTCCCATACACCCTCAGCTCCAAAAGTTGGTGGAGTCTCTGCTTCAAAAAGCTCGTTGAGTGGGAAAGACATTGTTCCTGCTGCAACACGATCAGGGCCTGTTTCCATTAAGAGGTCAACCTTTGATGGTCCAACTGCGTCATCTGTCATGGGATTGGGGCAAAACATGTCAGCAAAAGTACCAATGCAATCGAAAAGGCAGGGACAAATCGCTCAACCACAGGTTTCACAGCAACAGTCAACTACTTCGCAGCTGGGAACCAAACATCAGTTGCACCACCATCCTCCACCATTTTTTCACCAACATCAGCAATTTGTGCAGCATTCCCCATCTCAGCAGAAAGCTTTGCCTCTGAAGACCCAACAGCCTTTATCCCAGTACATCCAGCCAAATTCTGAAAGTTCTCTGCGCCAGCAACCACACCTCCAGCAACAACTGCACTCTGTGGCGTTAAGTGTCACCAGAAATGGTAGCACAACTTTAAATACAACCTTGGGAACTGGTTTACCAGGAAGCACGAATATCAGCACATGCCCAGAAGGAGCCAACAATGAACATCAACACAAGTTTCAAGGGTCTGGCGCAAGAGCTAGTCCACCTTTAGGTGCAAGCAGTCCTGTGAGCAGTGTAACTTCCAAAAACAAGTCAGCACTGCCAGGCCAGCAAGTCAGCAGTCCTTACAGCGGCTCTTCACATTATGTGCAGCCTGCTTCTGACATGGGAATGAAGTCAATAGAACAAAAAAGTCTTCCTGGTAGGCTGTTTTTTTTGGTTTGCTAAGGCTCTTTAGGTTGGTGTGTGTGTTCTTACCTCTAATTGATGTGTTCTCAGCTGATTTGCATCCACCTGCTCGCTACCATCATATACAGTCAAGGTCAGCATGTTTTCATGGACTGCATTCTGACATTTTTAGTGGTGTTATTACAGATGATTCTTGACGCGGTGAAGAAATCACCCATCCCTTTGAGAAGTTTTACATCTCCTTGACCTGGTTACTAAGAGCGCAAGAAAGGCTGGCTTCAGGCTTTTGGGCCTGCAAGAAGTGATGGCGGCGAGGGTTAGGTTGCCTGCTGCCCTGACATGCCCCCAACCATATAATTTTGTCACAGAGGCAATCCCATTGCCCTGCTGAAATCGCCTGGAGTGTCTGCTTTTCCTGCTTACAGGCAGTAGGAAACCCTTTACTGATTGGCAATTCTCCAATCTCTTGAATGACAGCTTATATATCAGCTCGGGGCTAGGGTGCCTGCTGTATCATGTCAAGAGGTCATGTTCTTTGGCAATACCCTTTGACACAGAAGTACTTATTTATGTCATTGCTGAATCACATTATGATGATGAACCAGGGCTGTTGCTAAAGTATACTATTTGTGCTGTTGCTAGGATCACATGGGTTAGAGAGGCAGCTGCACATGCTGACATTGGGAGATTGTATGTTTATTGGGCTTTGGTGCTTGAGGACATGCCTTGTAAAGAAAAAGAGCAGTTTTAAATGGGAGGTGATTGAGGTGCTTGGTTTGGCAGGTATACTGTATATATAGTAATTTGCATGGGCTATCATTACCCAAAATGTGTACGACATATCAGAAAGCGAGCAATGACTTTTGGCCATAGTAGCAGATTAACACTCTTACAACAGTTGTAATTATGATGTATACCTTGGAGTGAATCCCTGATCTGGATGTACTATAATGTAAATCTTCAAGTGCATCCCTATACCTTATCTAGATGTCTCACGTATGAGCGGGCCTTTGTAAGAGACAGCCTGTGCACATGACTATCTCTGGCTAACTCCGTCCGGCCCAAAAAGTGACCCGGCCGAACAAGATGGAACAAGGTAGCTCATATCCTAGTGCCCATGATTCGTTGACACCCCATGCTAGCCTTCCATCGTTTCTCCCATTTGTATGAGGATTTCACTGATCTTGGGGTTTAACTTCACCATGCATTTGCACAAAATTATGAAATACACAACATGCAACAACTACTTTTGGTGCAAAAAGCATGGCCACATTTAAGTCCTTTAAAATATGCCAATGATTTTTTACAATCCCAAAAACATTCTCTACCTCAACTCTACCCTTTGACAAATACTAGTGTTCTCCAATCTTTGACCTACAAGGTTTGATCAAGAAAGTAGTGGGCTTATACGTAGAATATGCCACAGTATAATAACGGCCATATGGATTCTCCATGCAATTGTAACCTAGGGACATCAAGTACCTCTCTTTGCTTTAAATGCTTATATAGCCTATACTCTTTAAAGTGTGTTGAGTCATGCATCCTACTCCAGAATATCTTCCTAGAGTCCACAATACCTTGTAGTTTAATGTTGTCTACACATATAATGCTAAGGTAAAGAGATACCTTTTTGGTGATGTCAGAACCATCTAGTGCACCATGTATGTTCGGCAAAGATATCAAAGCCTTGAACTTTGATATGATATGTTCTAGATAGCCACCATGCGGTACACTAATATCATGTCTCTCGAACAATGGTCACTTGATATGGGGTCTCGAACTACCTTCTCATTATTAGAGCAAGGTAAATGAGGCTCTATCAATGCACATAAAACATGAAAGGACCAGTAGGGCATTCTATATGCATAAAAGAACTTGTGTTGTTTCTCTTATTATGCCTTTGGCCAAATATTGAAGTCGAAAACACCACCACTCCCTCTGACCATACCTCCAATCCTCCTTCTCTAAGTACACTATGATTATGGAAAACATTACAAGGCAACTAATAACAAGCATGTACCTACTCAATGATGCAAACTCATGCAAATGAGACAGGAGATGAGCATCGATACATAGAGATACTATCATGCATATTAGAATCCCACATAAACATAAGCCAAACAAAGACAACTAGATCAATGAAAAAGAAAGGAAGAGTTATATACCCATATCAGGCGTCTTACTAGCTCAAGTGAAGATCCAAGTAGTTTGCAGCATAGTGAGAGAGTCCCATATGAGAGAGAGCCCCAACATAGTAAGGACTTCCCTGTATGGGTACGGTAGCTTGTCTGTCGTTTCTTCACTCCATTATTATGACATCAGAGTGATCCTTTGCTAATCCGGTGAAGGGTAAGCCCTCTATGCCTAGATAGAGGCAAAAAATGATGGTCCTTGTGATGGTTCTCTCTTACAAAAGGCAAGGGAGAAAGAAGCTAATGCAAGAGACAAGCATATAATCAAACCTTTTAAAACAAGAATCCATCTAGCATGTAAGAATCCAATAGCAAGTAAACAAGAAGAGGGAAGAAGGAGAGCTTATAAGAAAACTATTGCAAGTGATTGCGTATTGCTTATTATAAAAAATGACTTACATACAAATGACTAGTTTTCACACTAGGCCAACTAAACTAAAAAAATGGTCCAGCCTCTATTACTAGTCTATGTACATGGAGTCCGTATATAGACTTTTCCTTACTTGACATTAAGCACATTATAAAGCTACTTTATATGTTCTAGTTTATATGTCCTAATGCTTTCTTACAAAAGATAAGTGTTAGTTTGCACAAGAAAAATGGCAAAGCGTCCCTTGGTAGGTTGGATGGATAAAACTATGTTAGTGGCAATGGTGGGTTTTTATCTCAATTGATGCAACTTTCTCTGCCCAGCATAGACTCCTCACTTTCATCACTCCCACCTTGGGAACATCATTGAGTGGTGACATTTTAAGTCCACAATCACTAGCCAGTACATTGAGAAGCGATTGTAATAGTAGTACTTCATGTGGGAAAAAAGTTAACACCACTTGGGTTTACACACACATCATATAAAGTTAACATCACTTGGGTTTACCAATTTTGGCACTTATCCATGTCAGATCTTATTGGCCCTTACAACGCTAGTTCTTAGTTATTAAAGAGCTCATGTGGCCCTACAAATAGATTCGGGTGGCCCTTGCGCTATTCTTACAATGCTCTATGCAGTCGCTTAAAGATTCTATCCTAAGAGTAATCTCTATTCAAAAAATCCAAGAGTAATCTAAAATCAATATATCAAAGTTCCAAAACAACACATCTCATATGCGGTGTACCAAAAAGACTCAAATCAAAGTTCACAAAACAAATCTCATTTGCTCAATATCAAAGTGCTCCAATTGTTTTTTATTTTTAAAATTATATATCAACATTCCAAAAATAAATATCTTATAACTTTAGTAATAAAGTGCTCAAATCAAATTTCCAAAAACAAATCTCACATGCTTAATACCAAAGTGCTCAATCAAATTTCAATTCTAAATTTATATATCCTTCTTAGGAAGGACATGTTCCTTAGTTGTATGCCCACATCAAATTGTGAGCAAAGTTTCTAAATAACTCTCATGTGTTTGATGCCAAAGTACTCAAATCAAATTTACATTTTAAAAATTATATATTATATTATATAGCATTAAACAAAAATTGTGTATATTCATCCAATGAAAGGCATAGTAATTTAGCCCAAGACTTGATCAATTGGTCTAACAAGAGGGATGAGAATTTACTGTATTTCCTCTTTTTTGAAGACTTATGTAGTCAACGTAAGACGTAATGTCTCATATATGCTTTTTCCTAGGTGAATCCTTGACTATGCATAGCATGCAATGGGTAGAATCTCTAAGTTTGGGGTGCTGCCCCCTCCCCTTCCTTAGATAATCTTTGAATGTGTTTCCAAAATGCGTGATATCTATAGTGCACTGTTCGGCCAAAACTCTCAACGAAACCCAAAACTCTCAAACGAAACGCCAATACCTAAACCCATCTGGCCCGGACTCCGAATTACATTTCTTATGTGTACTCCTCACCCAGGTTAAAAAATTACTACTTGGCATAGTATCTTTTGTCATCATGTGGGCACAATTTAACTTTTGTTTATGATTTAAGAAAAGCAATGCATTAACTCCTTATAAGTAAGATGAGTGGGCGAGACTCACCTTCGGGGCAGGTCGATTGTTAACTGGCGTTTATATATATATATATATATATATATATATATATATATATGTATGTATGTATGTATGTATGTATGTATGTATGTGTGTGTATACATATACATCTACATATATATATGTATATGTATACACTGTTATGGGCTATCGCACCTCCAAGAAGGAACTCTACGCATTCACCTAATGGAAGAGCAATAGACTTACCAATGCTTCGATCTCGGGTCCCTTGAGGCCTCCAAGCTCGCTTGTAAAGCTCCAAACTCCAAGCTCCACCTCCACACTATCACCGTGGAGTCACTCACACCATCACATAGACCAATCACACTCTCTCTCACTCTCTCATACAAGCATAAACACACAAGCATGAAAGAGGCACAATGCTAGAATGCTCTCACTCCTCACTCTCTCACAAAGCATAAGGGGAGAGCTCTCAATAGCACAAAGGGGATTGTGCCCTTTTCATTTATGAGAAAATGCCTTATATACAATTGGCCCTTATTCACACTTGGGCACCCAAAACTTACTAACTAGGCCTTGGGTGGTAGGCCTTGGGTGGGTAATATCTCATAATGTACAACCTTTATAGTGCCTTTTCATGACACTTATTAATGTCCTCAATTGAGGATCATGTTGTTAATCCGAATGGGACATTTCCCCCTTCCTAATGTAGGTTCTATCCTCAGAACCTGTTACCGAGGCCGGAAGACCTAATCACCGAATTCATGTTGGTAGAAGTTACGTTTGGACTGGAGGTTCCGGAGGAGTGTTCGACGGAATGCTGAGTGGAACTTCCAGAATCTTGTGTCGATCATGTCTTCAAATGTCAGATGCATATAAGCTGGAAGACATCTTAAGGGGTGGTAATATAACATCATCCCTCTGTCTAAAGGCCCTTGGTTCTCTATCTTCTATAACAATAGCTAATCATGAATGTGACAAGGTGAATTTCCAGCAAGTCAGAGAGAGGGGGGTTCGCTAGCCTTGTGTCTTTTGCGACATTTGCCCACAATGTTCCTTTTCCTGTCAACGGAATTAATTCTTCTAATTCCAGACGTGTGGCACGGAGAGGGTATGGTACATATTGTTGCCTTGTGGGTGTGATTGGAGAATATGCTTCTAGTAGAATCTGGCGGGTGGGATCGAAAGGAGTAATCTGCATCAGCACTTTGAACATGAGTGTCGGCTGTAATAGTGGATTGCCTTGTTGGATAAACTCCTCATATTTTGCAGCTGTCAAGGAATCCAAAATAAATTTTTCAGTATAAGGCACAACATTATCAAGTGGAGGTAGATTACATACCTCCCGAGGTTGCCTTGGTGGAGATGGGATAGGTGCCAATAACTCCTCGGGGGTGAGAGTGTTAGTGGAAAAATCTAATTCTGGCGGAGAGAAGGGAGAGTAAATACAATTATCTTGGGAAGATATAGTAGGTGGCGTGCTAGGATAAGGATTGAGAAGCCTATTGGCGATATTAGAATATACAGGGTAAGTGTTTTTGGAAAAAGAAGATGGACCCTCCTCTTTGCCTTGACCAGTGCTGCTAGGGGGTGGGTGGCTAGGCTTATGAGCCTTAAAAAGTTTTAAATTTTAGGAATTTCTTTGTTATCAATATCTGGGTAATTTATGTGAGTGGCATCAAAATTATAGCTTACGTTGGTGAGCATAGCTTCTAAATGTTTGTGTATATTAGTATAGAGCTTAAGTATGCCAATCAGGTGATATAAGGTAGACTCACAAAGATTTAAATATTGGTGAGTATTATATACTTCTAGCCACCCATGACTAATTACCCATTGATAAGTATTAGACACCACCTCGTAGTAGTTGGCTGGCGTCGCTGGTATACCATCTGGAACAAACAGATTGAGTTTGTCGACACTGCTGTCCAGGATGTCTGAATTTTATCACACACGACACCAACTATGGAGGTTGAGGACTATAGGATGCAAGGGATAGAAGAAGATGTCTTGCAGGTTAGTTAATATAAGATCCCCCCTCAAAATGCCCATAATGATTGTTAGGTTAGTATCTCTTTCAGTATTTTGTTTAATTAGGGTTAATTCTCCTAGGCCTATATCTTCAGCTAAGTTGATGTCATACTGAAGTAAAGAGAGTGCAAAGTAAGAGTTTGAGGAGGGGCCTGAGGAGCTACTGGCAATTGTCCCAATTCTGAGGCGCGCTCAAGGAGGGTATGTAGATCATTTGTGGGCTCCGGGCATTGACTCCTTTCTTGTGCGGCTAATTGGTGAGCCAGATCCTGCATGCGGATGTCAGCATTGCTGAGTTGGTTGGAGATGGTTGTTTCCTGGATCATTCTCTCGGCATCCATTTCCCAAACCTTCTTGTTGTAGCTTCATGTGCTCTCCTAGCAGTGGCTTCCTTTTGTTGTGCCTCAGTAATTTGATTTAGCTGTTGTGCTGCCAATCTTGTGTATCCTATAATCGTACTTCCAGTTGTGATATGGTCTCTTGACTCCTTTGCGCCGTTGCTTGGTTGGTGATGATGGTTTCATTGAGGAGCTTGATTTTCTCTACATGCGCTTTGTTAGCCTGTTCTCTATCCTGTTGTAGACCATGCACTTTGTCTTGTTCTTTCTTGAGTTGGGTTGTTAGGAGCTCTATTTGTTGTTGAAGCATATCTTCATTATGCTTTGCGCTATTTTGGTACTCCTTTATTTCCCTGTCATGCATGGTTGTGAGGCTCTGTGTGTGCACTATCTCTTTTTGAAGCTGCTCTTTTGCCTGCTCCAGTCTTGCGTTCAAGTCAGCATTTTCGTTGATTTTCTGTACAATGGTCTGACTTAAATCCAGATTATTGCTTTCCAAGGCACTGTATCTGGTTTCTTATTGTTCTGCAACCTTTAAGCTCTTCATGATCACTTCTTTATGATTCTTCTGCTGCCCCAGATTTGCTTTTACGCTTTGTATGCTTGCATTGGCCTTTTCTAGCTGCTTCCATAAGTTGGCGTTCCTGTTATGTAGCATGTGTGTTGTCAATAAATGGCAATGCCACACCTTTTGCTCATGTTCCCAGTTTGGTACTAGTGTCAGCACCCATTTCTATAAGGGGCTCATGGAGTAGTGCCTCTAATCCTTCCAATGTATCCTAGATGAAACGCTGTGAATCCATGTCCTTGAAAGATTCAAGTTGCGGCAATGGCTCCTTATCATCCAACCTTCTCCTTCGTGAAGTAGCAGACGTGAAAGTCGAAGACGTGAAAGTCTTGATGTGAGACTGCAGACGTGAAGTAGTAGACATGAAGTTAATGACGTGAAAGTTGAAGACGTGAAAGTCTTGACGTGATACTGCAGACGTGAAGTTAATGACGTGAAAATCTGCACGTGAAAGTCGAAGACGTGAGAGTCTTGACGTGAGATTACAGACGTGGTTAATGACGTGAAAGTCTGCACGTGAAAGTCTTGACGTGAGACTGCAGACGTGAAGTTCATGACGTGAAAGTGTGCACGTGAGACTGTAGACATGAAGTTAATGACGTGAAAGTCTTGACGTGATTGTTGAAGACGTGATTGTTGAAGACGTGAGACTACAGACATGAATCTGCAGTCTTGTCTTTTATGCAGTTCATGCATATGTATGGATGTAGTCTTTTTTCTTGAAACATGACATTTGTGGATATGCATTGAATGGATTATGCAGTGGCAAGCATCGATCATTCCATAAATTGACTCAATATAGAAAAAAAGTATTTGTGTCTCTTGACACAATCATTTACAAATTAAAAGATATATATATCGAAAAGGAAATCAAAGAAAACAAAAAAGCAAAAAGTGAAGCTCCCACCTTGATTAGTTCGGATAGGCGATTGAAGGAGGTCGGGAGCAAGGAAGCGAGGGTACGAAGGCAATCAAAGAAGAAAACACAAAATCACCGAAAAAGCAAAGTGACGAAAGTGAGACGGAAATTCATTTTTATAGCGTAATTGTCGGATAGTGCACCTATGTTTAATAAAAAAGCCACGTGTCATTTTGTATTTGGCTGCCGTAGTTCTTACCGTTTCACGGTGTGAACTTCTTCGCACTTTTTCACAGCGTGACACTAAAAAATGGTTCACGTCATGAAAGACTGTAGGGTGGTTCACGGTGTGAACCATTTTCCTGCAGTTTCACGTGGAGTTCATAAGATCGAATTTTTATCTTTCGTGCTCAAACACTCACACATGCACATGATGATGCATGGCTTACCTTGTCCCTTTAATTTTACCATGAAAACCAAGGGTTCACCTTGGCACTTTTTTGCATTTGTTGATGTAGTCTTTTTAATTCTGTTTGGGAGCTTCTTATTGTTCTTTCCACCCAACTAAATATTTTGGTCGTTGTGTTTGGTTGTGTATTGCTTTCATTTGGAACACCTTTGCCTCTACCTTCACATGTCTTGTTCCTTTCTGTATTCAGAGTAGGCTTTGTTGTTTTCTGGATCATTCCCAACTCAGTTGGGAATGACCCAAAAAACAGTGGGCTTTTTTGTTTTCTGGGTCATTCCCAACTCAGTTGGCTGAATTTTCTTTATCCTCCACACAAGTGCAGGTGTGGTGTTGGCTCTTTTGGGAAGTTGATGCTGCAAGTCCTCACATTTCTTTGTATATTGATTCGAACTTGTTGTGGTTTTAGTAGCCATGGACTTTGGTTTGGGTACCCATGTTGTTGTATTGCCTTGATAGTAGCCTTGTGCTCGTAGTATATCTTTTCGGACCCATTGCTAGACGACAATCATGAGACCTCTGTAAAGTGCTTGAAGTTCTGCCACTTAGTAGGCGCTGGCAATGGCCGACTTTTGAACTGGGCCTTTCCCTGAATACGTTTATTACTCATTGTCTCCTTCCTCTCTGGTTGATCCCTGAGTTGATTCTTGGGAACCCATTGATGTGTGCCCTTGTATGTTGGGTATTGTGTAGGGACATTCAACACAGTGGGTGCAGATTCTGTTTTCTGAGGTGTTGCCAATGTCCATAATGGTATGGACATGACCTTCTCAACCCATGCTCAGTGATGTTGTTCTTTCTTCCCATTGAATATTACACTTGTTGGCACAGATCCAGGATCGTCCTAAGATCATATCCTCTTCCATTGTACCTGTAGGCATCACAAACACCTTTCCGACCAAGGGATTATTACAGATGGAAATATTAACATTTAAATACCCTTCGGCCTTTGTGGTTGTTAGGTGCACACTACGAACTTGTGCATCCGTGTGTTCAAGGTGTGGTCTTCCTAAAGCTATCCAAGTATCATATGAGATTAGGTTGTGGATGGATCCTGTATCTATTAATGCAACACTTGTTGCAATGCCTTAAGCTGTTGTGAGTCCCAACTTGAGTCGTGCTGGCTCAATGTTTAGGTCCCCTTTGTCCTCAAGGGTTACGGACGCGGCCTTTCTACATTTTAGCTTTTGCTTGCCAAGCCTTAGCCTCATCTTGCACTTGCTGGATCTTTTCTTTTGCTAATCGTTTCTGTTGTTTTAAGAGGTGCTCTTGCAAGAGAATCTCCTGGGTTAATGGTCCAAAATATTTTTTCAGTTTACTTCCATTGACACAGCCTTCCATTTGGATGGATGCTGTCAACTGTCTCTATTCGGACAGACCCTTGAGGTGTGATTTCTAATATTCGGAATGGTCCCAGACCTCAGTGTTTAAGTTTCTTTTTTCTACCGTTTCCCACACCATACATTAGGATAAGGTCCCCCATTTTTACTTCTTTTTTCTTGAGGTTTCTATCAAACCAGTGTTTCTTGCGTAAATTTTCAACCATGAGCCCATGTGATGCTATCAACCGGGTCTCATCCAAGTTCTCTAAGTCTATTAGCTATTCAGCTAATGCATTCTCAGTCAGATACTCTTATACAGCAATCCTTAAGCTTGGGACTAGGTATTCCATGGGCATAACGACTTCAACACCATAAGCTAGACGAAAAGAAGTATATCATGTTGCTACCTTATGTGATGTGTGGTAGGCCCAAAGAGCTGCTGTTAGCTTATGCTCCCAATCTGTTTGATTTGCTTCCAATGTTTTTGTCAAGATGGTACACAAAATCTTATTGGTACTTTCTACTTGATTGTTGGCCTGTGGGTAGTAAGGTGATGATTTTTGATGGATTACTAAGAATCTTGCAAGCAAATGATTAATCACCTCATTGATGAAATGTGAGCCACGATCACTCACCAATTCTAAGGGGCAGCCGAATCTTGATATGATTTGCTCATATACAAATTTTGCAGTTGTTCGCGCATCCGCTTTCCTTGAAGCTCTGGTTTCTGCCCACTTTGTAAAATAGTCCGTGGCTACGATTATGTAGTGGGCTTGGGATGGATGCGCCGCTGGAATAATCGGCCCCACAAAATCTATCCCCCATTTTTCAAATGGTTGTCTTACGAGACGATGATGGGGGTTAGTGGCATTTTGTCTTTTTGTTGAGGAACAGCGAAACGTTGGCATCTTTTGACGAACTCTATGGCATCCCCGAATAATGTAGGCCACTAGAGTCCGACTTGAAGTAGTTTTCGAGCTATAATTTCTCCAGCAAAATGCCCGCCTGCTATTCCCGAATGAGATTCTTCTAGTATGGTCACACGAACTCATCCTCTCCTATGCACCGTCTACCTAGCCTATATAGTTCTTTGACAATCAATTGATATGGTGCTGCAAGCTTGATAAGCCGCCGTATCTTATCCTTGTTCAAGGGCGGTAGAAAACCATAAGCTAGATACTCTGAGATCTCTTCGCTCCACTCAGGTACCATATCCAACTTGAATAAACAAGCATCAAGAAGGTCATCATCATCGGCACCAGTTACTGATTCTCCATTTGGAATTCTGGATAGCACATGCTATGTTCCCTTCCTTACCATACAATAAAGTCGAATTCCAATAACAATAGTAGCCATGTGATTCTTCTCGTGGTGCAAGGCTTATTCACTAGATATAGCAAGGCTTGATGGTCTTCAAAAAATATGAATTTGTTTTCCAAGAGGTAATGTCGATATTTCTTAACTGCGTAGACCATGGCCAACCCTTCTCTCTCTGTAGTGGTGTAGTTCACCTCTGCATCATTTAACTACGACTAGCGAAGCAAATTGGGTAGTCCAATTTGAACTTACCAAGTCGGCGGGCTAGCACGCAACCAATAGCAAAATTTGACGCATCGATGTGTACGTGAAATATGAGATCCCAATTGGGGGGGTCACAAAATAGGTGTGCGCTTGCTAAGGCTTGCTTCAGACGATCATAAGCCTCTTGACACTCCTTGGTCCACTCAAAGATAATTAAAAGTTTGTATAAGGTTCTGGCTATCTCAGCATAAAATATGATGAAGCGTCGGTAATAACCCACATGACCCATAAACCTTTGCACTCCTTTGTATAGTTGGTAGGCGGTGGTAGCTCCAAGATCAGTTTGACCTTGCTATCATCAGTGGATATACCATTTTTTGAGATTATGTCCCAGTATCACACCATGCTTGACCCAAAATTGGCACTTCAAGGGGTTAGTTGGCAATGTTCAAACACTTTCCTCAAGTAGGTCAAATGATCTTCCCATCGAGAATGTGCACATAGATCATCAATAAACACTTCCAGCCACTTTTGCAAGTAGTCCTTAAAAGCTGTGCACATCAATCGTTGAAAGGTTTCCTGGGCATTTTTGAGACCGAACGGCATGACTTTGTAAGCAAATTTCTCCCACATTGTATTGAAGGTTGTCTTATGTTGGTCTTCTAGTGCTATGGACACTTGATTGTACTCAGAAAACCCATCCAAGAAGATGTACCAGCCATTCTTTCCAAGACATGTTCGGTATACGGTAATGGTTCTTCCGAGTGGCCGCATTTACCCTTTTACGATCGACACATACTCTTAGTTTCCCATTATTTTTAGGTACTATCACAATAGGTGACAACTAATCCGTATGTTCAATCTCATAGATAAAGTCAGCAGCACAATGAGCTTATCAATTTCCTCCTTTACAATTGCTGCATACTTTGGATTCATCTGGTATGGTTTCTTCCTAGTAGGTTGTGAACCTTCCATAATTGGAATCATATGTTGTACCACCTCCGGCGGTACCGCTTTAATTTCCTTGTAATTCCAGGCGAAACAATCCTTGTATTCCTTGAGGAGAGCAATGAGCTCTTCTTCCTCTGCAGAAGTCAAATCTTTAACAATGTATGCGGGCCTTGCTTCTTCCCTTGGTCCCGCAATATTAACCTCCTTGACTTCTACCAGGCCATCGTATGATGTTGACAGCCTTTCCTCTTTCACCCTAGTGGCTGTTAGCCAGGCCACTCTCCGATCATCTACTGTATAGTTCTGGGTGAAAGCATGTATAGGTGGTACCAAAAAGGAGTGTCTTGGACACTCCTTTTAGCCACCCCTTTGGGAGGAGAAAGAGGCTTAAATTTGAAATAGAGGCAGGCTTGAAAATTCAACTGAGGGAATGGCATGCCCATTAAACGCTTTTGAATATTCCCTCTCCTCCACTAGTCTGCACTCGTCCTGCAATCACTCTCTCTCTCTCACTCTCTCTCACTCTCCGCCTCTCTCTCTCTCTGCCATAGCATAGCCTCTGCTTCTCACCTACACAAAAGGGCCTCTCTTCCCGCCTGAGCGCAAGCTGTATTCAACTGTGTTATCTCCCTCTCTCCCTCTCTCTCTCTCTCCATGATGACTACAGTTTTGCTTTAATGGTCTTCTTTGCAATAACCTCAGCCTCCTAGCTCCCTCATAAAACTGCTTTAATGGTCTTCTTTTCAATAGCCTCAGCCTCCTAGCTCCCTCATAACTGGCTCCACATGGAGTCTCATAGTGTACAGAATGGCAATACAGGCTCTGTGTATCTTCCCCCATTATCTATCACACAATACATCGAAAGAACTTCTGCCAGGTCTTCGAAACTACTTGGTTGAAAAGAAGAGGGAACAAAGAAGCATTGAGAAGAGGATGGCATGTACGCGCGAGGATGCTGACATTGATGAGCGAGAGGCAAAGAAAATCTACAGAGCAGTTTCTCAGTGCTGGCGCAAACAAACAAATGGGCTTTCCGAGGGCCTTCAAACAAAGATTTTACAACAGCTCCTCCTTCATCCTACATTCTCACTGTTGCAGCACACGTCAGAGACAGTTGAGAGACTCATTTTCTCTAACATTTGTCATACATTATCTGAGGTGAAGACACCCCATTCAAATAACGAGTTGTTTTTAAAGCGGGCTACTGTCGTGGCATGCCTCAATGGCGCATCTGGTGTTGACAATCAAATGAGTGGTAGAGAAGTTGCCAAGGCTTTAGGAGTTCATCAAAGGAATGTCATTGCGGCCAATTTTCAGCTGCAACATGAAGCGGAGGAAGGGTCACTTCCCTTGGATTCTTGTCACCGTCAATTGCATAGGGCAAGCACCATCACCAGTGAAATCAAGGAAATTGTGTTTCAGTTTTGGTCGGTGGAAACTCGCATCTCCCCAAACAAGAAAGATGTTGTTTGAAAGAGGATAGGCAACAACGCGCATGTACTGCATCCAGTGCATCTACTCGATTTGCCTCAGGTATATCACTGTGTTGAGAGTGTGTTGTAAGAGCTACACAGTTGCTCGCATATGATTGATAGTGTATCTGGATATGCTCTTCTATACGATACTGATTTCTAAATGTCAGCGGTATAGAGTTCTTGACAATACTAAAATTTTGTATGATAGGGCATTAGAGTGCTTTACCATGCTTCCAAATGTTTGCAAGTGCCTCAGTGCATTACAATGCTTAACCATGCACTGTAGTGCTTTACGAAGCTTTACAATTGATTTCAGATGCTTCTGAGTGCTTCATGGTGATTCCAAGAAATTCCAAGTCATGATTGCATCTTAGTGCTTCTAAGCATTTTCAGACCACTTCTGAGTGCCCAACAGTTCACTATATTGCTTAACCATGCTTTATAGTGCTTGACATACTTCTTCAAGTGATCACAAGTGCTTCTAAGTGGTTCATAGTGGTTCCAAGTAATTTTATGTCATTCCAAGTGCATCTAAATGTTTCTGTGTGCTTTTAAGTGCCTTTTGTTGCTTCTGAGTGCTTAATAGAGGATGCACCACCGTTTGTCCCATATGAAGAAATTGCTAATGTCTTGGAGTTGGAAAGTCAAGGGTATGATCCAAAGATTGTGAATGTAGGAGATGAGTCTCCCTTGGGCCACCTTGTAGGTCGGATTGCAACAAGGAATAAGGGTCGTGAGCACATGGTGAGCCGAGCATCTCTCGCAAAGAAATGGAAGGTCACAGTAGGTACAATGAAATCCCAGAAACCAAAACCACCTAGTGTAAAAGTTGGCAAAACTCCTGCATGCAAGAAACTATGAGGTCACAAGGCTAGGTCTTTCTTTTGTCCATCCTAGCAGCTGCATACCCCATGGAGGTGGTGTATTTTGTAGTTCTCAATTATATTGGAACATGTTTTGTAAACCAACAATATAATAAAAAATGTCATTTTTTAATCCATGAGTTCCAATTTTGTGTCTGAGTGCCTAAGTAGTACAACTTTATTTGCAGGATACTTTGTTCTAGTGATGTGGGTGCCCCCATGTTTATGTATTGCAATTGACTTGTCAGTATAGGGGGTTTAATGAATGTTCTTTGGGTGCCTCAATTTTTGTGTTTGGATGCAAGTTTTCAAGCCTGCAATCAGTTTAGTGAGGTGTTTATACATCTAAACATACTGATCATGGTTGATGATGAACAGTTAAAGCCATTGTTGGCCTTTAGGTCATAGCAAGTAAAGAAACGAAAACAAAAGAAAAGAAAATAGGTAGTCAGGCAAGTGGAAGAAACAGTGATTGATCGAGTGCTACCTGTTGTTGCGGTAACATGTGAAGAGCCAGATTTGAACCAGAAACCAGCTTCAGAGGAGAATGATCACAGAGCATTGATACTAAATCTTAATGGTGTGCTGTTGTGCCATTTTAGGGAAGGTGAATACATTCCAAGGTATACAACATGGATGAAAGAGGTGACATATGCCCCTGGAGAGCGAGTATTTGTCCATGAAGGAGCCTCTACATTTTTGCTATGGTGCATGGAGCACTTCACTGTGTTTATATGGAGTTGTGCGAGGTCAAAGAATGTAAGCAAGCTACTAAGGGTAGCATTTCCGGAGTCTGCAACCAAATTAGCAGGCCAGATTTTGTCCCAGCAGCATTGTCAAAGACAAGAAGACAACGCAAAAGTTCCTGGACCAAAAAAGCCGACTTTTTATAAGTTCCTAAATGATTTCTAGAGCCACTATAAGCAGTTTAACGATTCAAACACTTTAATAGTTGATGATTTAACTTACAAGAGTTTCAAAAACCCACGTCACTGATGTTTAATCATTCCAAAGCTTGTAGACGTGGAAATGTTAGAAATTGCAGGGTTTCTTAATGACATGATTCTTAATTGGATTTGGCATTGGCTGCTTGCAGAGAACTATCGAGAGCATGCAATCGCCAATCTTATGTGTACACCCTTGGATAAAGAAAGCGTGGAAGTGTTTTACACGGTAAAAAAAAGTAGGTTGAGAGGGATTTTGTAAATTTGTGGCCCAATATGTAATCAATACTTCTTTTCACCTCTTGCGGCCTTTTCATTTGTAAATTTTTGGCCCAATATGTAATCATTACAATGAATATACATTCAAAGAATGTGTAATCTATTAAAGGGTGTATAAACTAACATGTACAGTTTATGAAAGAGTGTTGTTTGTTCAAAAACATCCAGTCATTTAAAAGTACAACTAAACCATCAAAAATACAACCCATTTTTGAAAATGCTAAAATATCTCAAAAAACACTATTTTTTAAATCAAAAAGAGCACGAGCTCCTAAAAAGCTCAAAAAAACTGTTAAAAAGTGCAAGTTTTACACTTCAATACTTTGAAAGATGATAGAGTTGCTCATAAAATCACATATTTTTTGAGAAAACAAATACTCAATTTGCAATAAAATAATAATGTCCACAAAATTGGTTACAATGAGAGGTCTTATGCCTCTCGTGTTAAATCTTTGACTTTCTCCAGAAGAATTTTTTTGGTTTGTTCTAGATGACCCGACTTTTTCAAGGTAAACCATAAACAAGAACTTCCACATCCTCCATGCTTAGGCTATCCACGCGACGTTGACTACGATTTTCTTTCTTTCCCTTTAATTTTACTCGAATCATCTCTGGATAATATTTTCGTGATAATGCATCATCTCCATATACCAGTGGACCTTAATTGAGCTTACTTTTCCATTTTTCTCAAGGACTTTAAGTACCTTTGCCAACCAAAAAGGACATTCGCTTTCATCATTTGTTGCTAACACTGCAATCATTGCACCTACAGTGAGCTCCTCAATATTTCCTTCCCACATTTCCTTCTCTTGCAGCCGTCGCTCGTTGACTAGTCCTTCTAGCACCAACATATGCTTCATGAGTCTCCCCATGCACCAATGTTTGCAATTCTTCAGGCAATTCTGTTTGTTGATTTGGCATTTGAATATTATCATCATGGTCTTCAAGTTCTTGTACCCTCCAAAGAAAGGGCTCCAGATTCATCAGTGATCTTGAATTGCTTTAAACTTCCTCAATCAAGATTTCTTGCTCATGAAAAAATATATTACACCATCCAAGTGAGCAAGCTGCAAAATAGACATGCTGATTGTATGGTCTCTTTAATTTCTAT
The DNA here is from genome assembly GCF_041138505.1 of Cibotium barometz. NCBI lineage: Eukaryota > Viridiplantae > Streptophyta > Polypodiopsida > Cyatheales > Cibotiaceae > Cibotium > Cibotium barometz. The sequence goes on from NC_141084.1 coordinate 29,245,014, forward strand.
CAAACATTGCTGATAATTGATGGCTCGCTTTTCTTTTTGAGCTTTTGTTGCTTCAATGCTTGATGCCAAAAGCATTTTTGCTACCTGAAGAATTTGTCGTTCTGGGACACTGAGTAAAAACTTCAAACCGTCTTGAGGATGCCATGCTTTGAGTTAGAGTACTTCTTACACCACAAAGCTTCTTTTTCTTTTATTTTGAATTGATGTTGGAAACTATGTTTAAGGCTGAAAATTAGATGCTACTTTTGTCTACTTTTTGGTCTTTCAATTTGTCATAATCGGATGTAGTTGAAGTGTCTTTTGAAATCTGGATGGAAGTTAGAAATGTCATGCAAAGTAGTAGTAGTTATCCACAATAGAAGAAGGAGGATTTTTCATTTGCAGATATGGATATTTATGTAATCAGATAGTTGACAATTATTTTGATAATGAAGATGCAGTGTGTTTTGTCAATCTGTTTGTCACTAGTGTTGTGATTCAGTTTGTCAGTTTATTTGTCAAAAGGTCTGAATTTCCCTTGAAGTTTGTGAAAAATGTGATAAGCAATAAACACTTGGCGATCACGGTGTTTGTGATGAATTTCATGCGGCGCGGGCTTACATTCTTCTGTTAATGGGAAGATGAAGAGATTCATGCAGGCAATGGTTAGAAATTTTTTCATTCATGCATTAATAGAGGCAGGGGTTTGAGTTCACTCTGGAGGATTCAGGGGAATCATCTCATTTCTATTTTACAAGGTCAAGAGCAAGGCGTTTGGGTTTGCAGCATCAAGGAGATGACCAACATCAACGATGGTCGCATGAAGGTGATGACAGTGGAATGTCAACAGATAGTTTTGAGATGAGGATTCAGAGAATGCGGTGGTTAATTCAGGGGCAGCAACTCCAGGATTAGCAGGAGGATTTCCACATGTATTAGCAACAGTAGTAATACAACAGGCATTATTGCCTCGAAGACGGTTGCAATTAAATCCGTTACCGAATAGGAGAACCAATAGGCAGGTACCCCCAAATAGACCTTTTAACATGGCAGCAGCGGCTAGAGCAGATTTACGCGTCAAATTCGGAAGCTTTTCAGGAAAGTCAAAAGAAGACCCTGATTGTCACGTAGCTCAATTTGAGACTCGATGGGGCAGGCTAGAGGATTTGCCGGAGTATATGATGCGCAAGCCAAAAATGCGCCAGTTTAAGGCAACATTTGAGGGGAAAGCTATGAAATGGTTTAGCAATTTTGTGCCAGGACATTTTGCAAATTATGATGCATTGAGGATTGCATTTTTGAATCGGTTTCAGGTGGAAAAGACCGCCAATGATGTGCTGACAAAACTTAAAGCAGTAACGCAAAAGAGGATGTTTGTGGAAGATTATACACAGAGGTTCAATCGGTATGTGAGAAGGCTCACTCCTCAAGAAAGGCCCATTGATGAGATGCTGGCAGTATATTATGTTAAAGGCCTCAGAAAGGAGTCGCGGAATTCAGTAGCTAGTGTCGATGTTGCGGGAGGAATGAATGAACTCATTAATACTGCAACTCGAGCGGAGAAAAGGTTTGGTTTATCTAGTTTGAGCTCTGGAAAAAGACATTCAAAGAGGAAGAAGAAGAAGGAGAAAAAGAGGAAGAAGTCAAGTGATGACAGTATGGATGAGGATTCGGAGTCGGATTCGGATACGGATTCTGATAGGGATTCAAGTTCAGGTAGTGATGATGATTCTAGTAGTGATTCAGAGTTAGAGGATGAGGAGCACACGAAGAAGAAACAAAAGAGGAAGTCAAGTAAGAAGTCAAAGGAAAAGACTAAGGAGGTGTCAGTTGAGAAGGCTGTGGAAAAGAAGTTTGTTAACCTATGACAGACATTCAGACGTACTATGTTTTACGTCATTAATTTAAATATTCTGAGTCATGGGCCGGGCTTGTCGGCACCATATGTTAAGGATGAAGGGATTGGGTGATCGCCGATGAGAGACGCACCTTGAATATTAGTAGGATAAGGGTTAGGATCGGTCGGCCATGTATGGGTGCCCAAGTGTGAACGGCCAAGTCACCTATAAGAGCCAAATGTAACCCTAAAATCCTCATTCTCATGTGTTGTGAATACGAGAGTGCTCTTGCCTTATCTCTTTGGTTTTCCTTCTCTTGCGCGTGTGTGTGTGTGTGTGAGAGAGAGAGAGAGAGGGAGTGAGAGAGCGATCGAGCACTGTGTAGCGGCACGGCGACGGCGGCGAGGCGGTAGAGCGGCGACGGCGGCTCCTCCTTCACGGCTGCAACGTGGGAATCCTTCAAGGCGACGGTTGAGCGGTGAGTGACACACCCTTTGGCATTCTGTTTGAGCTTCCTTCCCTGGTTGTATGCTTGCAGCCATTCGTGGCTTGCATACGGTGTCCGGCAAGTCCCCAGCTACGACCTGTGCGGCAAAAGCGCACATTTTTGGCACCGCTGCCGGGGAGTTGCCCTGCACCAAGCTCCAATTTGCAGCTCGGCTGCTGCGTGAAGTTTAATCTAAACTGTAGGAAAGCGACTGTGTGTTTGTTGTTGAGGTGTTTCTGTGTTTTGCAATCTGTTTCTGCAATTTGTCTTCTGCATTTCTATTTCTTTTGTTATTTTTCCGCTCCGCATGTGGGAGTGCGTTCTATTATCTGGTTTCCTACGTGTGGGGGGGATTTCTGAATCCCCAGATCTGTGTCGTGTGCGAACTGCGCCGCGGCCAAGGCTGAACCCTAAAGAAACCCTAGAAAACTTATCTTTAAAATAAAACAGAAAATAAAAATTATAAAAAATAAAAAAATAAAAAATAAATTTTATTTTTAAAGAAAGAACCAAACGTGTGGAGAGGAAAGATTTTTTAATTGGAGAAAAATTTTTTGAAAAGAAAGAACCCCAATTGACCCACGACCCATGACCCCGGCCTCGGTCTTGGTCTTTTGATATATATATATAGGAGAGTGAGCCTCCATAGCTTTCTTTCAAGTGAGAGCTTATGGGAAGTTGTGCCCTATACGTAGTCCACTCCCCAAGGAGTAAAGTGAGCATGTGGGATAAAGCCCTCACCCTTTCCTCCACCACAAGCAAATAGGCTTTGCCCCTTCCCCCCAAGGGAAACGGACTGTTTTGAGGACCACAAGAGCTCTGGATAGGCAAACACGGTGCTGTAAAGCACACTAGGACCCTTTGAACGATACGCTCGTTTCGAGCTATCACACGCCCTAGTTCAGGTTCGACTGTAAGTAAGGGGGTCAAAAACGGGTTAAAAACAATCTAAAAACAAGTAAAAACGAGGTGCAAAATACCCAAGAAACCACTTGTGTGGGCTTCAAGGGTAGTTACCAACGCACGTAGGGTACCCACATTACATGCATCTACGCTCTGGTCGGGTGCTAGAGCCTGAGCCACTAGAAAGCGTTTCAATTTACGCAGGCTCACACCATCCCTCCACATTGGCATCTTGGCCTTCGGCTGGAACCCAAGGGAGTGCAACCCAAGATCCACGAATAGTGGATAGTGACTCATCCTCTGACTCAGAAGCCATGGAAGGGCACCCTACCAAGAACCGTGAGGAGATAAGCCAAAACATGCCAGTGTGGGCCCCACAACCCGGATCTAGCATGTTTAGTCGTCTAATAGAGACCTTTAGTAGAGCTACACGCTCTGAACATGCGACAAGCGAAGTAAATGAGGAAGGAGGGGTAGTAGATTCGCCATTCACATCTTATGTAGACCCTACCCTCCCAAAGAGTGTCCATGTGGATATTCTACCCACTTCGTTTAATGAGGGCCCTACTGAGCTACCACATTCCGATGCTCTTCCTAAAGTAGAGGTCCCTAGAAGCCAATCCATAAGAAGTGACATTGCGTCCACTTCAAGAGAACCGTTTGGCACACCAAGTCTAGATGGGATATTTATCAATGAAAATTGGGAATATGATCTACACACAGAGACTCTAATGGACCTATACACGGGTTACACATACCATGTAGGTTGGTTAGAAGTCCTACGATCTACATCTAGCGCCACTAATCTAGAAGAGCAACAGCAAATGATATGTGAGATTATTCATAGAATTATCCAAATTGAGAGGCAAAATAGGGGAGTGGACCTAGTTTCCACTGGCCCTATGAGGTTTTTGGATATGGGCAAGGCCAAACAGCCAACCGTATCACAATTGGAGACTCCCTCGGTGAGTCCCATAGACCCTTCGTATGTTGTTTCGCCTGGAGTCTCAATGCAGGTTGAGCCCACGAGTAGTAACTTTAGCTTTCCAACCTTGGCTCAACTTTCCATTAGGGAATCTGCAATGCCTACCCCAATGATGAGCATGACAGAAAGCGCACCTGTTACCACTGTAGTTAGTATGACACCGCTACCTAGTGGAACGGTACATACAACAATGCGTGCCGGTGCCTATCAACCATATGTACCTATCTCTACTCATGCTCATGTAGCTCCTACGCCTCTTAGTGTGCCAATGGTGTATGCTCCACGACCGCCTTATCATAACCATTATCCAAGGGGAGCTAGGCCTAGTCACATATCATATCCTACGTCGTTTGCCAACATACTTAGACCAACGCCAACTCCTATCAGCTAGGCTATCCCAGAAGTGCCTCCACCAACTATGCCTGCTCACTTAGGTGATCTCACAGCGTTTGCTCAGACGATCGGATGATCCATTGCGAAAAACGTGCGGGAACCTAGAAGCAAGGCAGTACAAGTGGCTAAGCTCACTCAAAACTTCAGTGGTAACGAGGATGTTAGGAAGCACATTGAAGTCTTTAAACACGTGTGTGATTCTTTGGAAGAGCACAATGAGCTGCATAAGTGTAAAGCCTTAGGCTTAACCTTGAGTGGGAAGGCCGGAGATTGGTATCGAACCTTAAGGGTTGAAGAGCGCACTCACTACCCCACTCTCAAGAGATTGTTCTTGAAAGAATACATACGCGAGGGTGTGCTTTTTGGGGGGTAGCATCTCAACTCCAAAAAGCTGAACGCGAGGAAGGGGAGTCAGTGAGAGACTTTATAAGTCGATTGAAGAATCTAAATTCTCGCTGCACTCCCGATGAACGCTTCAATAACAACCAACTCCTCGATAGATTCATCCGAGGATTGCGCCACGAGGACATTTACAATGGCCTAGTCATTAGAGGTCTTACAACGTGGGAAGCAGTCACTGCCAATGCAATCCAGTTAGAAGACAACTTGATGATTGCAGGTAAAAAGGTGTCTTCAGAAACAAAATCCGTTAGTTCGCAAGTATCTGGGCACGAGCCAATGACGGTAAAACCTATTGCCAAGGAGCCCAAGATATCTGAAATGTCTGTGACCGACCTTACTAAGGCTCTCCAAGAATACTTTAGGGGTAATCGAGCTCCTCTCAAAATAGCCATATGTACCCAAGGAGAGAGCAAAAATGGTGTTCGGTGTGCTTAGGACCACATAGCACGAGTGAATGTCCCACATTCAGAGTCAAATTCAATGGGAATTGCAATGCATGTGGTAAGTATGGCCATCAATCTAAAGATTGCCTAGTACTTAAGCGAATGTTGGCAAATCAGGCACCACTAGCCTGGTCAAACACACCTCAAGTACCTGCGCTAATGCCTGCACAACCTGTCGAGCAACCGTCACAGCACATAGTTCCAAGGAATCCGAATGTAGTCCAGTCTGTGCCGTTACCACCGCCAGTGCTAGGACCACAACCTCCACATCCAAGGATTACCCCTGTAAACCAGATGGGTTGTGAGTCACATAGTGCATGTGGGGATTATGAAGAGGAGATAGACCCCACTGCTCCATACGGGATTGATACGTTTGAAATGACTCCCTAGTACTACATGGAGGATCATTTCGGGCAAGTTAAGCCTTTATATCAAGCGGCTGCTCTCGCCACAAGAGGGCAAAACCTTAATACCTTGGCGAGGAGACCACCTCTTCAATGCTATGAGTGTGGTGGACCGCATCGTGTAGTGGAGTGCCCTAATAGACTACAGAAGATCTCTACTCAGATGCAACCAAATCAAGGGAGCACATCGGGAATGCCGGTACTTACATGTAATCGTTGTGGCATAGATCATTTGATCGCTCAATGTCCACATAATCCTAATGCACCCAAAATTACGCCATTGAATTTGGTTGAGGTCACCAACCAAGCACGAGGAACCACACCTGTTGTACCCGCGAATGTAGTTACACGGTCAATGCTTCAAAATCAAAACTACATTCTTGAAGAGAGGGATACTGCATCAATCGCTCAGGCTGTGAGATCCCAATCTCCACCACGCAACAGATTTGGGGTACTAGCAGCGGAAGTAGCACATCGTGTGCGGGTAGGGGTCTCACACTCGGGGCCTCGCCCACGGATATCCGGATAAGAGACTAATCCGTCGGTTTGTCCAAAATCGAAACCGGAAAAACTCCCTTTCCCCGGAAAGCACGGGCGATTCCACCAGATAACTTTGTACTCTAACGTAGTCAAGATCCTTACCGATCACGCTGATCCGACTGCACCTATAAAGATACTCGGTCGGATCAAGGAAGAAACTTGCACTTGGATCATTGTGATCAACGCTTTTTTCCCCATCAAGAGGCACAGCCGTTGATTCCTATCCATAGAACAATTACTATCCGGGATTTACTTTATCTATCGTAATAACAGAAATTAAAATCTCGATTTACGGATCCATCAGTCCAGCCTAACCCCATCCGATCCCATGGGTTAGCCAACCGCCCAACCACTGTAGTGATGGGATCCAATTTTGGAATTTGGTTAGGTTTTGTCCCGGGTACCAAGGAGAAGAGTTCCAAGGCCCCCTAGCCGGAAGTTCATGCAAACATAGAACTAGCCATACCACTTACACACCCAATATGAAATTGCCTTTTTCTTAGCATCAACTAACTTTAAAACAATCCTTTAATGAAACCATAGTACCACTGATCATAATCTTCCAATTTATCCGGTTGATTCATAATTTCCCATCATTCCTTCATCAGAGTATCTATGGCATCATTGGCAACTAGAACGCTCACCACCTGTCCACACAGGGGCCTTTTCAATAGTTCCTAGCCCATAATACTCGGCAATATAATCACTTATAAAAATCAAGATGGACTCTCGTTGAAGATCAGCAAGATCAACCAACAGATCCATATAAAGAGCCATGGACTCATCCATTGAAGACCAGCAAGGTCAATCAACCAGATCCATGCCCGGTTTCACAAAACAACTCTTACTCCTTGTTCCAATATCTTCCTCGACGCACGCGTGGGTATCCTGGGCGACCCAGAGCCCGAGCACCGTATGGTCAGCACCCTCTAGGATCCTTTGCAGGTGACCTAGCGCTTCACTCATAGGCCGCTTCCTTGGTCCCTCATCCACCGTACCGGAAGCTCACCATTTAAATCGAACCGAGGCTAGTCAAGACCTCGGTCGACCTTGCTACGCGAGACGTCCTCCATTGACTCTCCGTCAGCAGTTGCAACTTTAACAGTTAGGTCTTCATGACCTTAATCCACAAGATGGTCAAAATGCTTCCCCAGCATTCTTGACATAAAACAATCATTTACAAACAGTCACAAAATACAGTTTCTAAATCAAACTCTCGTCTTTCCACATTATCCCTCCTTAGTCCACATTACTTATTCCACATTCCATTCAATGTGTACTCATTCTCATCCATTTCCTCATATCGACGACACATTAATTCACATTCACATTCATACATCCACATTTACATGGATACATCCATTTTCACATCCTCGTTTATACATCCACATCCCATATCCACATTCATACATACACATCCATATCCACATCCATACATCCACATTCACATTCACATCCACATTCACATCCTCATTTATACATCCACATCCACATCCATATTCACATCCATACATCCACATGCATACCTCCATTTTCACATCCTCATTTATACATCCACATCCCTTATCTACATTCATACATACACATCCATATCCACATCCATACATCCACATCCACATCCACATTCATATTCACATCCATATATCCACATCTACATGCATACATCCATTATCACGTCCTCATTCATACATCCACATCCACATACATACATACATCCACATCCACATTCCCATTCACATCTATACATCCACATCTACATCCACATACATACATACATCCACATCCACATTCCCATTCACATCTATACATCCACATCTACATCCACATTCATATACATCCACATCCACATTCCCATTCACATCTATACATTCACATCTACATCCACATACATACATACATCCACATCCACATTCCCATTCACATCTATACATCCACATTCACATCTATGCATATACATCTTCATGCATACATCCATTTTCACATTCATACATCCACTTTCACATTCATACATCCATACTCCCATCTCCACATCCACACATCCATTTCCACATTCCCATTCATGTAACCCCATATGTCTTCACATCTAATCTTTTACATCACATCCATTCTCGCCCTATCACAACCCATATACATCCTATTCTATCACATACGCTTCTTACCTCATCCCATACACATCTTATCACATCCTATCACTTTCCATACGCATCTTATCAATTCTTATCACATCTCATACACCTCTTATCACATCTTATCACATTTTATATCTTTTTTTTTAAAGAGAATTCTTATATTTGATATAAGATTTCTCTACACATTTATTTATACATAAATTCCATTTAAGGAGACTAACACTTTCGAAATTAAAATCAATCTTTTATGCATCTTCTTATGCATAAATTTAGTTTGGTAGGAAATTACACTTTTAGAATAAAAGAATTTCTGTTATGCATCTAAGTTAAGCATAAAATCCATTTATGAGGAAAATCACACTTTTAGTATAAAAAGAATATCTTTTATGCATACCTATATGCATGAAATCCAATATGATAAAAGTAACACTCTTACAATAAAATAATCAACTTTTATGCATACCTCTATGCATGAAATTCAATTATGATAAAAGTCACACTTTTATAATAAAATAATCAACTTTTATGCATACCTCTATGCATGAAATCCAATATGATAAAAGTAACACTTTTGATATAAAAATTTTTTCTTTATGCATACTTCTATGCATGAAAATTAAAAATGATAAAAGTAACACTTTAAATATAAAATTTTATCCTTTATGCATACTTCTATGCATGAAAATAAAAATGATAAAAATAACACTTTTGATATAAAAATTTATCCTTTATGCATACTTCTATGCATGAAAATAAAAATGATAAAAATAACACTTTTGATATAAAAATTTATCCATTATGCATACTTCTATGCATGAAAATAAAAATGGTAAAAATAACACTTTTGATATAAAAATTTATCCATTATACATACTTCTATGCATGAAATAAAAATGGTAAAAATAACACTTTTGATATAAAAATTTACCATTATGCATACTTCTATGCATGAAATAAAAATGGTAAAAATAACACTTTTGATATAAAAATTTATCCATTATGCATACTTCTATGCATGAAATAAAAATGGTAAAAATAACACTTTTGATATAAAAATTTATCCATTATGCATACTTCTATGCATGAAATAAAAATGGTAAAAATAACACTTTTGATATAAAAACTTATCCTTTATGCATGATATTAAAATTCAATTTCTCCATGATTATAATGAAATTCTTTCAATTAATCTAGGATGATAATTCCTAGAATATGGTAGGAAGTCCTCTTTTTATGCTTTGAATGAGATTATTTTATGCATAATTTTTATAAAAATTTTGCCATAGCTCCGCTGCTATGACTGATAAATCTCAAATTTTCTAAGGGATAATGCTTATCATTAAGAAAATAATTAAAATGATCTCTAATTCGATTATTAATCCATAATGGATTGAATCATCAATATACATAAACTAAAAGCATAGAAAAAAGCCATTAATTTGGCCTCAAGCATAGCTTAATCTTGGGTTAAGGAAAAGCTTTATGAAAAGCTTGATTTGGATTGAGAACGGGTCATGAGTATGACCATTTCTTGAGTGAGAGAGAGAATTTACATAAAAATCATTAGAATTTAAACATAAATGAAAATTAACTTCAATAGCATTTATTAAATTATGTAACTCTTCACTACTATTCAAACTTTAATAGCATTTAAAAAAAACCATACCAATTAAACTTCTCAAGCTTGAGAGGGGTTGAGAAGAGAGAAACATTGAGAAATTATAGAAAGATCAATATTCACTAATTACCTTACAACTTGCTTGATTCTTTGTTCACGGTAGAGGCCCCCAACCAATCAATTGGTTAAGTATGTTGATGGAGCCACTAATGGGGATTGAAGAAAGAGGGAAGCTCCAAAAACTAGTGAATTATTAAATGAATTCACAGTTCTTGGCTTAGGTGGAGTAGAGTAACGATGCATAAACACTATCTATTTTTCAACAAGGGGGAGGCTTCTATTTATAGGAAAAATTGAGCTCCTAACCAAACAAACTGATTCTAGAATTTTCTAAATCAGTTTGGTCAATATTTGACCATTTTTAGGTCAGTTAAGCTAACTTTTTGGAACTAGACTTGAATGAGGAGAGAGGAGAGATGAAATATCTCAATTTTTATGAGTTTAAAACTCATTCAAGCATGTGAAATATGCACCTCCTTTAAAGAACTCCCCTTCCTTACATATGTGTCATAATGGAATCATTTTAATATTGCTCATAGTTTTTTTACTAATAAACCTTGTACATTTTCAACTCTTCATCTTATGTGAAATATGCACCTCCTTTAAAGAATTCCCCTTCCTTACATATGTGTCATAATGGAATCATTTTAATATTGCTCATAGTTTTTTACTAATAAACCTTGTACATTTTCAACTCTTCATCTTATGTGAAATATGCACCTCCTTTAAAGAATTCCCCTTCCTTACATATGTGTCATAATGGCATCATTTTAATATTGCTCATAGTTTTTTACTAATAAACCTTGTATATTTTCAACTCTTCATCTTATGTGAGCATTTACTCATTTTTGGATACCCAAAATATCTCATATTTTTAATATTGCTCATAGTTTTTTACTAATAAACCTTGTACATTTTCAACTCTTCACCTTATGTGAGCATTTACTCATTTTTGGGTATCTTCTTTTTACAAATTTGGATTTATCTCTTTCCTACACATGGATTGATGCTATTGGCCCATAGGAACCTTAATTGGACCATAGTCTAAAGATTTCTGAAAATCTAGACCCTTAGACTAAGGTTCTTTATACCTATTTCCAATTAATTTCAATTGCACATTGGAAAATTCTTTTTGAATTTCTGTTTCAGGGGAACTCATCTGAATTATAAGAGATATTTTTCTATCCAAAAATATTCAAAATCTGAATATTCTCTCTCTAGAATAATTTTTCTCTCTCTAGGCTAAAATAGTTAGCAACAGGGTCTTTATATTTCTGAAGAGGGTTGATTACAGGGGAAGATACTAGACATCAAAAAGGGGTTAGGGGAGGAATCTTACACAGGCAAAGAAAAAGAAAACACGGCGGAAGAGATCGCTTAATGCCACGAGCTCCAAGCCCAATTCAAAGACTAACATAGGGACAGGAGACGACCCCGTGTATATGAATGATCCTGAAGATGATTCTAATTCAATAGAAACCATGGGGACCAAAGCCACTACCTTAAGGGAGGAACCCACTCGGGAGCTCAATGAAGGAGAATCAAGCGAGTACATAAATAAGGGAAAACAGAAGGAAACTTCCTCGGCCCCACAACCAAGTCAGTTAATGCCCTCTCGACCACCCAAACTGACTGAGACTCCCCAAGACAAGCCACGTGGGCCAAAAACCCTCAAGAAAAAGATTGGAACATACCCAAACCCAGTTGAGGAGATTGAACAAGTGCAACACTTAAGGGGTTTGGTGGAAGAAACACAAAGAGAACTGGAGCCAAACCCGAGAAAAATCAAAATTCCAGACATAGTGTTTCCTACGCAAGTTCAGCCTCACCGGAACCATAAACCGTTAGCTATACCTAGTATCATTCGGGAAGAAAGTGAGGATAGGACATCCGGAAGTGGGCAAACACCCTTCTTGCTGGAAAGAATGTTTAGTGAGGGAATGCCTGACCCCATTGAAGAGGAAGTGATTCCATCTTCACCAGTCCCTAGTCAAGGGGCGATGTCTCGAAAAGTACCGTTGAATGTGTCTAAGCTAATGGATTTCATGTCCTCTCAGATCAGAACCACGATCATATCCAAATTATACGGAGATCCTGAGCTATTCTTAGCTCTTCGGGCATTTCTCAATGGAGAACTAAAGGCGGGGCTACCACAATTTGCAAATATGGATAGACCCGACACGCTTCAAGATGAAGGGGAGCATTGGGATCTACAACCCAACTTTGATGAAGATTCGGTCGTGGAAATACCTGTGAACAAGTTGGGACAGTACTTTGAAGGTGACGAATCTAATGCCACCCTCCCCATTACTACCAAGGGATTAACTCTAAAGGGAATCCTTGATGGTGGTGTTGGAGTGAGCATTGTGACTAAAAACTGTTGGGAATCTATGGGAAGGCCTCACCTCAAAGTCACAAACATAGTGGTTAAGATGGCAAACGGAACCATAGCTAAACCTATTGGAATTTTAAGGGACCTTAAGATCAAGGTCCTGGGATACAAGGTAAAACATACCTTCATTGTAATGGATTTCTCCAAGCATCCTATGTCATATCAAATGGATTTCTCCAAGAATCTAGGGGAAGGCCTCACCTTGAAGTCACAAACATAGTGTGCAGGCACAAGGGTGAGCGGAGAGCCAACGGCTAGGGAAGGAGTAGTCCACTGCACCAATGTCTACACTTTATATCTTTTGGATTCCAGCATACTTTCACTCTACTTCCCTGTTTTGCAGACGGTCCACCACAACAACCCTATCGAGCTTACCATACCATAGCTTCCGAGGATGGAATCTACATCAGGAAGGGGGGCATGTTAACCTATGACAGACATTCAGACGTACTATGTTTTACGTCATTAATTTAAATATTCTGAGTCATGGGCCGGGCTTGTCGGCACCATATGTTAAGGATGAAGGGATTGGGTGATCGCCGATGAGAGGCGCACCTTGAATATCAGTAGGATAAGGGTTAGGATCGGTCAGCCATGTATGGGTGCCCAAGTGTGAACGGCCAAGTCACCTATAAGAGCCAAATGTAACCCTAAAATCCTCATTCTCCTGTGTTGTGAATACGAGAGTGCTCTTGCCTTATCTCTTTGGTTTTCCTTCTCTTGCGTGTGTGTGTGTGTGAGAGAGAGAGAGAGAGAGAGTGAGAGAGCGATCGAGCACTGTGTAGCGGCACGGCGACGGCGGCGAGGCGGTAGAGCAGCGACAGCGGCTCCTCCTTCACGACTGCAACGCGGGAATCCTTCAAGGCGGCGGTTGAGTGGTGAGTGACACACCCTTTGGCATTCTGTTTGAGCTTCCTTCCCTGGTTGTATGCTTGCAGCCATTCGTGGCTCGCATACGGTGTCCGGCAAGTCCCCAACTACGACCTGTGCGGCAAAAGCGCACAAAGTTGAAAGAGATGGGACTTCAAAAGGAGTCAGAAAAGAAGATAGAGCACTGTGACATTCGTGTCAAAGATGGTCACAAGACAACGGATTGCTGGTATAGGGGGGTAATTCCTGAGAGAATACAACAAAAGATGCAGCAAAATACAACACAGTCTCATGGCATTTTTCTGAAAACTTCGGATCAGCAGAGATCATTTGGAAATCAAGGATGGCAGAGGTCGCACCAGCCCAATCCAAATTGGAGACCATCAGGGAGACCACCATTTAGAGAACATTTTAATCAAGGAGGAAGATCAAGATTTGGTGGATGGCAAAATTTTCGGCCATCATGGGGAAGAAATTGGAATCAACAATAGGGATGGTCACAACAGCAAAATTGGCAGCCGCCACCGAATTGGAATCAGCAAGGCTGGAATCAACAAAACTGGACTCCGCAGGGGTGGAATCAACCAAAACCTCCTCAACAACTACCTCAGTTACCTGCGCCACCTGTGCAGCAGGCGGAAGTGAATAAACCTCCTCAGAGTAATATGGTGCATGTGGATGTTTGTTTGGAAGCAGGAGCAAGTGGAGTAATGGCGAAATGTGGAATAACATGTGACTATTCGGAGTGTGTCGTATAGAATTCGGAAGTTTTGGCAGTTACACGTTCCAAAGCAAAGCTAAAGTCTCCATTCGATTGGGAGGAACAGAAGGATGTTCATGAAGAAGTAACTGAAGGAATTTTGGATGTTCAACAGAAAGAGGAAATGCAGAAGAGAAAGAAGAAATCCTTGGATAAGGAGGAGCATAAGGAGGACAAGTCAGAAGCATTGTTTCAAGAGTTGTTGAATAGTCCTATCAGTTTTACATTGTGTAAGATTCCTCCCCCAACCCCCTTTTTGATGTCTAGTATCTTCCCCCGTAATCAATCCCTCTTCAGAAATATAAAGACCTTGTTTCTAACTGTTTTAACCTAGAGAGAGAAAATATTCTAGAGAGAGAATATTCAGATTTTGAATATTTTTGGATAGAAAAATATCTCTTATAATTCAAATGAGTTTCCCTGAAACAGAAATTTAAAAAGAATTTTCCAATGTGCAATTAGAATTAATTGGAAATAGGTATAAAGAACCTTAGCCTAAGGGTCTAGATTTTCAAAAATCTTTAGACTATGGTCCAATTAAGGTTTCTATGGGCCAATAGCATCAATCCATGTGTAGGGAGGAGATGAATCCAAATTGTAAAAAGAAAATACCCAAAAATGAGTAAATGCTCACATGAGGTGAAGAGTTGAAAATGTACAAGGTTTATTAGTAAATAAACACATATGTAAGGAAGGGGAGTTCTTTAAAGGAGGTGCATATTTCACATAAGATGAAGAGTTGAAAATGTACAAGGTTTATTAGTAAATAAACACATATGTAAGGAAGGGGAGTTCTTTAAAGGAGGTGCATATTTCACATAAGATGAAGAGTTGAAAATGTACAAGGTTTATTAGTAAATAAACACATATGTAAGGAAGGGGAGTTCTTTAAAGGAGGTGCATATTTCACATAAGATGAAGAGTTGAAAATGTACAAGGTTTATTAGTAAAAAAACTATGACACATATGTAAGGAAGAGGAGTTATTTAAAGGAGGTGCATATTTCACATAAGATGAAGAGTTGAAAATGTACAAGGTTTATTAGTAAAAAAACTATGAGCAATAAAATTTTGACACATATGTAAGGAAGGGGAATTCTTTAAAGGAGGTGCATATTTCACATACTTGAATGAGTTTTAAACTCAAAAATAATGTGATATTTTTATCTCTCATCTCTCTTGAACCAAACCAAATCAAAATGGAACCAAACCGAATCAAAAAGTAACCAAACTAGGTCCAAATCTAGTCCAAATTCAACCAAACTGACTTGGAAAATTCTAGAATCAGTTTGTTTGGTTAGGAGCTCAAATTTTCCTATAAATAGAAGCCTCCCCTTGTTGAAAAAAAATATAGAGTCTTATGCCTTGTTACTCTACTCCACCTAAGCCAAATTAGATAGAGTCTTATGCCTTGTTACTCTACGCCACCTAAGCCAAATTAGATAGAGTCTTATGCCTTGTTACTCTACTCCACCTAAGCCAAATTAGATAGTGTCTTATGCTTTGTTACTCTACTCCATCTAAGCCAAAATATATAGTGTCTTATGCTATGTTACTCCACCTAAGCCAAGAACTGTGAATTCTTTAATAATTCACTAGTTTTTGACACTTCTCTCTTTCTTCAATCCCCATTGGTGGCTCCATCAACATACTAAACCAATTGATTGGTTGGGGGCCTCTACCGTGAATAAAGAATCAAGCAAATCATAAGGTAAGTATATTAAATTTTGATCTTTTCTATGATTTCTCAATGATTCTCTCTTCTCAACCCCTCTCAAGCTTGAGAAGTTTAATTGGTATGGTTTTTTTAAATGCTATTGAAGTTAATTGGTGAATAGTAGTGAAGAGTTACATAATTTAATAAATGCTATAGAAGTTAATTTCCACTTATATTTAAATTCTAATGGTTTTTATAATTTCTCTCTCTCACTCAAGAAATGGTCATACTCATGACCCATTCTCAATCCAAATGAAACTTTTCATAAAGCTTTTCCTTAATCCAAGATTAAGCTATGCTTGAGGCCAAATTAATGGCTTTTTGCTATGCTTTTAGTTTATGCACATTGATGATTCAATCCATTATGGATTGATGACCCAATTAGAGACCATTCTAATTGCTTTCTTAATGATCCAATTAGAGACCATTATGGATTGATGATCCAATTAGAGACCATTCTAATTGTTTTCTTAATGATCCAATTAGAGACCATTATGGATTGATGATCCAATTAGAGACCATTCTAATTATTTCTTTAATAATGAGCTTTATCCCTTAGAAAAAATTGAGATTTATCAGTCATAGTAGCGGAGCTATGGCAAAATTTTTATAGAAATTACGCATAAAATAAATTCATTCAAAGCATAAAAAGAGGACTTCCTACCATATTCTAGGAACTATCATCCTAGATTAATTAAAAGAATTTTATTATGCATGGAGATGTGGATGTTTGCATGTAGATGTAGATGTATAGATGTAGATGTGGATGTGGAGGTGGATGGATGCATGTAGATGTAGATGTATAGATGTAGATGTGAATGGAGATGTGGATGTATGCATGTAGATGTAGATGTATAGATGTGGATGTGGATGTATACATGTAGATGTAGATGTATAGATACGGATGAAGATGTGGAGGTGGATGTATACATGTAGATGTAGATGTATAGATGTAGATGTGGATGTGGAGGTAGATGAATGCATGTAGATGTAGATGTATAGATGTAGATGGGAATGGAGATATGGATGTATGCATGTAGATGTAGATGTATAGATGTAGATGTGGATGTGGAGGTGGATGGATGCATGTAGATGTAGATGTATAGATGTAGATGGAGATGTGGATGTATGCATGTAGATGTAGATGTATGGAGGTGAATGTGAATGTGGATGTGGATGTATGCATAGAGATGTAGATGTATGCATGTAGATGTGAATGTACGCATATAGATGTGGATGTATGGATGTGAATATACGATATGCGATGTGAGGGAATCTGAAGTGATGAGATAGAAATGATGTGATGGGATGAGTATACATATAAATGGAATAGGGAATAAGTAATGTAGATTGATGAGAGATAATGTGGAAAAATGAAAGTTAAAATAGAAATTGTGTTGTAAACAGTTTGTAAATACTGTTTGTAAATGCTGTTTGTAAATGATTGTTTTATGTCAAGAATGCTGGGGGGAGCATTTTGACCGTCTTGTGATTAAAGTCGTGATGGTAAAGTTGCAACTGCTGACGGGGAGTCAATGAAGGACGTCTCGCGTAGCAAGGTCGGCCGAGGTCTTGACCAGCCTCGGTGCGATTAAAATGGTGAGCTTCCGGTACGGTGGATGAGGGGCCAAGGAAGCGGCCTATGCGTGAAGCGCTAGGTTACCTGCGAAGGATCCTAGAGGGTGCTGACCATACGGTGCTCGGGATCTGGGTTGCCTAGGATACCCACGCGTGCGTCGAGGAAGATATTGGAACAGAGTTGGAGTTGTTTTCTGAAATCGAGCATGGATCTGGTTGATTGACCTTGCTGGTCTTCAATGGATGAGTCCATGGCTCCTTATATGGATCTGTTGGTTGATCTTGCTGATCTTCAACGAGAGTCCATCTTGTTAAGTGATTATATTGCCAAGTATTATGGGCTAGGAACTATCGAAACGGCTCCTGAGCGTTCTAGTTGCCAATGATGCCATAGATACTCTGAGGAAGGAATGATGGAAAATTAAGAATCAATTGGATAAATTGGAAGATGGTGATCAATGATACTATGGTTTTATTAAAGGATTGTTTTAAACTGGTTGAATCTGGTTGAAAAAGGCAATTTCATATTGGGTGTGTGAGTGGTGTGACTAGTTTTATTTTGCATGAACATCCGGCTAGGGGGCCTTGGAACTCTTTTCCTTGGTACCCGGGACAAAACCTAACCAAATCTTTAATTGGATCCCATCACTACAGTGGTTGGGCGGTTGGCTAACCCATGGGATCGGATGGGGTTAGGCTGGACTGATGGATCCGTAAACCGAGACTCAAACTTTTGTTTTTACGATAGAAAAAAAAAATAAATAAATCCCGGACAGTAACTGTTCTATGGATAGGAATCAACGGCTGTGCCTCTTGAATGGGAAAAAAAGCGTTGATCCAATGATCCAAGTGCAAGTTTCTTCCTTGAACTGACTAAGTATCTTATAGATGTAATCGGATCATCTCGATCAAAAATGATCTTGACTACGTTAGAGTAAAAAGTTATCTTGGTGGAATCGCCCGTGCTTTCCGGTAAAGGAAGTTTTTCCGGGTTCGGTTTTGGAACAACCGACGGATTAGTCTCTTATCCGGATATCCGTGGGCGAGGCCCCGAGTGTGGGACCCTTGTCCCGCGCGAGAAGCGCTACTTCCGCTGCCAGTACCCCGAATCCGTTGCTCGGTGGGAACAGGGATCTTACAGTTGGTATCAGAGCCTTTGGTTAATAAAGATCACCCGAGAAGACAAATATGTCAAAAATTTATCAAGAAACACAAAAAGGTTATAATTGTGTGATATAATTCATACAATTTGATATTCAAACTGAAACTCGTAATTTGGTAATTGGGTCTTCAGATGGAAGTACCGCAATTATATAGAATCCCCGACTTTCTTGAGGCCTAGACATGATAGTATTTACCTTATAATTCCAAGGGCCGTGACTACCCGTATATACCGAGAGTATACTGCAGCTCTTTACTGACAGTATATACGAGTAAATCTAAGACTTGAAATTATAAGCGTTAATGCTATCCAGATGATGATTTTGCATGTGATTGATATGATTTTTAATTCTGTTTGAGAATGGATGAATTGATTTGGATTCTGATTGAAAATGCTGATTGAAAAATGTTGATTTTTAAAAAATTAGTTGAAATATAATGAAACCACAATGAGGGGGAATGGGACGAGTCCCTGTGATGATATTCATAACTAGAATGATGTTAATGAATTCAGCAAATCACTATGAGGTTAATGGGTGTGCTGTTAGATTGCTACTGTTAATACTTGACCGGTAGATCAAGTTAAGGGATGTCAAATTGAGAACTTGCTTGACTGAAATTTCCGTGGAGGAATGTTTCGAAGGAAACTTTTCGGTCTAATGGACCATTATCATGTTAAAGATATGAATGATATGATCTGAATGAATTGTTATTTAATAATGAGTTCTATATAAGGGATATTTATCCCAGTGTTCTGTTGGGTTGACCAGAATATAAGGAACCCCAGAATAAATTGGATCTTAAGAAAAAGAGTTGTCCTCTACTTGGCAAGATGAGGACATCTCGCATTTTTTTAAGTGGGGTAGAATGTAAGATTCCTCCCCAGCCTTCGAGGTATACAGGAGTAAGAATCTCCCTTTCTGATCTTATAATTATTCCCTCTCTAAAATAAAAGAAAGTTTCTGTTTAAAAAAGGAAGACCCTTTCCCTAGAATACTTCTCAGGAGTCCCACCTGTTTTAAGGATTTAGAACAATGAGTTTAGAAATGAGAATCGGTGTTTTGGATACCAAGGTTTTGGTTTTCATTCGAGTACGGCCCAAAAGAAGTTCTTTATCTCTTGGGAAGTATAAGAAGTTATCCCCCAGATATTGTGACCCTTATATCTGAATTCAATGAAAGTAGGTGACTTAACCTACAAGCTTCTTTTATCTCCTCATCTCAAAATTCTTAATGCCTTCTATAGAAAAATGTGTCAAACTCAAATCATGGAAAGACGGTAAAACTTCAGTGGCAAGTTACCGTTGGCTTCTAGGTTACGCTAGCTCCTTCCTTTATATAAGTCGTAACTTTTACTTGTCGCTCACAGTAATCTTACTCCCATCAATCTCCTTTCTTTCTTAATCTCCTTCATGGCTTGGCAACAGGAATTAGTTTTATCCCTGATGATTTCTCACCTTCAAGACGCAAGAGAGTCTGTGAAGAAAGACTTTATAGAACAGTATGAGCGCTCACTTTTTCCTCACCTAGGAACTTCTGTAGCGCAGACCAAATGGCGGACCTATCAAAACATAACTAGGGTAACACCCTGGGGTCAGCAGCACTTTCGTAACAATGTCCGCTTGGCCATGGTTATTGAAGCTTTGGGTTTGGGTCCCCGATACTACTGCGTCATGAGATCAAGGCATCTTGGGTTTTCTGAGCGGGTCTTCTTATTGGCGTGTTTTCTTCCTCATGAGAAGATATGCCTTTATCCCGTTTTTGGCTTGCCTCTTAGAGGTCCTTTTATTAGATCACCTCATACCACTGAGATAGGTGCGGCAATAACCAGCAGAATCATTCCCATAGATGAGTTACCCTATACTTGTGCAGCTTGTGAGGACTGCTTTTGTGACCATATGATGGACGGGCTTATGGAAGTGTAAAGAGTTCTTCTATCTTTACTGTATAAGTTCCGAGAATGAATAAAGTTTAAATCTTGTTCTTATTTTGAATCTTGCTCTCTTTAAGACTTTTCTTGGTGGTTAATCTTGATTAAAATTTTCCTCTAAGTCTCATATTCGTTCACCTTGCGAAATTATCCCAAGTTGCGAGATGAGGACATCTCGCGTTTTTTAAGTGGGGTAGAATGTAAGATTCCTCCCCCAACCCCCCTTTTTGATGTCTAGTATCTTCCCCCGTAATCAATCCCTCTTCAGAAATATAAAGACCTTGTTTCTAACTGTTTTAACCTAGAGAGAGAAAATATTCTAGAGAGAGAATATTCAGATTTTGAATATTTTTGGATAGAAAAATATCTCTTATAATTCAAATGAGTTTCCCTGAAACAGAAATTTAAAAAGAATTTTCCAATGTGCAATTAGAATTAATTGGAAATAGGTATAAAGAACCTTAGCCTAAGGGTCTAGATTTTCAAAAATCTTTAGACTATGGTCCAATTAAGGTTTCTATGGGCCAATAGCATCAATCCATGTGTAGGGAGGAGA
The DNA here is from genome assembly GCF_041138505.1 of Cibotium barometz. Lineage (NCBI taxonomy): Eukaryota > Viridiplantae > Streptophyta > Polypodiopsida > Cyatheales > Cibotiaceae > Cibotium > Cibotium barometz. The sequence goes on from NC_141084.1 coordinate 29,266,157, forward strand.
TGAATCCAAATTGTAAAAAGAAAATACCCAAAAATGAGTAAATGCTCACATGAGGTGAAGAGTTGAAAATGTACAAGGTTTATTAGTAAATAAACACATATGTAAGGAAGGGGAGTTCTTTAAAGGAGGTGCATATTTCACATAAGATGAAGAGTTGAAAATGTACAAGGTTTATTAGTAAATAAACACATATGTAAGGAAGGGGAGTTCTTTAAAGGAGGTGCATATTTCACATAAGATGAAGAGTTGAAAATGTACAAGGTTTATTAGTAAATAAACACATATGTAAGGAAGGGGAGTTCTTTAAAGGAGGTGCATATTTCACATAAGATGAAGAGTTGAAAATGTACAAGGTTTATTAGTAAAAAAACTATGACACATATGTAAGGAAGAGGAGTTATTTAAAGGAGGTGCATATTTCACATAAGATGAAGAGTTGAAAATGTACAAGGTTTATTAGTAAAAAAACTATGAGCAATAAAATTTTGACACATATGTAAGGAAGGGGAATTCTTTAAAGGAGGTGCATATTTCACATACTTGAATGAGTTTTAAACTCAAAAATAATGTGATATTTTTATCTCTCATCTCTCTTGAACCAAACCAAATCAAAATGGAACCAAACTGAATCAAAAAGTAACCAAACTAGGTCCAAATCTAGTCCAAATTCAACCAAACTGACTTGGAAAATTCTAGAATCAGTTTGTTTGGTTAGGAGCTCAAATTTTCCTATAAATAGAAGCCTCCCCTTGTTGAAAAAAAATATAGAGTCTTATGCCTTGTTACTCTACTCCACCTAAGCCAAATTAGATAGAGTCTTATGCCTTGTTACTCTACTCCACCTAAGCCAAATTAGATAGAGTCTTATGCCTTGTTACTCTACTCCACCATTAGGAACTCAATGGAGTCTTTTTGGGCCCTTTAATTTGCCATGAGGTTATGGAAACGTTTAACTTTTTGACAAATAGGAGCTCGCCATGTAAGCAAAAACCAATGGTTTGTAAGAGAGGTGTAAGAGTGGTCAAAGGGTGCACTTTTTCCCCCAAGAAGGGGAGGGGGCAATTTTACAATTTTCGGACCTCCATAACTTCTACATACAAGCTCCGATTTGAGCGGAGATTACAGATCCGTGATCTACGCATCAAGAGCTTTCCATAGATATGTTACATGATATGGTTTTATCCGCTAGATTTTAAATTCCATTTTCTCCCCAAAATTCAAATTCGAATAAAGTAGCCATTTTGAAGCTTCTAATTAGAAAACGTTTCTTCTTAAGAGAAAAGGTTTGACTCCCTTAAACTGCCAAATAAAAGGGCCCAAGAAGACTCCATTGAGTTCCTAATGCTAAGCCAAATTAGATAGTGTCTTATGCTTTGTTACTCTACTCCATCTAAGCCAAAATATATAGTGTCTTATGCTATGTTACTCCACCTAAGCCAAGAACTGTGAATTCTTTAATAATTCACTAGTTTTTGACACTTCTCTCTTTCTTCAATCCCCATTGGTGGCTCCATCAACATACTAAACCAATTGATTGGTTGGGGGCCTCTACCGTGAATAAAGAATCAAGCAAATCATAAGGTAAGTATATTAAATTTTGATCTTTTCTATGATTTCTCAATGATTCTCTCTTCTCAACCCCTCTCAAGCTTGAGAAGTTTAATTGGTATGGTTTTTTTAAATGCTATTGAAGTTAATTGGTGAATAGTAGTGAAGAGTTACATAATTTAATAAATGCTATAGAAGTTAATTTCCACTTATATTTAAATTCTAATGGTTTTTATAATTTCTCTCTCTCACTCAAGAAATGGTCATACTCATGACCCATTCTCAATCCAAATGAAACTTTTCATAAAGCTTTTCCTTAATCCAAGATTAAGCTATGCTTGAGGCCAAATTAATGGCTTTTTGCTATGCTTTTAGTTTATGCACATTGATGATTCAATCCATTATGGATTGATGACCCAATTAGAGACCATTCTAATTGCTTTCTTAATGATCCAATTAGAGACCATTATGGATTGATGATCCAATTAGAGACCATTCTAATTGTTTTCTTAATGATCCAATTAGAGACCATTATGGATTGATGATCCAATTAGAGACCATTCTAATTATTTCTTTAATAATGAGCTTTATCCCTTAGAAAAAATTGAGATTTATCAGTCATAGTAGCGGAGCTATGGCAAAATTTTTATAGAAATTACGCATAAAATAAATTCATTCAAAGCATAAAAAGAGGACTTCCTACCATATTCTAGGAACTATCATCCTAGATTAATTAAAAGAATTTTATTATGCATGGAGATGTGGATGTTTGCATGTAGATGTAGATGTATAGATGTAGATGTGGATGTGGAGGTGGATGGATGCATGTAGATGTAGATGTATAGATGTAGATGTGAATGGAGATGTGGATGTATGCATGTAGATGTAGATGTATAGATGTGGATGTGGATGTATACATGTAGATGTAGATGTATAGATACGGATGAAGATGTGGAGGTGGATGTATACATGTAGATGTAGATGTATAGATGTAGATGTGGATGTGGAGGTAGATGAATGCATGTAGATGTAGATGTATAGATGTAGATGGGAATGGAGATATGGATGTATGCATGTAGATGTAGATGTATAGATGTAGATGTGGATGTGGAGGTGGATGGATGCATGTAGATGTAGATGTATAGATGTAGATGGAGATGTGGATGTATGCATGTAGATGTAGATGTATGGAGGTGAATGTGAATGTGGATGTGGATGTATGCATAGAGATGTAGATGTATGCATGTAGATGTGAATGTACGCATATAGATGTGGATGTATGGATGTGAATATACGATATGCGATGTGAGGGAATCTGAAGTGATGAGATAGAAATGATGTGATGGGATGAGTATACATATAAATGGAATAGGGAATAAGTAATGTAGATTGATGAGAGATAATGTGGAAAAATGAAAGTTAAAATAGAAATTGTGTTGTAAACAGTTTGTAAATACTGTTTGTAAATGCTGTTTGTAAATGATTGTTTTATGTCAAGAATGCTGGGGGGAGCATTTTGACCGTCTTGTGATTAAAGTCGTGATGGTAAAGTTGCAACTGCTGACGGGGAGTCAATGAAGGACGTCTCGCGTAGCAAGGTCGGCCGAGGTCTTGACCAGCCTCGGTGCGATTAAAATGGTGAGCTTCCGGTACGGTGGATGAGGGGCCAAGGAAGCGGCCTATGCGTGAAGCGCTAGGTTACCTGCGAAGGATCCTAGAGGGTGCTGACCATACGGTGCTCGGGCTCTGGGTTGCCTAGGATACCCACGCGTGCGTCGAGGAAGATATTGGAACAGAGTTGGAGTTGTTTTCTGAAATCGAGCATGGATCTGGTTGATTGACCTTGCTGGTCTTCAATGGATGAGTCCATGGCTCCTTATATGGATCTGTTGGTTGATCTTGCTGATCTTCAACGAGAGTCCATCTTGTTAAGTGATTATATTGCCAAGTATTATGGGCTAGGAACTATCGAAACGGCTCCTGAGCGTTCTAGTTGCCAATGATGCCATAGATACTCTGAGGAAGGAATGATGGAAAATTAAGAATCAATTGGATAAATTGGAAGATGGTGATCAATGATACTATGGTTTTATTAAAGGATTGTTTTAAACTGGTTGAATCTGGTTGAAAAAGGCAATTTCATATTGGGTGTGTGAGTGGTGTGACTAGTTTTATTTTGCATGAACATCCGGCTAGGGGGCCTTGGAACTCTTTTCCTTGGTACCCGGGACAAAACCTAACCAAATCTTTAATTGGATCCCATCACTACAGTGGTTGGGCAGTTGGCTAACCCATGGGATCGGATGGGGTTAGGCTGGACTGATGGATCCGTAAACCGAGACTCAAACTTTTGTTTTTACGATAGAAAAAAAAAATAAATAAATCCCGGACAGTAACTGTTCTATGGATAGGAATCAACGGCTGTGCCTCTTGAATGGGGAAAAAAGCGTTGATCCAATGATCCAAGTGCAAGTTTCTTCCTTGAACTGACTAAGTATCTTATAGATGTAATCGGATCATCTCGATCAAAAATGATCTTGACTACGTTAGAGTAAAAAGTTATCTTGGTGGAATCGCCCGTGCTTTCCGGTAAAGGAAGTTTTTCCGGGTTCGGTTTTGGAACAACCGACGGATTAGTCTCTTATCCGGATATCCGTGGGCGAGGCCCCGAGTGTGGGACCCCTGTCCCGCGCGAGAAGCGCTACTTCCGCTGCCAGTACCCCGAATCCGTTGCTCGGTGGGAACAGGGATCTTACACATTGGATCAGTTGCTTTCATTGGTTCCGATGTTTAGGGATCGAGTTTATTCGGCTATGACGCAGTCGAAGGTGTCAAGAATCAGAGATGTGTTAAATCAAAGTGTGGGTAGTCATCAGATTAGTCCTGAAGATGTGGATTTCACTCTTCCCAAAGTTTAACTGGATTTTGATGATCGGAAATTTTCAACAGTCTTTTTGGATGGCGGATCTGGAGTCAATATTTTGTCAGAATCGGAGTTTTTGAAGATGAAGAATGTTCAGCTTGAGCCAGCACCATTTCAGGTACTCATGGCGGATCAAAGCCGGGTTCAACCTCTTGGGATGCTGAGGAAACAATCCCTTATCATACAAGGTTTGCAGTTTCCCGTAAATTTTGTTGTTTTGCGGATGAAGGATGATGCAAATGCATATTCAATGCTGTTAGGAGGGCCGTGGTTTAGAACAGCAAAGCTCAAGCACGATTGGGAGAAGAATGTGGTCACATTGAAGAAGGGTAAGAAAGTGATTACAATACCAATGGGATCTAAGCAGGAGCTGTCAAGGGCAGTGAAGCCAATGATGGCACAACCAATTAGTTTTGCGGAAGAAGTTGAGGACAATGAGGAAGATAATTTTTTGGCAACCAATCCAACAGTGGTTCCTGTTTTTGAAGTGGATGTGGAACGGATTCTTGATAGATATGTTGATTATCCGATTCAGGAGGATGTATTTTGTCAAACAGTCGACAGTACGAAGGAAGAAAAAACTAATGATGGTGACAAGGTGGAAGAAGTTGATGATGATGCAGATATCACGCCTAAGGAGGCAATAATCAGAGCAGAGTTCTTGTATGATAAATTGATGGAGAAGGTTTCCAGAGTAAAGGAAGATGATTTGCAGGACTTAAATTTGGGATCTGTGGAGAATCCGAAGGTTGTCAAAGTGAGTGTCAACCTAGATGATGATTTCAAGGACAATTTAAAGGTGTTGTTTGTAGGAATTCATGGATGTGTTTGCTTGGGATTATTCTAATTTGAAGGGTATGGATCCCCAGGTGTATAGGCATCAGATAAATTTAAAGGAGGATGCGGTGCCTATGATTCAGCAGAGGTACCGAATGAATTCGAATTATGCCAAACAGGTGAAGGAAGAGCTGGATAAACTTCTCAATATTGGATTTATCATCCCAGTGGATAAAGTAGAGTGGTTGTCCCCAATTGTGGTGATGCCAAAGAAGTCAAGGAAAATCCGAGTTTGTGTGGATTATAGAAAGTTGAATGCAGCAACCATTGCAGATCCATTTCCATTGCCATTCATTGATTCAGTTTTGGATGATGTTGCAGGGCATGAGATGTATAGCTTTCTTGATGGATTTTCTGGCTATAATCAGATTCCAATGGCAGGAGAGGACATTGAGAAGACAGCTTTTATCACTGAATGGGGAGCATTTGCTTATACAGTGATGAGCTTTGGTCTGAAGAATGGACCACCTTCATTTTCAAAAGCAGCTTTCAAAACTTTTGAACCATATTTGACAGAATTTATGCGGATTTTCATGGATGATTTTTCAGTTTTTGGGGAGAAGATTAAACATTTGGAGCATTTAAGGAAATGTTTGGAGAGGTGCAGGATGTTTAGAATGGCTTTAAACCCGCATAAATGTGTTATTGCAGTTCAAAAAGGAAAGCTACTTGGTCACATTATATCCAAGGAAGGGATGTCAATTGATGCTGACAAGATTAGTGCAATTCAGAGGGCAATAGCACTGAATGATTTTCATGGATGATTTTTCAGTTTTTGGGGAGAAGATTAAACATTTGGAGCATTTAAGGAAATGTTTGGAGAGGTGCAGGATGTTTAGAATGGCTTTAAACCCGCATAAATGTGCTATTGCAGTTCAAAAAGGAAAGCTACTTGGTCACATTATATCCAAGGAAGGGATGTCAATTGATGCTGACAAGATTAGTGCAATTCAGAGGGAAATAGCACTGAATAATTTGAAGACAGTTATGTGGTTTCCAGGGATTTCATTCACGTGATCACGTTAACCGCTAGTTAATAACACTCTCACACACTTGTTAATATCATAGATATTCACACAACCGGGAGAAACTTGCTATCCCGGTTTTCCCGGCGGGCTACTAGCTTGGCCCGGCGGGCCACTGTTTAGCCCGGCGGGTTACTTATCTAGCCCGGCGGGCCTCGGGGACTTTTTTTTTGCGCCAAAAACTTGGCTGTTTTGGAGGGACCTATATAAAGGGTTTCCCCTCACTTCCAAATGTGCTTTACCAAAGCACTTGGGTGGCTCACCTCAGGCTAAAAGACACAAGAGGTGAGTATAAATATTCTGGATTTTTGTTTGAAGCTTGTTAATAATATTTTGTATTTTATAAGATTTTGATTGTAAATGGTTTATCGTATTTGTTACGTGGACTAGCAATGTCTCCTCTTGGGTGGTCTACTCGAGTGCCAATTGGTCTGGGTAGGAGCTTCCCTAGAGGAGGGTATAGGTGGTGAGATGTTTGGGACATCATCTCTATCTAGGGATGGATTGCCTCAAATGCATCTCACCAAACGTTTGGTTTCTTTAGGTCGACTAGCAATACCTCCTCTTGGGTGGTCTACTCGAGTGCCATTTGGTCTGGGTAGAAGCTTCTCTAGAGGAGGATATAGGTGGTGAGATGTTCGGGACATCATCTCTATTTAGGGATGGATTGTCTCAAATGCATCTCACCAAACGTTTGGTTTCTTTAGGTCGACTAGCAATACCTCCTCTTGGGTGGTCTACTCGAGTGCCATTTGGTCTGGGTAGGAGCTTCTCTAGAGGAGGATATAGGTGGTGAGATGTTTGGGACATCATCTCTATTTAGGGATGGATTGCCTCAAATGCATCTCACCAAACGTTCGGTTGCATTGGCAAGAAGTGGGTTTTAGACTTTATAATCTCATATTTTAGTTTTACTCAGGCTGTTTTGGATCTCAAATCTTGCATGATTGTTGTTTAGGTGTTACAATGGTTGCTTCTAATTGCGGCACATCAACCCAACAAAGCAACATACCATTAGAAACTAGTGGAGTTTCCTTGCAACGAGATATGACAGCACAAACTTTGAATGTTGCATCTCAAAGTGGCAAGAGGAGGAGCGGAGGAAAATCACCGGGACCTGAATGGCAATTTGCTTCCAATCTTTCTAGATTTGTCGAATGGAAGTGTAATTTTTGTGGCTTGGTAAAATCTGGGGGTGCTCCCAGAATAAGGGAGCATTTGCTTGGCACTAGCACAAAAAATCCCGGAGGTAAATGCAAGGGTGCAGGAGCTGATGATGCTGCAAAGCGCCTTAGAGCTTTGATAAGTAAACAAGCATCACAAAACAAGAGGCCCAATCTCTGTGCAAGAAATCACCAATCGCCGAATTTGGCAGCATCAAGTGGAGGGATCTCCAACCAAGGAGTGACTCCAACACATACTACTTGCCAAAATGACACCCAAGGTCCAGATGTCTCAATACCGATGGATGCATCTCCTGAGTTTCAGGTGGGTATGTCTCGTACCAGACAAACTAATCTAGTTGACAGCTTTCGTGCCACTGCTTTAGAGGATGCTCAACTTGCTTTAGCGAAAGCGATCTTCTTTACTGGTTCTTCATTGTCTATGGTCACGAAAGATTCATGGAAGATGGCTTGGAAGAAGATTGGAGAATATGGACCTGGGTTTTGTCCACCAACTTATCACCACATGCGAAATCAATTACTTGACAAGTGCTATGACAACACACGGGAAAGCGTTCAAAGACTCATAATTGACACCACAAATCAGTCTGGATGCACAATTGTCAGTGATGGTTGGTCGAATGCCCAAAGACGTCCATTGATAAATGTAATGTTGGTATGTCCTCGTGGGGAATGGTGGATGTTGAATGGGGGAAGTGTTCCAACTTTGCGACGCTTAGCTGTGAGAGTGCTTGCGCAATGTGCTTCAAATTCTAGTTCTGAACGTAATTGGAGCAGTTACAAGTATGTGCATTCTATTAGCAGAAATCGTTTATTGAGTGATAGAGCTGAGAAGTTGGTGTATATGTATTGTAATGATAAATTGGTGAAGTCAATTGAGTCAGATGATTACAACGAAGAGATGCCTAAGTGGACATATGACATTACTCAGGATGAGTATGATGCAGAAGAGAATGGAGATGTAGAGCCTAATGTCCCACATACGAGCGATAACTTGTGCTTTATTGAAGAGATAGAAGAAAACTTGCAACCCGATTTTGGTGTTAGTAAAGCCACCCGCAGACGCTCCTCACGTTTGATGTAATCATGTTAGTTTTGACACACTCCAATGTAATCCGTCTTGCAACAACTGGATATCAAACATGTTGGTGAACATTTTAGAGAGAATGGTTTTTAGTCATGTCATGGTAAACTTAGAATACGAAATCATGTTAGTTTTGACACACTCCAATGTAATCCGTCTTGCAACAACTGGATATCAAACATGTTGGTGATCAATTTAGAGAGTATGGTTTTTAGTCATGTCATGTTAAACTTAGAATACGAAATCATGTTAGTTTTGAGACACTCCAAAGTAATCCGTCTTGCAACAACTGGATATCAAACATGTTAGTGTCAATTTAGAGAGTATGGTTTTTAGTCATGTCATGTTAAACTTAGAATACGAAATCATGTTAGTTTTGACACACTCCAAAGTAATCTGTGTGCATGTGTTTGTGTGTGTGCGAGAGAGAGAGAGAGAGAGAGAGAGAGATAGAGAGAGAGCATTGGAAATCTTTTGAACAAAGTTGCCGAATCTTGTTAAATTCCAGGGTTGCATTTAAGAGAGAGATAAGTTTAAATGCGGCTCTAACTCGTCCATGTGTCGTGCATTGGTCAACCGATCATAGTCGGCACCCAATTTAAAACATATATACAAATTTTTGTGAAATTCTTTGTCGCACAAAGCACACGTAGTACTGTTGACCATGTGTTGCAAAAGACAGGTCAAGTGGTACATGTGCCCACATGGGACAGTGTAGTGGCCAGACCATGAGTGAAAGAAACTATAACAAATAGGGCATGGTCCGCCACTTTCGTGCCCATGTAGAGGTGGTTGCTCCAAACTATTCGGGTGTTCAAATGCCGTCATAGGAGAGTTTGCATGGCCTTGCTCCTCCATTTGCGTTATGCGTCTCTTCAAGAGCTTGTTCTCTCTTAGTATATCTCTAGCGCTTGAACTTTCAGGTGCTTGCCCGCGCTCTGGTGCTGCTTCCGTCTGTTGAGGGCCTTGGGTGCCTCTAATTTGGTTGATTTGAGTTTGAAGCTCATCAACCGTGTGATGAACTTCCATTGAGGCTCCAAGAATGGCCAGTTGCAACTCATCTCGAGGCATAGTGATTGACTCACTCCGAATGTCTTCCACATGTAGATGAGGAGGTCGAGAGCTAAAGTCTACAACTGAATTCTGCACAAATTGTGCATATAGCATTTTAGCAAACCAGAGGGGACAGTCACCGTGATGCATGGGTTGGGCCATGACATCCACAAAAATGCGCTCCGCATGCTCGATAATTAAAGGAACACTACATTGTGTTAGCTTCAAGCGCCCTTTTTTTATGGCATCATTGGAGACGTCAGGCCAGATGCTCTTGACCATCTCTTTGGACACATTCTTATTTACTTGGGCATACTGTAATCCATGGGCCGGTGCCCATTTGGAGGTGCATCCGGCAATACGTGCCGCATCATTCACAGTGCCAGTGCCCGAGATTTGCTTTAAGCGTTCAAATGCCTTCTTTGCGGCTTCATTATTATCAGCCATCTGAGAAAAAGTATGTATACACTTTAAGTTTATAGAATCAATGTTAATTTAGGAATAGCTTTAAAGTTATTTTCAGATGTTAGGTATAAGTTTATAAAATCAATGTTTATTTACTGCAAACTTGTTATTTTCAAATACTCAGAGAGAGAGAGAGAGAGAGAGAGAGAGAGAGTTGGGATCAAAATAATATTTAACAATTGGGACCAAAATAGTGTCAGTCGATTAAAGGCAGGTCATGGAATAGATAGCCATTGACCAAAACATATCATTTACAAGAGGCTTTATAATAAGTGTGGTGTCATCTCAGATAGTGGACGTAAGCATGCAGCAGGTGACACTTCCAAATTCTTCAATTGCTCCTCAAAATCTGCCATGGTCTTCCTATCTTCCTTTGATGGCGTCATATAGGCAGCCGTCCATTCCTTAATCAAATTTGTGTGGATGGCAGTTTTACCCACCCACGGCACTTTGGTCATTTCTGCAAACTCAGCACAAAATAATGTAAACTTTTCAATCACCCAAGCCAAGCAGAAGACATCTGATGCCTTGCTCCATGGACAAGGGGACCTTACATCTGCGAGCTCAGGGGCTCTCCAGGGGCGTTGATCGTGCTCTGCTTTGTTGGAGATATTTGTGGGTTTGAACTCAATCCCATCCCTCAATGCAAGACCCCAGTCAATGATGCCTACCCGTGGCACCCCTTCTTTGGTGAAATCTATCATTATATTCCAGGGGTGGCAATCATTGTGGATGATCCCTTCAGCATGTGCAAAGGCCATGGTATTCACAAGGGCACAGATAAGCTCGGGAGCATGAAAAATCAAAGACTTGTATCGCTCCATTTCATGAGGAGCCACTTGTTTTTTCTTGTATTTGTTGCCTTTGCCTGTAGCAAGCATGGAACTGAGGGTCCCCTTAGGAGGCGGAACACACTCCATTATATCTCCAAGACTTCCCCCATTAAAGAGGGGGAAGAGCAGTATCCATGGCTCCTTCCTTGTGTGCCCAATGGCGCGCACTATGCCCCTGTGGGTTAGGTCGATTGAAGCCTCCTGAGCAAAAGACTTCAATTGAGCCCTTCGGCTACCAAGGAATTGCTTTGCACAATAAGAAATGCCTTCTGGAAACCAGGAGACAACTTGAATATGGCATTTATGTACAACGCCGTACGATCCAGAGCCCATCTTCTTTTCTGTGATTATGGCCTCTGCAGGCAACCCAATTGTCATGCTGCAGTTAGTATTATGCTTTGTGCGCTGCAAGTGGGTGCCTTTAGAGACCTCACGTGCACCAGATGATAAATCTTCTTGTTCATCAGCAGGCCGGTCCAGCTCTTTGCGAGCTCTCTTGCTCAGGATAGCTTGGGTGTCTATGGCCTTTGCACGCTTGGACCTCTCTTTCTCTACCTTCCATTTTGTGTGGAAGTGCTCCAGCTTGGATTCATTTGTTTCCGCTGGTCTGTCGTCACCTAGGTCAACAGCGCATCTAGGCATGTTGCCCACAATGCTAGTAACAAAATGCTTGATGGCTGCTCCATCAGCACCCACATGGATATTTTTCACTGCGCGGACAACCTCACCTAATATTTGCTCAAATCGATTCCTATCAGACACAATACCCTCGATGTGATTAGGTGACAAGCAACTAATGAGGGTAACGAGTTTGATACGAATTGATTTCTTGATTTCAGGAGTAAGTGCAAGCGTCGCCATCAATCTGCACAATATAATTGACAAATAGTTGCAACATTTATAACCACAAAAAATGCTATTTGTAAGCTAACTAAGAGATTTCTACATCCAACACACTTATGACTCATGTCATGCAAACTAAATAATCACATTCATCGTCAAAAATAAACACAAAACACAAGTTTACGACTTAACTTGACGTCAGCAGACCTAGTCAGTATACCGACCATCTGCAGATATCGCATTAAGATGAAAACTATGGCACAAGTTAAATGCTTTGACACATCGTCAGCAGACCTAGTCAGTATACCGACCATCTGCAGATGACTGTCAAACCAAATAACAAAAACAAACTTCACCACATAGCTTGGTGTCAGAGCAGACCTAGTTAGTAAACCGACCATCTGCAGATACCGTACTAAGTAGCAAAGCATCACACATGTCAAATGCTACGAGCGCACATCAGCAGACCTAGCCAGTAAACCGGCCATCTGCAGCGGGCTCTCAAAGCATTTAACAAAAACAAAGCCGCATTGTAACTTGGTAACTGCAAACCTAGTCAGTAAACCGACCATTTGCAGATACCGTGCCACAACGAAAACTTCTACATAAGTTAAATATTAAGAGTGCACATCAGCAGACCTAGCCAATCACTCGGCCATCTGCAGCGGGCCTCTTAACATTTAACGACACATGCACATGCATCACAAACAACGTTAAACTTAAGCGTATGCAAAAAATTAAATGACACCAACACTTTCAACTTAAAAATTACCTCAAATTGATCACACTAGCACCACTGACACCAAGTACAAGGAAGATTCTGTGAACAGTGACCCCCTGGACCACCCTTTTATACTACAATATAGCCCTCCGGGCCGGGAGGCGGGCCCGGCGGGCCCGACGGGCTTCTGCGCGCCCGACGGGCCCGGCGGGCCAGACTTGTAGCCCGGCGGGCCAATTGTGGGTTACCAGGTCATCCCACCCTCTAGGATTTGAGAACTGTGAATTTTGTGAACATTGAGATTTGTGAACAATAGCTGTGATCACAAGAAAAAAGGCTGTGATCACGTGAATATGAAATCCCTGGTGGTTTCTTGGTCAAACTAAATGGCATAACCGTTATTTGAGATATTTGGCAGATGTGTGTGCACCTTTGAGTCATTTGACCAAAAAGGATGTGAGTTTTGTGTGGGGTGAAGCACAGGAAAAAGCCTTTCAGATTATTAAGAAAATGTTGGTAGTTTCACCTATCCTTCAACCACCAAATTGGGAGTTACCTTTTCATATTTATGTGGATGCGTCGGATATGGTAGTCGGAGCAACTTTGATGCAGGAGAAGGTTCGAGGATGGTTTAGACCAGTGTACTATGCAAGTAGAATGCTAAATCCAACAGAGAGGAATTACACTATCACAGAGCGAGAAGCCAGGGGGATGATTTTTGCATTGGAAAAATTCCGGCATTATTTGTTGGGAAACAAAGTTGTTTTTCATGTGGATCATCAAGCTCTGTTGTTTTTGGTAAATAAACCAAAGCTGGAAGGAAGGCTTGCAAGATGGATGCTTTTGTTGCAGGAATTTGATTACACTGTAGTACATACACCTGGAAATCAACATGCAGTGGCGGATTATTTGAGCAGGCTAGAAAATGTCTTGGATGCACTAGGGGTGTTTGATGAATTGCCAGATGCGGAATTGTTTCAGGTTCAAGGTCAAGCATATGACAACTGGTATGACCAAATGGTTCAGTTTTTGACAGATGGGGTATTACCTTCCAACATGACAGCTGATCAGAGGAAGAAGTTTGTTCTAAGGAGCAGACCATTTTTGATAATTGTCGAATCTTTGTATAGAAGAGGAGCAGATCAGATCATTCGACGATGTGTGCCAGATGAAGAACAGAAGGCAGTTTTACAAGAAGCACATTTTGGTGTAGCTGGAGGTCATTTTTCAGGAGAGATAACTGGTAGGAAGATTATGCAAGCTGGACTTTGGTGGCCATTATTGCTGAGGGACACTTATTCATTTGCAAGAGAATGTGTGCAATGCCAGAACCAACCAACATCCATGGATTGGATGCAGGATCATCCGATATTTACCCCTTGAACCATTTCAAAAATGGGGTCTTGATTTTGTTGGGCGCCGATTAAACCAAAATCAAGGAGAATAGGAGCAAGGTACATCCTGGTTGCAACAGATTATGCCACCAAATGGGTGGAAGCAGTGACTTTGAAGGATAACAAGGCAGCCAGTGTGGCTAGGCTCCTATACAAAATGATGACCAAATTTGGGTGTCCGATAGAATTGGTGTCGGATCAAGGTGTCCATTTTCTAAATTCAGTCATTAAGGAATTGACATCCAAGCACATGATTCTTCATAAGAAATCTACCCCGTATGATCCGCAAGCAAATGGGCAGGTGGAAAGCGCAAATAAGGTGCTAGTGAGGATTTTGAAGAAGATTGTTTCTGAAAACATAGCAGATTGGGATGAGAAATTGGATTCAGCATTGTGGTCATTCAGAACTGCATACAAAGTGACAACAGGCATGACACCTTTTAAGCAGAATTGTTAAAGTTGGAAGAAGATAGAATTTATAGTGCTTATGTGGCGGAAGTAAGTCAAAACAAAAGGCAAGCATGGATGACAAGGCAGGTCAAATTCAAAATTTTTCAGAAAGGTGATTAGGTGATGATGTACAATTCGAAACTAGGGCCACACCCAGGGAAGTTGAAGCTTAGATATTTTGGTCCATATCAGATTGTGCAAGAATTGGGGCAAGGAACTTTTAGATTGATAGATGTGTTTGGAACTCCTATCCCTAAGCCAGTAAATGGATTCCGACTGAAGAAGTTTTATGGCAAGATTCCTCAAATTCCAAGATGGATGATTAATAAGGCTGAAGACATTGCTGTGAGGCATGTGGAAGTGGAATTAGAAGGCAGAGCAGAATTAGTGAGGAGGAAATCAATTTGGCAACCAGGTTTCCAGGGGAAGTTGATGGCAGGCCGAAGCGAAATCAGAATGTTTGTGGGAAAGAAGATTTTGGATAGACAATGTGGTTGTCACGTATTTTGTCAGAGGGATATCCAAAATGGAAGTCAAAATGAGGGGAATGAATTTTTTCGAGGGAATCTTTGCACTCAAGTTAAGAAAAGAGTGGTGCCACATGTGAGAAAGATTTTGGGCACACCTTTTGAGAAATTTGCATGGGGTGCGCTTTTTGAGAACGAAGACCATGATAAACTTGCGAGGGGTCGACGTACCCGACTGGGGACGCTTGATGTTTTTGAGGGTTTTCTGTGTCTTTTTCAAGATGTTCTCTAAGAGTTTGAGGAAGAAGTTCTTCATGCAACCGCAGGAGCAGGGTAGTGATATTATGACCCAGACGCGTTCGATGAAGGTAGCTTTGGAGGAATTGAAGACGCCGCGGGTTGCTGTGCAGGTGACCGAAGATGATGATGAAGCCGAGAATGTATCAGAAGCCCAGAGTGGCGACACGGAGTCAGATGAAGGTATTGATTTGCATGAAGATGAAACGAAGGTTTGGCTAAAGCGGATTGGATTGTTTGCGTATGCATAGTTGCCTTGGTCTGCATGGCAGCAAAATACCTATGCTAAGCAGCAGATGCAGCATTTGAAGGAAAACAGGGGCTACATCACTGATGACAAAGAGGTGACGCCGCAATTAGTGGCTGAGGTGTTTAAGTTGCCAAATCAACAGGGTGCAAAGCTGAAGAAGATTACAGATTCTATCATGAAAGGGGAGTTTGGGCCGCCACAGGACACCAGGGCCTATTATATGATGAGGAATGCGGAAAAAATGAGAATTAAGCATCTCTTTTGGTACTTGGATAAAATCTATTTGTTGGCAAAGACAACATACATGTCAAAAGAGGCGTTTGCACCATTGTGGAATGTAGAGCGTGGGGTTCACATTGACTGGGCCTCATTCCTTTTTGAGAGACTGCAGATTGTGGAGATCAAAGATAAGAGGAGATCACCGTCCTTGACGAAGCTTGTCCCATATTTGGGGGGTATTTTCAGTTATGTGTTGCAGGTACCTGTTGGACCGGTGATAACGCTGTCGAAGGAGGCAAAGAAGCGGAAATTGGAGTACGGATCTCCATCGGGTCCAAAGCAAGCCAGCAAATTGCCTTACTTGGGTGACTCTGGAGTGCAGTGATGTGGTAGCCCAAGGGGGAGCAAGTAAGTCTACATTGTTTTCTTCTTTGCCAAATGTGCCTCATGTAGGGCCAAAGGCCAAGACTTTTACTTTCATTCTGCAAAAGTTGGGGGAAAAGTCGGGAGAACAGAAGCCATTTCAATCTGTGTCCAAGCCTATGATGTCACAGAGTTGGGGCTAGTGTCAATTTGCCTGGGGTATTTACTGCAAACGAGGCTATCAACAGCCTAGCAGAGTTAGGCAGATTTATCAACAATCAAGAGGCAATGCTTGTGTCTTTGGAGGGTCAGAAGGTGAATTCAGAGTAGCTGGGAGTATTAGAAAGGCAAATTCAGTTTCTTAAGGATCAGTTGGAAGTAGCAGGAAAAGAAAAGGCTCAGCTTGAGCAAAATTTGTCAAAACTAAATGAGCAGATGCAAGGGAAGATGGAAAAAGTGTTGCAAGCAGCTATGGAATTTGGAAGTTGGGCAAATGGCTTAAAAATGTCTATTGATGTGCAGTTCAAGTCGTTTGAAGACCGGATTGTGGAGCTTATGTCGGATAATAATTTCTTGACGAAACAGATTGACTCCGTTGATCAGTATGGAGAAAGCAGCCTTGGAGGGGCAATCCATTACAGGCGGCTGAGGCAGAATTGGAAGAGTTGAAGAAAGAGGTGTAGCAATATACTCAAAAATTATGGAGTCATGCCAGCCGAATGTTTGAAGAACATTTGGGGGAGCCCATTGACAAATTCAAAATGTGGTTTGAAGCTGCAGGTGATAAGAGTGTTCGAAATGAAAATGAGGAGTTGAAGCGGATTGTAGCAGATTTGCAGAGCAGCAGTTGGAAGCAAAGCGAAATGTAAATTTGGTGCAGTTGGAGTTTGATGGGGAGGAATCAGGAGTTAAAGCGAAGGCACATAAGCAGGATGAGCTTCAGGTGAATACTATTGTTCTTCTAGATGCACAGCCACCAGAAGCTGAGAAGACAAAGGTGTTGGAAGTTGAAGTGACAGCTCAAGATGCAAGTACTGTGAAGGATAAGGCAAAAAATAATCCGGATCAAGGGATTGTGGATCCAAAGTCAGCCTATGGCTCAAGCCACCGAGTGTTTAAGGCTGAAAATTAGATGCTACTTTTGTCTACTTTTTTGTCTTTCAATTTGTCATAATCGGATGTAGTGTGAAGTGACTTTTGAAATCTGGATGGAAGTTAGAAATGTCATGCGAAGTAGTAGTAGTTATTCGCAATAGACTCAGAAGGAGGATTTTTCATTCGCAGATATAAAGATTTATGTAATCAGATAGTTGACAGTTATTTTGATAATGAAGATGTAGTGTGTTTTGTCAATCTATTTGTCACTAGTGTTGTCATTCAGTTTGTCAGTTAATTTGTCAAAAGGTCTAAATTTCCCTTAAAGTTTGTGAAAGATGTGATAAGCAATGAACAAACTATGGTCATTAAGCTGAGCGAATGCAGGGCTTGCAAAATCTCCACGTGTTGTAAATTTGCTAAAATCATAGGTGCCTTTCAAAACATGAATTTCTGGCGCAAGGTCATAAGCTTCTTTAAGAATTGTGCACACCTCTCGAAGATCAGATGCACTTTTCTTAGCAAGTTTGACTGAAAACCTCCTAAACATCTGATCAATTTAATCACATGAGTGTGACCCACCAACAAAAATCCAAGTTTGACCTTTTTGAAAACACTTGCTGCTACACCAACATACTCAAATAAGCAAGCACTATTTGATTTTTATTTTCCCTTGCCCTATTATCTAGCTACACATAAAGTGTGCCATGTAATTCTCCTTGCCATTCACTTACTATTTTTTGAATTATGGTGATGGTCAAGTTAGGGTCATTGTATAAATTTGGAAAGTTTATAAAAACTTTCAACGTCATGA
Organism: Cibotium barometz; assembly: GCF_041138505.1. NCBI lineage: Eukaryota > Viridiplantae > Streptophyta > Polypodiopsida > Cyatheales > Cibotiaceae > Cibotium > Cibotium barometz. The sequence continues at coordinate 29,284,022 of NC_141084.1, forward strand.
TGCCGTTAAAGATGAGGTCTCCAACAACGTGTAGTTGTATGAAATTCTCTTCCTTCAAATTCTTTGGAGCATGCATAAAATGGAGTATCAACGTCTTCTTTTGATCCATTCCATCTATGACTAATCCCAAATACATTTCTTTCTGCTCAAGGCACTTCTTTCGATGCTTTGCTAGCTTTTGATGCTCTGTACTTTGTTGTTCTCGATGAGCTTTAAGTGCTTGTAGAATAGGATGTGAAAACTCAAAACAATGTAAAGCTAGTTTAAATTATACCACTTGGAATTCTCATTCATAAATTAAAATGTACAAAAAACACAAATCAAACATACCTTTTTCTTCAAATGTCTTTGCAACATCTCTTTTGGCTTTGAGCTCTGCACAAATTTGACAAACCCCCATTCTAGTTTTCTTGGGAATTTTCACATCAGCAAAATATTGTCTCTAAGAAATGAAGTTAATGAAAGAAATGACATGTTCCTTCATTTCAACGTTTCCACGTAGAGGTTGTAAACTTCTCTTGCAACCATTTTAAGATCTTTTGCATCCGCTGATTGCCTAAACAAAACACTTGAAGAAAACACTTTTGACACACAATCGTGTCAGAAACTGTATATTTTATCTTCTCTCCAGACCTTAATGAAAAACCATATAATGCTATATTCTATTGAGCACGTTTTAAAGCAAAGAGGTTTTCATGTTCCTGCTTAATTTTTCTGAATCCAAGTGTCCTCAAGTAGTTTTTTTACAACAATACACCCTACATGCCTCTCTCAATGCATTGCGATGTAAAAACTTGTCTTTTCTTTTCAAGGGAGCGGTTGTCTCTCAATGCATTGAGAGTTTTTTTTTTACAATACACCCTACATGCCTCTCCCAATGCATTGCGATGCAAAAACTTGTCTTTTCTTTTCAAGGGAGCAGTTGTCTCCACACGAATAGGCTGAACTAATGATGGAGAAACTGGAACATCGGTATCAGAATTTGATAAATTAGCAAATAGTGGGCTTGTAACATCATCATCACTAATAGATTGGCTCGGACTTTAGGAGTGAGTATGGATACACGCACTTGAAAAGAGCAAAACGAGCTTGAGAGAGAATTTTGTTGCCCTGCCACCATGACTAGGAACTTCAAACCTCTAAGTTTCTCTAAAAAACAATGGTCTAAGCTACAAAGTGGAGTGTAATCTCAAATCCAAATAACTTACTTTTAACGGTTGGATTCAAAAATAATATTATTAATTTAAATATTAAAAATTATTAATTATTATAAAAATGGGACTTAAAAGATGAGAGGAAGTCTTTTTTAGACACACATTCGAAGGGTCGGCCGTCCGCTAAGAGAGCCACAAGAGCGTTTTTTTGAATTTGGAGCATTTTTCTTGAGTTTAATTCTGTAAGGTATGCATTTTCTTGATTACTTTGTTATTTGCTACAGTTTTAAATTTTTCTTTCATTGTCATTTGGTTCAAAGTTTGCTACGAGGAAATTATGGCTAGGAAGAAAAACAAAAACATTATCTAAGGAGGTAAGTGATTTCAAAAATAGACTTTTTTTAAAAGATATTTTTTTAAAAGAATTGTTTGTCTTTTAAATACACAAAAATACCAAAAAGAAGATTTCATATGTAAATTAAGGCTAAAAAAGAAGTTAAGGCTAGGCAATCCAAGCTTCGTAATTGTTTCATCTCCATCCACATGGCCCAATTAATTGACCTAGAAGAGGAGGACTGGGAGGTGAAACGTGCAGACTATGGTTTTGCATGACCATAGAAATTGGCCTCAAAAAAAGAGATTGAAAAAATAATATATTAACCAGTTCAATATTTTGTTCATGAAGGCAAAGTAGAGAACATGGAATCATTTATGGCTGCACAACATTTTACTTTAGCCATTGCTGATGCTCCGTATGGATTTAAGGCACCACACTCAATACACGATGAAGTAAAGTACGGTGTAAGTGCATATAAAAGATTCATCGACGCTTTCAAGAAGGTCACAACGGCGGTTGAATCATGGGCACTGGTAATTTTTCATGCTCGTGATCAAATCTCTGCTGTTGCAGGGAAAGCATTCATTGATAATCAAATGGTCCATCAGCTATGCATATGGTATGCTAAATTTCAAGGATTCTTTTGCAAGTTATAAAATCTTAAGTTAAAGCTTAACTTTTTCTTTTGTAGGACAAAGCCTAACATCAAAGGCTATAATCTTGACAGACTTTCTTTTGCTGTCGAGTTTGCTACCATTGGTTTCTGGTCTCCTGTGGGCTTGAACAATAAAGGAAATTTTAATTTTGCTTCGAAACCTAACCGAACACCAAGCGTGTGTCAAAAGCTTAGGGATCTTTCTGGTGATTCAAATGAGATCATGAATCCCTATCAAAAACCACAACTTTTGATGATGGATTTAATTGAGCTTCTATCTTTAAAAGGAGAGTGGATCATGGATCTTTTTGCAGGGATAGGTAATCATGCAACCTTAACTTTTTACATATTTTATATTGCTCATTTAAGTGAGCTTTACCATGTTGATTCTTTTTTTCTTAGGAACAACCACTATTAGTGCTCTTAAAAAAGAAAGGAATGTTGTTGCTATTGAGCTACATCCAGTTCAAGTTCATTTTATTCAACAACAAGACACTGCAATGAAAGAATTGTCGGCGGACGAGTTTCAAGAGGCTGGAATGAAAAACATCGCAGCAAACCCAAGAGTGGTGGATGTGTCTGGAGAGACTCAGCCTCCCTTTAGACCTGTTTGATGAAATGCAGTTCGCAGATCTTGAGCCTTATGAAGATCCACATACTGTGGATATTGATATTCCTCTTACGGATTCAACACCACTCATTGTAGGACGTGAGCAAACTGATGAAGAAGTTAGTCATGAAGAGGAGGAATTTCCTGTGCTAGAATAGATTTAGACACTTGTAGTTTCAAACCATTTTTGGTATTTAAATCCTCATTGGGTGTGTTCAAGGATTTCTAGGTTTTGAGAGTGTTTTGAACAACGTTTATTTGTATTCAAAACTAGCATCACAAATCTTTTTGAGAAGCTTACGTTTTGAGATTAGTTCAAAAAATTGGTCAAATGTTGTCACTATTGAAGCATTTATAGGAATTGTCTCGTAATTAGACTTGTTTTTTTAATCAATGAAGATTAATTTAATCATGACATAAAAGTTATGCGGTAAAAGTAGTTATATTTTTCTTTCTAGTAATGATAGCAATAATTTTGTATTCAAAGTGAATCTCTTTGTTGTGAATCTCTAATGCAACTTTTGTGTCATGTTTTTTTGTTTGAAATATTCTAAGATTTTGTAGTAGGCTTGTACTTAGACATCAAATAGTGGAAAATTTGGCAAATTTTTAATTTAGCGAATGAATCACTTGCAAGTATGTTTTAAGTTAGACAAAAAAGTCTCTTTTTAAAGTTCTACTTTATTGGGCACATCCAAGATTCTTTTGGTACTAGATTTGGATTGTTTTTAAAGGATTTTTTTGGTCTCTCAAAACTACAACTCACGACTCGTTATATTTTCAAATGGCTGGGTGTTCAAATGAGTCACCTATTGATTAGTTACAACACATTCACCTATTCTCTCTAGTTAGTCAATATGTTTAGTTAATAGTCACTTGTATTCTAGTTAATAGTTATTAGTGCTAGTTAACAGTCCCTGGTATGCTAGTTAACAGTCCCTGGTATGCTAGTTAACAGTCACATGTATGCTAGCTAATAGTTAACACTGCTAGCTAATAATCCCTAGTAAGCTAGTTAACAGTTAGCAGTATGCTAGTTAACAATCCCCAGTATGGTAGTTAATAGTATACCAGTCTTCTTTTCACTAAGAAAACAAATAGGCACCTATTATATTCTCTGTAGTTAGTTAGTTAACAGTCTCTTGTATGCTAACTAACAGTTTCCACCAGTATGCTAGTTAACAGGCACCTGTATGCTAGTTAATAGTTACTAATATGTGTGTTAATAGTCACCTTTCCACTAGCATGTTGTCGACAGCGCCTATGTTAGTTAACAGTATACCAGCCTTCTGTTCTCTGTCAAAACAAAGAGGCACCTATTCTGCTATCTCTAGTCAATTAACAGTCACATGTATGCTAGTTAATAGTTACCATTATGCTAGTTAACAATCCCCAGTATGCTAGTTAACAGTCTCACATATGTTTGTTAACAGTCAACTTTTTACTAGCGTGCTATCAATAGAAGTCACCTATGTTAGTTAACAGTATACCAGTCTTCTCTTCTCTGGGAAAACAAAAAGGCTAGTTAGTTAACTGTATACCTGTATTCTAGTTAGTTCTCTAGCTAGGTAGTTATTAGTCACGTGTATGCTAGTTAACAGTTACCAGTATGCTAGTTAACTGTTACCTGTATAGTAGTTATAGCAGTCACTTGTATGCTAGTTAACAGTCACTTGTATGCTAGTTAACAGTCACCTGTGTATGCTAGTTAAAAATCACCACTCTTTTTTCTAGGAAAACAAAAAATTGTGCAATCTATTGAACTCTGCATTTATTATTAACACATAGTTTATGAAAAATCATAGTTTGTTTAAATGAGGCAGTTTATAAAATGCCATGTATTAAAAATGAGTCACATATCAAATGGCATGCTATTATAGATTGCCTCATAGGTTTCTGGAGTGATATAGTACAAATTTCTTTTTCTAGGGATATGCTCCATTGGTATCTTAATACAACGCAAAAGATGTGAAAGGATGTGAACTGGGGGCATATTAGAAAGAAGATTAAAGGAATATGCATCTCTTTGCTTGTAATACAAACCCTTGATGACATATGTTCCTTTAGCAATTTTATTCTGCCATTCATCCACATAATTGTCTTCAGTCTCATCCTTCTCTGCAATACATTTGATGAGGTAAAAGTCAATTGCCTCTGTATTGGTTGCAGCATCTGGTTGTACTGCAAAAGTGTCACTTTGATAGCCATATCCTCTGTTGGAAGGTAAACACTGGTGGCGTGGACACAATGCCGTGGAGGACAACAAAGGGGCACAACTCCAAATTGAATAAACTCCTAACTCAAGAGCAGCAAGCAGGAGCTTAAGTTTCCCACATGCAGATTATATGTATGAGGCCTTGAAGATGAAAGCATTAATTGAAGATGTAGAAATAAGAATGAGAGAGGCCCAGGATGCATATGCAATTTGTGAGAAGAAATTGGAGGTTGCAAAAGTTCTGAACTTGAGTGAGGAGAAATTTGCCAAAGCCCTCAAGCTATTAAATGAACAAATGGAAACAACACAATCCAAGTTAGCTTCCTTGCCTGATGAAGACTTCGTCTCACAAGAACCACACTTAGTGAGCAGCTAGCAACACAGGAGTCGATGTTGTAGGTTCTTGGAGGAGGATCAATTGTAAGATTCCTCCCCAGCCTCTCAAAATGTCCAGCATCTTCCCCTGTAATCAATCCCTCTTCAGAAATATAAAAGACTTGTTTCTAACTGTTTTAACTTAGAGAGAGAAAATATTCTAGAGAGAGAATATTCAGATTTTTAATATTTTTGGATAAAAAATTATCTCATCTTATTAAAATAAGTTTCCCTGAAACAGAAATTCAAAAAGAACTTTCCAATGTGCAATTAGAATTTATTGGAAATGGGTATAAAGGACCTTAGCCTAAGGGTCTAGATTTTCAGAAATTTTTGGATTATGGTCCAATTAAGGTTCCTATGGGCCAATAGCATCAATCCATGTGTAGGGAGGAGATAAATCCAATTTGTAAAAGAAGATACCCAAAAATGAGTAAATGCTCACATAAGATGAAGAGTTGAAAATGTACAAGGTTTATTAGTAAAAAACTATGAGCAATATTAAAAATATGAGATATTTTGAGTATAATGATTCTATTTTGACACATATGTAAGGAAAGGGAGTTCTTTAAAAGAGGTGCATATTTCACATGCTTGAATGAGTTTTAAACTCATAAAAATTGAGATATTTCATCTCTCCTCTCTCCTCATTCAAGTCTAGTTCCAAAAAGTTAGCTTAACTGACCTAAAAATGGTCAAAAAGTGACCAAACTGACTTGGAAAATTCTAGAATCAGTTTGTTTGGTTAGGAGCTCAATTTTTCCTACAAATAGAAGACTCCCCTTGTTGAAAAAAATATAGTGTTTATGCATCGTTACTCTACTCCACCTAACCAAGAACTGTGAATTCATTAATAATTCACTAGTTTTTAGAGCTTCCCTCTTTCTTCAATCCCCATTAGTGGCTCCATCAACATACTTAACCAATTGATTGGTTGGGGGCCTCTACCGTGAACAAAGAATCAAGCAAATTGTAAGGTAATTAGTGAATTTTGATCATTTTCTATAATTTCTCAATATTTCTCTCTTCTCAACCCCTCTCAAGCTTGAGAAGCTTAATTGGAATGGTTTTTGAATGCTATTCAAGTTAATTGATGAATGTTAGTGAAGAGTTACATAATTTGATGAATGCTATTGAAGTTAATTTGATTAATGATAGTTAAGAATTACATAAATTTCTATTTATGCTTAATTCTAATGGTTTATGCAATTTCTCTCTCTCACTCAAGAAATGGTCATACTCATGACCCATTCTCAATCCAAATGAAGCTTTTCATAAAGCTTTTCCTTAATCCAAGATTAAGCTATGCTTGAGGCCAAATTAATGGCTTTTTTCTATGCTTTTAGTTTATGTATATTGATGATTCAATCCATTTTGGATCAATGATCCAATTAGAGATCATTTTAATTATTTTCTTAATGATAAGCTTTATCCCTTAGAAAAATTGAGATTTATCAGTCATAGCAGCGGAGCTATGCCAAAATTTTTATAAAAATTATGCATAAAATAATTTCATTCAAAGCATAAAAAGAGGACTTCCTCCCATATTCTAGGAATTATCATCCTAGATTAATTGAAAGAAATTCATTATAACCATGGAGAAATTAAATTTTTATATTATGCATAAAGGATAAGTTTTTATATCAAAAGTGTTACTTTTACCATTTTTATTTTCATGCATAGAAGTATGCATAATGGATAAATTTTTATATCAAAAGTGTTATTTTTATCAATTTTTATTTTCATGCATAGAAGTATGCATAAAGGATAAATTTTTATATCAAAAGTGTTATTTTTATCATTTTTATTTTCATGCATAGAAGTATGCATAAAGGATAAATTTTTATATCAAAAGTGTTACTTTTACCATTTTTATTTTCATGCATAGAAGTATGCATAATGGATAAATTTTTATATCAAAAGTGTTATTTTTATCAATTTTTATTTTCATGCATAGAAGTATGCATAAAGGATAAATTTTTATATCAAAAGTGTTATTTTTATCATTTTTATTTTCATGCATAGAAGTATGCATAAAGGATAAATTTTTATATCAAAAGTGTTACTTTTACCATTTTTATTTTCATGCATAGAAGTATGCATAATAGATTATTATTTTAACATAAAAGTATTACTTTTATCATAATTAGATTTCATGCATAGAGGTATGCATAAAAGATTATTATTTTAATGTAAAAGTGTTACTTTTAGCACAATTGAATTTCATGCATAGAAGTATGCATAAGAGTTGATTATTTTATTATAAAAGTGTTACTTTTATCACAATTGAATTTCATGCATAGAAGTGTGCATAAGAGTTGATTATTTTATTATAAAAGTGTTACTTTTATCATATTTGAATTTCATGCATAAAAGTATGCATAAAAGTTGATTATTTTATTATAAAAGTGTTATTTTTATCATATTTGGATTTCATGCATAGATGTATGCATAAAAGATGATTATTTTATTGTAAAAGTGTTACTTTTATCATAATTGGATTTCATGCATAGAGGTATGCATAAAAGTTGATTATTTTATTATAAAAGTGTGACTTTTATTATATTTGAATTTCATGCATAAAGGTTTGCATAAAAGTTGATTATTTTATTTTAAAAGTGTGACTTTTATTATATTTGGATTTCATGCATAGAGGTATGCATAAAAGATATTCTTTTATACTAAAAGTGTGATTTTCATAACTTAGATGCATAAGAGAAATTCTTTTATTCTAAAAGTGTAATTCCTACCAAATTGAATTTATGCATAAGAAGATGCATAAAAGATTGATTTTTACTTCGAAAGTATTGATCTCCTTAAATAGAATTTATGCATAAATAAATGTGTAAAGAAATCTTATATCAAATATAAGAATTCTCTTGTATTCTATAAATAGATATGAGATGTGATAGGATGTGATGAGAGGTGTATAAGATGTAACAAGAGGTGATAAGATGCTTATGAAATAAGTTATGAGGTGATAAGATGAATTAAGATTTGATAAGATGTGTATGGGATGAGGTAAGAAGTGTATGTGATAGGATAAGATGTATATGGGTTGTGATAGGGCGAGAATGGATGTGATGTAAAAGATTAGATGTGAAGGCATATGGGGTTATATGAATGGGAATGTGAAAATGGATGTATGTATGTGGATGTGTGGATGTGGAGATGGGAGTGTGGATGTGTGGATGTGGAGATGGGAGTGTGGATGTATGAATGTGGAAAGGGATGTATGCATGAAGATGTTTATGCATAGATGTGAATGTGGATGTAGATGTGGCTGTATAGATGTGAATGTGGAATGTGGATGTGGATGTATGTATGTATGTGGATGTAGATGTGGATGTATAGATGTGAATGGGAAGGTGGATGTGGATGTATGTGAATGTGGATGTAGATGTGGATGTATAGATGTGAATGTGGATGTAGATGTGGCTGTATAGATGTGAATGTGGAATGTGGATGTGGATGTATGTATGTATGTGGATGTAGATGTGGATATATAGATGTGAATGGGAATGTGGATGTGGATGTATGTATGTATGTGGATGTAGATGTATGTGAATGTGGATGTGGATGTATGTATGTATGTGGATGTAGATGTGGATGTATAGATGTGAATGGGAATGTGGATGTGGATGTATGTATGTATGTGGATGTAGATGTGGATGTATAGATGTGAATGGGAATGTAGATGTGGATGTATAGATGTGAATGGGAATGTGGATGTGGATGTATGTATGTATGTATATATGTGGATGTGGATGTATGAATGAGGACGTGATAGTAGATATATGCATGTGGATGTGGATGTATGGATGTGGCTATGGATGTGTATGTATGAAATAGATGTGAATGGGAAGGTGGATGTGGATGTATGTGAATGTGGATGTAGATGTGGATGTATAGATGTGAATGTGGATGTAGATATGGCTGTATAGATGTGAATGTGGAATGTGGATGTGGATGTATGTATGTATGTGGATGTATAGATGTGAATGGGAATGTGGATGTGGATGTATGTATGTATGTGGATGTGGATGTATGAATGAGGACGTGATAGTAGATGTACATGCATGTGGATGTGGATGTATGGATGTGGATATGGATGTGTATGTATGAATGTGGATGTATAAATGAGGATGTGAAAATGGAGGTAAGCATGTAGATGTGGATGTATGGATGTGAATGTGGATGTGGATGTGTATGTATGAATGTGGATATGAGATGTGGATGTATAAATGAGGATGTGAAAATGGAGGTAAGCATGTAGATGTGGATGTATGGATGTGAATGTGGATGTGGATGTGGATGTATGGATGTGAATGTGGATGTGGATGTGGATGTATGGATGTGGATATGGATGTATGGATGTGAATGTGGATGTGGATGTGGATGTGGATGTATGGATGTGAATGTGGATGTGGATGTGTGTTAGGCTGGACTGATGGATCCATAAATCGAGACTCAACTTTTGTTATTACGATAGATAAAGTAAATCCCGGACAGTAATTGTTCTATGGATAGGAATCAACGGCTGTGCCTCTTGAATGGGGAAAAAAGCGTTGATCCCAATGATCCAAGTGCAAGTTTCTTCCTTGATCCGACCAAATCTCTTATAGATGCAATTGGATCAGTTTGATCAGAAATGATCTTGACTACGTTAGAGTAAAAAAGTTATCCTGGTGGAATCGCCCGTGCTTTCCGGTAAAGGAAGTTTTTCCGGGTTCAGTTTTGGAACAACTGACGGATTAGTCTCTTATCCGGATATCCGTGGTGGGTGAGGCCCCGAGTGTGGGACCCCTGTCCCGCACGAGAAGTGCTACTTCCGCTGCTAGTACCCCGAATCCGTTGCTCGGTGGAACAGGGATCTCACATCAATAGATTTTGTGGACCTATCTATGATTGAGGTGAATTTATTAGTTTTTTTGCTTTTTATATTTATTGTATGTGTGTGTATTTTGATTGACTGCCTTATGTGTGTTTTCTATATGGATATTGATTGGCTGCACGTTGATATGGAGCTATAGGCTAATGTAATCAAGGAGCTAAAATGAAGCATGCTTTGCTTGTAGAGATGCTTAGTAGAGTCGAAGCGGACCAGTAAGTGTGCCTCTTCCCATCTCCACCTTCTCTGGTCTCCCAAACCATAGACAACCTTACTATAGTAGGAAAGTGTGTTGGGTGTGGGCAGGGTTTCAACGTCAACGAAACCTTGATATTGGTGGTACTTCCATGCAAGCACACATATCACTCAATGTGCTTTGCATCATTATGCACTCTTAGGGATCGATGTATATTTCCCTATTATACTATGGTGATTCCAGGTAGTGCTCATTTGAGTGTGGTTTGGAGAGGAAGTAAAGACCTTTGTTTCAATTTTACATGTATATAATTTGTCACCAATATGCTAGTTAACACTCACGTGTATGGTAGTTGTTGATAGGATCTAGTATGCTAGTTAACAGTCACTAACATGCTAGTCAACAGTCACCTATGTTAATTAGCACTCAACATTTTCTAGTTAGCAATCACCTATTCAATAGTATGCTAGTCAACAATCACCTATATGCTAATTTATAGTCCCCAGTATGCTAGTTAACTTACCAGTATACTAGTTAATAGTTCCAAGTATGCTTGTCACTTGTTAACAAGCATGATAGTTAATAATGTCTAGTATGCTTGTGAATAGTCACCTATTAATAACCATAATAGTTAACAGTGCCCAATATGCTAGTTTATAGTCCCCACTATGCCATTTTATAGTCCCCAGTATGCTAGTTGAACACTTATCAGTATGCTAGTTCTAACAATGTCCACTATGTTGTTAACAGTTACTTAACAAGCATGATAGTTAACAGTACCCAGTATGCTAGTTAACACTCCCTAGTATGCTTGTTAACAATTTCTAACATATTATTTAACAATCACCTCTTCACTAGCATGCTAGCCAACAACCACCCACTTAAATATGTTTAGTTAACAGTCACCTGTTCATTAGCATGCTAGTCAATAGTCAGCTATGTTAGTTAGCACTTGAGTATGTTTTGTTAACAATCACATGTTCACTAGTATTTGACTAGGTCTGTTAGTTAGCACTCATATGTAGATAACACCCATACGCTAGTGCTAGTGCAGTCAACTACTCCCTAGACTCATATGTTAGATAGCAAATGCTTTCCATTTTGTACTTATTTTTTCCAATTGGTTTGTCTATTTTTGTAGCTCTGTTGACATGCAGCTCATCAAGATGAACAAATGCCCAAAATATGTTTTCACGTGGGAAAATGGAGAGCAGCGTAACAACGGGTCATATGCACATGCAAGATAAGGGTGGTGAAGACAACGGCTCTTCTGCAGATTTGGCCAATTTGAAGAATGCTACTCATAGTGTTAGTGTTGACATACACCCTATTTACAACATGTCAAATTTGGAGCAAAAAGGTGATATACAGGACTTGAATTATAGTGAGACACAAGAGTTGGAGGAGGAAAAGGTACAAGATGAATCAGACCACCTACAAGAGGATGCACCACCGTTTGTCCCATATGAAGAAATTGCTGATGTCTTGGAGTTGGAAAGTCAAGGGTATGATCCAAAGATTGTGAATGTAGGAGATGAGTCTCCCTTGGGCCACCTTGTAGGTCAAATTGCAACAAGGAAGAAGGGTCATGAGCACATGGTGAGCCGAGCATCTCTTGCAACAAAATGGAAGGTCACAGCACGTACAACGAAATCCCAGAAACCAAAATCACCTAGTGTAAAAGTTGGCAGAACTCGTGCATGCAAGAAACTATGAGGTCCCAAGGCTAGGTCTTTTCTTTTGTCCATCCTAGTAGCTGCATACCTCATGGAGGTGGTGTATTTTGTAGTTCTCAATTATATTGGAACATGTTTTGTAAACCAACAATATAATAAAAAATGTCATTTTTTAATCCATGAGTTCCAATTTTGTGTATGAGTGCCTAAGTAGTACAACTTTATTTGCAGGATACTTTGTTCTAGTGATGTGGGTGCCCCCATGTTTATGTATTGCAATTGACTTGTCTCAGTAGGGGGTTTAATGCATGTTCTTTGGGTGCTTCAAGTTTTGTGTTTGGATGCAAGTTTTCAAGCCTGCAACAATCAGTTTAGTGAGGTGTTTATACATCTAAACATACTGATCATGGTTGATGATGAACAGTTAAAGCCATTGTTGGCCCCTAGGTCACAGCAAGTAAATAAACGAAAACAAAAGAAAAGAAAATAGGTAGTCAGGCAAGCGAAAGAAATAGTGATTGATCGAGTGCTACCTATTGCGGTAACATGTAAAGAGCCGAATTTGAACCAGAAACCAGCTTTAGAGGAGAATGATCGCAGAGCATTGATATACTAGATCTTAATGGTGTGCTGTTGTGCCATTTTAGGGAAGGTGAATACATTCCAAGGTATATAACACGGATGAAAGAGGTGACATATGCCCCTGGAGAGCGAGTATTTGTCCATGAGAGAGCCTCTGCATTTTTGCTATGGTGCATGGAGAACTTCACTGTGTTTATATGGAGTTGTGTGAGGTCAAAGAATGTAAGCAGGCTACTAAGGGTAGCATTTCCAGAGTTTGCAACCAAATTAGCAGGCCAGATTTTGTCCCAGCAGCATTGTCAAAGACAGGAAGACAACGCAAAAGTTCCTGGAACAGAAAAGCTGATTTTTTATAAGTTCCTAAATGATTTCTGGAGCCACTACAAGCAGTTTAATGATTCAAACACTTTAATAGTTGATGATTCAGCTTACAAGTGTTTCAAAAACCCACGTCACTGTTCTTTAATCATTCCAAAGCTTGTAGACGTGGAAATGTCAGAAATTGCAGGGTTTCTTAATGGCAAGATTCTTAATTGGATTTGGCATTGGAGAGCATGCAATCGCCAATCTTATGTGTACACCCTTGTATAAAGAAAGCCTAGAAGTGTTTTACATGGTAACCAAAAAGTAACTTGAGAGGGATTTCGTAAATTTGTGGCCCAATATATAATCAATACTTCTTTTCACCTCTTGCGGCCTTTTCGAGGGGCTTTTGTAAATTTTTGGCCCAATATGTAATCATTACAACGAATATACATTCAAAGAATGTGTAGTCTATTAAAGTGTGTATAAACTAACATGTACAGTTTATGAAAGTGTGTTGTTTGTTCAAAAACATCCAGCCATTTAAAAGTACAACTAAACCATCAAAAATACAACCCATTTTTGAAAATGCTAAAATATCTCAAAAAACACTATTTTTTAAACCAAAAAGAGCACGAGCTCCTAAAAAGCTCAAAAAAACTATTAAAAACTGCAAGTTTTACACTTCAATACTTTGAAAGATGATAGAGTTGCTCATAAAATCACACATTTTTTGAGAAAACAAATACTCAATTTGCAATAAAATAATAATGTCCACAAAATTGGTTACAATGAGAGGTCTTATGCCTCTCGTGTAAATCTTTGACTTTCTCCAGAAGATTTTTTTTGGTTTGTTCTCGTAGATGACCTGACTTTTTCAAGGAGGTAAAACCATAAACAAGAACTTCCACATCCTCCATGCTTAGGCTATCCACGCGATGTTGACTACGATTTGCTTTCTTCCCCTTTAATTTTACTCGAATCATCTCTGGATAATATTTTCATGATAATGCATCATCTCCATTTACCTTGTACCAGTGGACCTCAATTGAGCTTACTTTTCCATTTTCCCCAAGGACTTTAAGTACCTTTGCCAACCAAAAAGGACATTCGCTTTCATCATTTGTTGCTAACACTGCAATCATTGCACCTACAGTGAGCTCCTCAATATTTCCTTCCCACATTTCCTTCTCTTGCAGCGGTCGTTGACTAGTCCTTCTAGCACCAACATATGCTTCGCGAGTCTCCCCATGCACCAATGTTTGCAATTCTTCAGGCAATTCTGTTTGTTGATTTGGCATTTGAATATTATCATCATGGCCTTCAAGTTCTTGTACCCTCCAAAGAAAGGGCTCCAGATTCATCAGTGATCTTGAATTGCTTTGAGCTTCCTCAATCAAGATTTCTTGCTCATGAAAAAATATATTCCACCATCCAAGTGAGCAAGTTGCAAAATACACATGTGCTGATTGTATGGTCTCTTTAATTTCTATCAAACATTGCTGATAATTGATGGCTCGCTTTTCTTTTTGAGCTTTTGTTGCTTCAATGCTTGATGCCAAAAGCATTTTTGCTACCTGAAGAATTTGTCATTCTGGGACACTGAGTAAAAACTTCAAACTGTCCTGAGGATGCCATACCTCTGAGTTAGAGTACTTCTTACACCACAAACGTGTTTCAGCTTCTTTTTCTTTTATTTTGAATTGATGTTGGAAACTATGGTCATTAAGCTGAGCGAATGCAAGGCTTGCAAAATCATAGGTGCCTTTCAAAACATGAATTTCTGGCGCAGGATCATAAGCTTCTTTAAGAATTGTGCACACCTCTGGAAGATCAAATGCACTTTTCTTAGCAAGTTTGACTAGCAAGTTTGACTGAAAACCTGCTAAACATCTGATCAATTTGATCATGAGTGTGACCCACCAACAAAAATCCAAGTTTGACCTTTTTGAAAACTTTCTGCTGCACCAACATACTCAAATAAGCAAGCACTATTTGATTTTTGTTTTCCCTTGTCATATTATCTAGCTGCATATAAAGTGTGCCATGTAATTCTCCTTGCCATTCACTTACTATTTTCTGAATTATGGTGATGGTCAAGTTAGGCTCATTGTGTAAATTTGGAAAGTTTATAAAAACTTTCATCATGATGCCGTTAAAGATGAGGGCTCCAACAACGTGTAGTTGTATGAAATTCTCTTCCTTCAAATTCTTTGGAGCATGCATAAAATGGGGTATCAACGTCTTCTTTTGATCCATTCCATCTATGACTAATCCCAAATACATTTCTTTCTACTTAAGGCGCTTCTTTCGATGCTTTGCTAGCCTTTGACGCTCTGTACTTTGTTGTTCTCGATGAGCTTTAAGTGCTTGTAGAATAGGACCTCAAAACTCAAAACAATGTTAAATTATACCACTTGGAATTCTCATTCATAAATTAAAACGTACAAAAAACAGAAATCAAACATACCTTTTTATTCAAATGTCTTTGCAACATCTCTTTTGGCTTTGAGCTCTGCACAAATTTGACAAACCCCCATTCTAGTTTTCTTGGAAATTTTCACATCAACAAAATATTGTCTCCAAACTCTAAGAAATGAAGTTAATGAAAGAAATGACATGTTCCTTCATTTCAATGTTTCCACATAGAGGTTGTAAACTTCTCCCTTTATAAAATTATCAGGCAAATGGGTGAATTTTGAATTTGGCATGCGCTCACCATTGTAAGTGACAAATCGTTCCATCCAGCTCTTGAGAAAACACAACTGAGGAGTGTCACGTGTACTAAATGAGTACCATGAATCTTCTTCCACCCATTGCAACCGCTTTAAGATCTTTTGCATCCGCTGATTGCTTAAACAAAACACTTGAAGAAAACACTTTCGACACATAATCGTGTCAAAAACTATATATTTTATCTTCTCTCTAGACCTTAATAAAACACCATTTTTCTTTCATTGTCATTTGGTTCAAAGTTTGCTATACGAGGAAATTATGGCTAGGAAGAAAAACAAAAACATTATCTAAGGAGATAAGTGATTTCAAAAACAGACTTTTTTTTAAAAGATATTTATTTGAAAGAATTGTTTGTCTTTTAAATACAAAAAAATACCAAAAAGAAGATTTCATATATAAATTAAGAAAAAAAGAGATTGAAAAAATAATATTTTACAAAAAAAATATTTAATCAATAAGTTTTAAAAATTAGAATGACTTCATTTTTTAAAAAGCTAATCCTTGTGTTGTATTCTAGAATATAACACAAAAATCGATAAGTTGCCATGTTTCTTGTGTAGTATTAAGTAGTTTGTATTCTAGAATACAAAGCTTGAAGTCACATTTTTAAAAATTTAACGCTTATGCACTTTGAGATAGTATTCCAGAATCCATTGCTTGTACAAGTTGTATTTTGGAATACAACTTCTCTCAACACTTGAGTTGTATTCCAGAATATGAAGCTTTAACAAGTTGTATTTAAAAATAAAATTTTTCTCTCTACTTGAGATTGTATTCTAGAATACACTGCTTCAACAAGCTATATTTTAGAAAACAACTCTCTGTGCACTTGAGTTGTGTTCCTGAATACACAGCTTCAACAAGCTGTATATACTGGAATACAACTTCTCTCTGCACTTGAGTTCTGCACTTGAGTTGTATTCTAGAATATAGAGCTTCAATAAGCTATATTCTGGAATACAACTTCTTTCTACACTTGAGTTGTATTCCAGAATACACAGCTTCATGAAGTTGTATTCTCGAATACAACTTCTCCCTACACTTGAGTTGTATTCTAGAATACACGGCTTCTATAATAACCCAAACTCAATGTAAACCATTAGAATAGACCTTCATGCAAAAAGGATTTGCTTTTTATCTAATTTTAAAAGGTATGCAAAGAAAGAAAAAGCTCTCGAGTTCGCATCGTGCATGCACGCGACGACTAAAAAACAACAAACTATAGTTTTAACATAAAAAATGAAGGAGGAGCGACCTAGGAGTATTTGGACTAGGTTGTTACCATATTATAGTAGCGATGTGTGTGAACACACTTAGGACCGCCGGGGCACTTTTTCCCTCACTAGGAGGTTTTTTCCCCCGTGCATTGTATATACGCCCATTATCTTCTAGGGCTTGTTATCTTTCATTTTTGGCACTCATAATACACTACTGTGTTGTTGTAAGATTCCTCCCCCAACCCCTTTTTGATGTCTAGTATATTCCCCTGTAATCAATTCCTTTTCTGAAATATAAGAGATCTTGTTTGTGGCTGTTTTAACCTAGAGAGAGAAAATATTCTAGAGAGAGAATATTCAGATTTTGAATATTTTTGGATAGAAAAATATCTCTTATAATTCAGATGAGTTCCCCTGAAACAGAAATTTAAAAAGAATTTTCCAATGTGCAATTGGAATTAATTGGAAATAGGTATAAAGAACCTTAGCCTAAGGGTCTAGATTTTCAGAAATCTTTAGACTATGGTCCAATTAAGGTTCCTATGGGCCAATAGCATCAATCCATGTGTAGGGAGGAGATAAATCCAAATTGTAAAAAGAAAATACCTAAAAATGAGTAAATGCTCACATGAGGTGAAGAGTTGAAAATGTACAAGGTTTATTAGTAAAAAAACTATGAGCAATATTAAAATGATTCCATTATGACACCTATGTAAGGAAGGGGGAGTTCTTTAAAGGAGGTGCATATTTCACATAAGATGAAGAGTTGAAAATGTACAAGGTTTATTAGTAAAAAACTATGAGCAATATTAAAATGATTCCATTATGACACATATGTAAGGAAGGGGAGTTCTTTAAAGGAGGTGCATATTTCCCTTAAATGATTTTATTATGACACATATGTAAGGAAGGGGAGTCCCTTAAATGCTCACATAAGATGAAGAGTTGAAAATGTACAAGGTTTATTAGTTTAAAAAACACATATGTAAGGAAGGGGAGTTCTTTAAAGGAGGTGCATATTTCACATAAGATGAAGAGTTGAAAATGTACAAGGTTTATTAGTAAAAAAAAAAAAAACTATGACACATATGTAAGGAAGGAGAGCTCTTTAAAGGAGGTGCATATTTCACATGCTTGAATGAGTTTTAAACTCATAAAAATTGAGATATTTTATCTCTCCTCTCTCCTAATTCAAGTCTAGTTCCAGAAAGTTAGCTTAACTGACCTAAAAATGGTCAAAAAGTGACCAAACTGACTTGGAAAATTCTAGAATCAGTTTGTTTGGTTAGGAGCTCAAATTTTCCTATAAATAGAAGCCTTCCCTTGTTGAAAAAAAATATAGAGTCTTATGCCTTGTTACTCTACTCCACCTAAGCCAAATTAGATAGTGTCTTATGCTTTGTTACTCTACTCCATCTAAGCCAAAATATATAGTGTCTTATGCTATGTTACTCCACCTAAGCCAAGAACTGTGAATTCTCTAATAATTCACTAGTTTTTGACACTTCTCTCTTTCTTCAATCCCCATTGGTGGCTCCATCAATATACTAAACCAATTGATTGGTTGGGGGCCTCTACCGTGAATAAAGAATCAAGCAAATCATAAGGTAAGTATATTGAATTTTGATCTTTTCTATGATTTCTCAATGATTCTCTCTTCTCAACCCCTCTCAAGCTTGAGAAGTTTAATTGGTATGGTTTTTTTAAATGCTATTGAAGTTAATTGGTGAATAGTAGTGAAGAGTTACATAATTTAATAAATGCTATAGAAGTTAATTTCCACTTATATTTAAATTCTAATGGTTTTTATAATTTCTCTCTCTCACTCAAGAAATGGTCATACTCATGACCCATTCTCAATCCAAATGAAGCTTTTCATAAAGCTTTTCCTTAATCCAAGATTAAGCTATGCTTGAGGCTAAATTAATGGCTTTTGCTATGCTTTTAGTTTATGCACATTGATGATTCAATCCATTATGGATTGATGACCCAATTAGAGACCATTCTAATTGTTTTCTTAATGATCCAATTAGAGACCATTATGGATTGATGATCCAATTAGAGACCATTCTAATTGTTTTCTTAATGATCCAATTAGAGACCATTATGGATTGATGATCCAATTAGAGACCATTCTAATTGTTTTCTTAATGATCCAATTAGAGACCATTATGGATTGATGATCCAATTAGAGACCATTCTAATTATTTCTTTAATAATGAGCTTTATCCATTAGAAAAAAATTGAGATTTATCAGTCATAGTAGCGGAGCTATGGCAAATTTTTTATAGAAATTACGCATAAAATAAATTCATTCAAAGCATAAAAAGAGGACTTCCTACCATATTCTAGGAACTATCATCCTAGATTAATTAAAAGAATTTTATTATGCATGGAGATGTGGATGTTGCATGTAGATGTAGATGTATGGATGTGAGTGTGAATGTGGAGATGGATGTATGCATGGGATGTGGATGTATGCATGTAGAAATAGATGTGTAGATGAGGATGTAAATGGAGATGTGGATGGATGCATGTAGATGTAGATGTATAGATGTAGATATGAATGGAGATGTGGATGTATACATGTAGATGTAGATGTATACATGTAGATGTGGATGTGGAGGTAGATGGATGCATGTAGATGTAGATGTATAGATGTAGATGGGAATGGAGATATGGATGTATGCATGTAGATGTAGATGTATAGATGTAGATGTGGATGTGGAGGTGGATGGATGCATGTAGATGTAGATGTATAGATGTAGATGTGAATGGAGATGTGGATGTATGCATGTAGATGTAGATGTATGGAGGTGAATGTGAATGTGGATGTGGATGTATGCATAGAGATGTAGATGTATGCATGTAGATGTGAATGTACGCATATAGATGTAGATGTATGGATGTGAATATACGATATGCGATGTGAGGGAATCTGAAGTGATGAGATAGAAATGATGTGATGGGATGAGTATACATATAAATGGAATATGGAATAAGTAATGTAGATTGATGATGGATAATGTGGAAAAATGAAAGTTAAAATAGAAATTGTGTTGTAAACTGTTTGTAAATACTGTTTGTAAATGCTATTTGTAAATGATTGTTTTATGTCAAGAATGCTGGGGGGAGCATTTTGACCGTCTTGTGATTAAAGTCGTGATGGTAAAGTTGCAACTGCTGACGGGGAGTCAATGAAGGACGTCTCGCGTAGCAAGGTCGGCCGAGGTCTTGACCAGCCTCGGTGCGATTAAAATGGTGAGCTTCCGGTACGGTGGATGAGGGGCCAAGGAAGCGGTCTATGCGTGAAGCGCTAGGTTACCTGCGAAGGATCCTAGAGGGTGCTGACCATACGGTGCTCGGGCTCTGGGTTGCCTAGGATACCCACGCGTGCGTCGAGGAAGATATTGGAACAGAGTTGGAGTTGTTTTCTGAAATCGAGCATGGATCTGGTTGATTGACCTTGCTGGTCTTCAATGGATGAGTCCATGGCTCCTTATATGGATCTGTTGGTTGATCTTGCTGATCTTCAACGAGAGTCCATCTTGTTAAGTGATTATATTGCCAAGTATTATGGGCTAGGAACTATCGAAACGGCTCCTGAGCGTTCTAGTTGCCAATGATGCCATAGATACTCTGATGAAGGAATGATGGGAAATTAAGAATCAATTGGATAAATTGGAAGATGGTTAAAGGATTGTTTTAAACTGGTTGAATCTGGTTGAAAAAGGCAATTTCATATTGGGTGTGTGAGTGGTGTGACTAGTTTTATTTTGCATGAACATCCGGCTAGGGGGCCTTGGAACTCTTTTCCTTGGTACCCGGGACAAAACCTAACCAAATTTTTAATTGGATCCCATCACTACAGTGGTTGGGCGGTTGGCTAACCCATGGGATTGGATGGGGTTAGGCTGGACTGATGGATCCGTAAATCGAGACTCAAACTTTTGTTTTTACGATAGAAAAAAAAAATCCCGGAGAGTAACTGTTCTATGGATAGGAATCAACGGCTGTGCCTCTTGAATGGGGAAAAAAGCGTTGATCCCAATGATCCAAGTGCAAGTTCTTCCTTGAATTGACTAAGTATCTTATAGATGTAATTGGATCATCTCGATCAGAAATGATCTTGACTACGTTAGAGTAAAAAGTTATCCTGGTGGAATCGCCCGTGCTTCCGGTTAAGAAAGTTTTTCCGGGTTCGGTTTTGGAACAACCGACGGATTAGTCTCTTATCCGGATATCCGTGGGCGAGGCCCCGAGTGTGGGACCCCTGTCCCGCGCGAGAAGCGCTACTTCCGCTGCCAGTACCCCGAATCCGTTACTCGGTGGGAACAGGGATCTTACAGTTGGTATCAGAGCATTTGGTTAATAAAGATCAATTGAGAAGACAAATATGTCAAAAATTTATCAAGAAACACAAAAAGGTTATAATTGTGTGATATAATTCATACAATTTGATATTCAAACTAAAATTCATAATTTGGTAATTGGTTCTCCAGATGGAAGTACCGCAATTATATAGAATCCCTGACTTGCTTGAGGCCTAGACATGATAGTATTTACCTTATAATTCCAAGGGCTGTGACTACCCGTATATACCGAGAGTATACTGCAGCTCTTTACTGACAGTATATACGAGTAAATCTAAGACTTGAAATTATAAGCGTTAATGCTATCTAGATGATGATTTCGAATGTGATTGATATGATTTTTAATTCTGTTTGAGAATGAATGAATTGATTTGGATTCTGATTGAAAATGCTGATTGAAAAATGTTGATTTTTAAAAATTAGTTGAAATATAATGAAACCACAATGAGGGGGAATGGGACGAGTCCCTGTGATGATATTCATAACTAGAATGATGATAACAAATTCAGCAAATCACTATGAGATTAGTGGGTTGTGCTGTCAGATTGCTACTGTTAATACTTGACCGGTAGATCAAGTTAAGGGATGTCAAATTGAGAACTTGCTTGACTGAAATTTTTATGGAGGAATGTTCGGAAGGAAACTTTTCGGTCTAATGGACCATTATCATGTTAAAGATATGAATGATATAATCTGAATGAATTGTTATTTAATGATGAGTTCTATATAAGGGATATTTATCCCAGTGTTCTATTGGGTTGACCAGAATATAAGGAACCCCAGAATAAAATTGGATCTTAAGAATAAGAGCTGTCCTCTACCTTGCGAGATGAGGACATCTCGCACTTTTTAAGTGGGGTAGAATGTAAGATTCCTCCCCAACCTTCGAGGTATACTGGAGTACGAATCTTCCTTTCTGATCTTATAATTATTCCCTCTCTAAAATAAAAGAAAATTTCTATTTAAAAAAGGAAGACCCTTTTCCTAGAATACTTCTCAGGAGTCACGCCTGTTTTAAGGATTTAGAACAATGAGTTTAGAAGTGAGAATCGGTGTTTTGGATACCAAGGTTTTGGTTTTCATTCGAGTACGGCCCAAAAGAAGTTCTTTATCTCTTGGAGAGTATAAGAAGTTATCCCCCAGATATTGTGATCCTTATATCTGAATTCAATGAAAGTAGGTGACTTAGCCTACAAGTTTCTTTTATCTCCTCATCTCAAAATTCTTAATGCCTTCTATAGAAAAATGTGTCAAACACAAATCATGGAAAGACGGTAAAACTTCAGTGGCAAGTTACCGTTGGCTTCTAGGTTACGCTAGCTCCTTCCTTTATATAAGTCGTAACTTTTACTTGTCGCTCACAGTAATCTTACTCCCATCAATCTCCTTTCTTTCTTAATCTCCTTCATGGCTTGGCAACAGGAATTAGTTTTATCCCTGATGATTTCTCACCTTCAAGACGCAAGAGAGTCTGTGAAGAAAGACTTTATAGAACAGTATGAGCGCTCACTTTTTCCTCACCTAGGAACTTCTGTAGCGCAGACCAAATGGCGGACCTATCAAAACATAACTAGGGTAACACCCTGGGGTCAGCAACACTTTCGTAACAATGTCCGCTTGGCCATGGTTATTGAAGCTTTGGGTTTGGGTCCCCTATACTACTGTGTCATGAGATCAAGGCATCTTGGGTTTTCTGAGCGGGTCTTCTTACTGGCATGTTTTCTTCCTCATGAGAAGATATGCATTTACCCCGTTTTTGGCTTGCCTCTCAGAGGTCCTTTTGTTAGATCACCTCATACCACTGAGATAGGTGTGGCAATAACCAGCAGAATCATTCCCATAGATGAGTTACCCTATACTTGTGCAGCTTGTGAGGACTGCTTTTGTGACCATATGATGGACGGGCTTATGGAAGTGTAAAGAGTTCTTCTATCTTTACTGTATAAGTCTTGTGAATGAATAAAGTTTAAATCTTGTTCTTATTTTGAATCTTGCTCTCTTTAAGACTTTTCTTGGTGGTTAATCGTGATTAAAATTTTTCTCTAAGTCTCATATTCGTGCATCTTGCGAAATTATTCCAAGTTGCGAGATGAGGACATCTCGCGTTTTTTAAGTGGGGTAGAATGTAAGATTCCTCCCCCAACCCCTTTTTGATGTCTAGTATATTCCCCTGTAATCAATTCCTTTTCTGAAATATAAGAGATCTTGTTTGTGGCTGTTTTAACCTAGAGAGAGAAAATATTCTAGAGAGAGAATATTCAGATTTTGAATATTTTTGGATAGAAAAATATCTCTTATAATTCAGATGAGTTCCCCTGAAACAGAAATTTAAAAAGAATTTTCCAATGTGCAATTGGAATTAATTGGAAATAGGTATAAAGAACCTTAGCCTAAGGGTCTAGATTTTCAGAAATCTTTAGACTATGGTCCAATTAAGGTTCCTATGGGCCAATAGCATCAATCCATGTGTAGGGAGGAGATAAATCCAAATTGTAAAAAGAAAATACCCAAAAATGAGTAAATGCTCACATGAGGTGAAGAGTTGAAAATGTACAAGGTTTATTAGTAAAAAAACTATGAGCAATATTAAAATGATTCCATTATGACACCTATGTAAGGAAGGGGGAGTTCTTTAAAGGAGGTGCATATTTCACATAAGATGAAGAGTTGAAAATGTACAAGGTTTATTAGTAAAAAACTATGAGCAATATTAAAATGATTCCATTATGACACATATGTAAGGAAGGGGAGTTCTTTAAAGGAGGTGCATATTTTCCTTAAATGATTTTATTATGACACATATGTAAGGAAGGGGAGTCCCTTAAATGCTCACATAAGATGAAGAGTTGAAAATGTACAAGGTTTATTAGTTTAAAAAACACATATGTAAGGAAGGGGAGTTCTTTAAAGAAGGTGCATATTTCACATAAGATGAAGAGTTGAAAATGTACAAGGTTTATTAGTAAAAAAAAAAAAAACTATGACACATATGTAAGGAAGGAGAGCTCTTTAAAGGAGGTGCATATTTCACATGCTTGAATGAGTTTTAAACTCATAAAAATTGAGATATTTTATCTCTCCTCTCTCCTAATTCAAGTCTAGTTCCAGAAAGTTAGCTTAACTGACCTAAAAATGGTCAAAAAGTGACCAAACTGACTTGGAAAATTCTAGAATCAGTTTGTTTGGTTAGGAGCTCAAATTTTCCTATAAATAGAAGCCTTCCCTTGTTGAAAAAAAATATAGAGTCTTATGCCTTGTTACTCTACTCCACCTAAGCCAAATTAGATAGTGTCTTATGCTTTGTTACTCTACTCCATCTAAGCCAAAATATATAGTGTCTTATGCTATGTTACTCCACCTAAGCCAAGAACTGTGAATTCTCTAATAATTCACTAGTTTTTGACACTTCTCTCTTTCTTCAATCCCCATTGGTGGCTCCATCAACATACTAAACCAATTGATTGGTTGGGGGCCTCTACCGTGAATAAAGAATCAAGCAAATCATAAGGTAAGTATATTGAATTTTGATCTTTTCTATGATTTCTCAATGATTCTCTCTTCTCAACCCCTCTCAAGCTTGAGAAGTTTAATTGGTATGGTTTTTTTAAATGCTATTGAAGTTAATTGGTGAATAGTAGTGAAGAGTTACATAATTTAATAAATGCTATAGAAGTTAATTTCCACTTATATTTAAATTCTAATGGTTTTTATAATTTCTCTCTCTCACTCAAGAAATGGTCATACTCATGACCCATTCTCAATCCAAATGAAGCTTTTCATAAAGCTTTTCCTTAATCCAAGATTAAGCTATGCTTGAGGCTAAATTAATGGCTTTTGCTATGCTTTTAGTTTATGCACATTGATGATTCAATCCATTATGGATTGATGACCCAATTAGAGACCATTCTAATTGTTTTCTTAATGATCCAATTAGAGACCATTATGGATTGATGATCCAATTAGAGACCATTCTAATTGTTTTCTTAATGATCTAATTAGAGACCATTATGGATTGATGATCCAATTAGAGACCATTCTAATTGTTTTCTTAATGATCCAATTAGAGACCATTATGGATTGATGATCCAATTAGAGACCATTCTAATTATTTCTTTAATAATAAGCTTTATCCATTAGAAAAAAATTGAGATTTATCAGTCATAGTAGCGGAGCTATGGCAAATTTTTTATAGAAATTACGCATAAAATAAATTCATTCAAAGCATAAAAAGAGGACTTCCTACCATATTCTAGGAACTATCATCCTAGATTAATTAAAAGAATTTTATTATGCATGGAGATGTGGATGTTGCATGTAGATGTAGATGTATGGATGTGAGTGTGAATGTGGAGATGGATGTATGCATGGGATGTGGATGTATGCATGTAGAAATAGATGTGTAGATGAGGATGTAAATGGAGATGTGGATGGATGCATGTAGATGTAGATGTATAGATGTAGATATGAATGGAGATGTGGATGTATACATGTAGATGTAGATGTATACATGTAGATGTGGATGTGGAGGTAGATGGATGCATGTAGATGTAGATGTATAGATGTAGATGGGAATGGAGATATGGATGTATGCATGTAGATGTAGATGTATAGATGTAGATGTGGATGTGGAGGTGGATGGATGCATGTAGATGTAGATGTATAGATGTAGATGTGAATGGAGATGTGGATGTATGCATGTAGATGTAGATGTATGGAGGTGAATGTGAATGTGGATGTGGATGTATGCATAGAGATGTAGATGTATGCATGTAGATGTGAATGTACGCATATAGATGTAGATGTATGGATGTGAATATACGATATGCGATGTGAGGGAATCTGAAGTGATGAGATAGAAATGATGTGATGGGATGAGTATACATATAAATGGAATATGGAATAAGTAATGTAGATTGATGAGGGATAATGTGGAAAAATGAAAGTTAAAATAGAAATTGTGTTGTAAACTGTTTGTAAATACTGTTTGTAAATGCTGTTTGTAAATGATTGTTTTATGTCAAGAATGCTGGGGGGAGCATTTTGACCGTCTTGTGATTAAAGTCGTGATGGTAAAGTTGCAACTGCTGACGGGGAGTCAATGAAGGACGTCTCGCGTAGCAAGGTCGGCCGAGGTCTTGACCAGCCTCGGTGCGATTAAAATGGTGAGCTTCCGGTACGGTGGATGAGGGGCCAAGGAAGCGGCCTATGCGTGAAGCGCTAGGTTACCTGCGAAGGATCCTAGAGGGTGCTGACCATACGGTGCTCGGGCTCTGGGTTGCCTAGGATACCCACGCGTGCGTCGAGGAAGATATTGGAACAGAGTTGGAGTTGTTTTCTGAAATCGAGCATGGATCTGGTTGATTGACCTTGCTGGTCTTCAATGGATGAGTCCATGGCTCCTTATATGGATCTGTTGGTTGATCTTGCTGATCTTCAACGAGAGTCCATCTTGTTAAGTGATTATATTGCCAAGTATTATGGGCTAGGAACTATCGAAACGGCTCCTGAGCGTTCTAGTTGCCAATGATGCCATAGATACTCTGATGAAGGAATGATGGGAAATTAAGAATCAATTGGATAAATTGGAAGATGGTTAAAGGATTGTTTTAAACTGGTTGAATCTGGTTGAAAAAGGCAATTTCATATTGGGTGTGTGAGTGGTGTGACTAGTTTTATTTTGCATGAACATCCGGCTAGGGGGCCTTGGAACTCTTTTCCTTGGTACCCGGGACAAAACCTAACCAAATTTTTAATTGGATCCCATCACTACAGTGGTTGGGCGGTTGGCTAACCCATGGGATTGGATGGGGTTAGGCTGGACTGATGGATCCGTAAATCGAGACTCAAACTTTTGTTTTTACGATAGAAAAAAAAAATCCCGGACAGTAACTGTTCTATGGATAGGAATCAACGGCTGTGCCTCTTGAATGGGGAAAAAAGCGTTGATCCCAATGATCCAAGTGCAAGTTCTTCCTTGAATTGACTAAGTATCTTATAGATGTAATTGGATCATCTCGATCAGAAATGATCTTGACTACGTTAGAGTAAAAAGTTATCCTGGTGGAATCGCCCGTGCTTCCGGTTAAGAAAGTTTTTCCGGGTTCGGTTTTGGAACAACCGACGGATTAGTCTCTTATCCGGATATCCGTGGGCGAGGCCCCGAGTGTGGGACCCCTGTCCCGCGCGAGAAGCGCTACTTCCGCTGCCAGTACCCCGAATCCGTTACTCGGTGGGAACAGGGATCTTACAGTTGTGCTCAAGCTTCCTCATCTTCTTGAAGTTGTGTGTGCATTCCTGCAACCCTAATTCCAACAATTGGTATCAGAGCAGGCTTCCTCCTCCCGGGCAGCATCACCGGCACCTGCCGCTTCATCTCCTCCGATTGCGACGAGGTTTCACGAGCGTCTGCAGGTTAGTATATGCCGTGGGAAAGTCCGTAGGGCTAGTTCGTTTCAGAATTTTGATCTGAAGTCATTTCGCCCTCCGTTTTTGCATTCCAAGTACTGCGCAGGCAAAATCGTCCTACTGTGCAGATTTTCTGTCAAGATTAAAATCTGCAGGACAGGTGCCCATTCGTCTGTTTTGGGCTGTGCTACATAGCACAGGTCGATTTTATACAGGTTTACCTCTTACAGACAGCATTTACATCTAGTAGTACAGTCATTGGCCATGGCTGACAACAATGATGTATTCCGCATGTTGGCTGCTGAGGATAAGTTGGATGGCACCAACTATCCATTGTGGGCATATATGATGCGACATGTATTGGTAGCAAAGGGGTTATGGAACATTGTGCAGGGTATTGATGCACGTCCTATTGTGGCTGGGAATGCTGCAAACACATCAGAAACAGGTACTGTTGATGATGGTGCAGGCACAAGTGCTGTAGCAGCTGTTCGAGAACCACCACTTTCAGCAGAGCAGATTCGTTGGGATGGTAGAGATGCGCAGGCTCATGCCTTGATTGCGCTGTCTGTCAAACGTACCATTATCCCACATATTCGCTCCTGCAGGACTTCTAAGGATGCTTGGGATGTACTTGCCACATTGTATCAGGCAAGAAATGAGGCTCGTGTTGCTTACCTCCGAAAACAGTTGGAGAGTGAGCATATGAACGAAGGTGATTCTATGGATAGCTTTTTGACAAAGATCAAGGATTTCAAAGAGCAGCTCATTTCTGCAGATGAAATCCTGTCAGACAGTTCACTTGTGCAGACTGTTTTGAATGGTCTACCAGATTCTTATCAGGGTTTTGCTTCCACTCTTCGCTTGATGATGAAAGGCAATCCCAATGCCTTATCATTTGAGGAGTTAGTTTCTGTTTTGCTGCAAGAAGACCAGTCAAGGCAAAACAGGAATATTATGCGTGTCGCAGATCAAGCTTTCGTTGCTAGTCAGAGAAGCGGGAAAGGTAAAGCTGGCTTTTCTTCTAGTAAGCAGAAATCTGCAAATACTGCGCAACCAAAGAAGGAAGACAAAGATGAGAAGAAGGGTGACAAACAGAAGACATTTTGCAAGTACTGTAAGGGAAATGATCATGTCATCAAAGCGTGTCCTAAGCTGGCTGCGAAAGAGGCTAAGAAGAAAGAGGCTGGTATGGCTGTTGCAGATGCCTCTCCTTCTAACAATGAATCTGCTAATGTTGTTCAAGATACAGAATGGGCACTCAATGCGCAGTGCAGTTATGACCCATCTTTGCATGACACATGTATGTCTGCAGTAGATTCAGATGTATGGTACTTTGACAGTGGTGCCACTAAGCATATCACCTCGCAGCGCAGTTTATTCACTTTCCTTGAGTCTGCTCCCACAGGGAATACTGTCACTTGTGCCAATAACTCCTCTTATCCCGTTAAAGGAGTTGGACAGATTGTGCTGAATGTTGCAAATTGCAACACCTTTACACTTTTTGATGCATTGTATGTGCCAGGGATCAAAAAGAATCTGCTGTCAGTCTCCGCATTTGCCAAAACAGGTTTGGTTGTAAAATTTGTGGATGACAGATGTACTGTTCATGATCTCTCTTGTGGTGACATCATTGTAGCATCTGGTTCACTATGTCGAGGGCTGTATAAGCTCAATATGGATGGCAAATGTGTAGAGGATTCAGCATGTGCTATTATGGATACGCAGGCTATTTCAAATGCAAAACTGTGGCATGCACGTTTTGGTCATCTGAATTTTGCAAGTTTGCTGCGCCTGCAGAAATCTGAAATGGTGTCTTCTTTGCCTAAGCTTGAGGCACCTGTCAAGCATGTTTGTGAGGGCTGCATATTGGGTAAAATGCAGCGTGCTTCCTTTCCCAAAGATGGATCAGTGAGAGCTGAACGCAGATTGCAGCTTGTTCACAGTGATGTTTGTGGTCCCATGCAAACTCCATCATTTGGAAACTACCTTTACTTCGTGACTTTCATTGATGATTTTACCAGGCATGCATGGGTATATCCTTTGAAGGCAAAGTCCGAAGTGTTTTTGTGCTTCAAACAGTTTTTGGTTATGGCTGAAAATGTGTCAGAAAGTAAGATGGGCACCCTCCGTTCAGATCGAGGGGGGGAGTATATGTCTTCAGAATTTAATGCATTTCTGGCTGAGCGTGGGATAAAACACCAATGTACAGTGCCGTATACACCACAGCAAAATGGTGTGGCTGAGAGAAAAAACAGGTCTCTCATGGAAATGGCAAGATGTATGGTTAAGAGTCAAAGTCTACCACATAGTTTTTGGCTTGAGGCTGTCATGTGTGCCACTTATGTACTAAACAGGTGTCCCACCAAAGCATTACAGGTTGTCACTCCATATGAGGCTTGGCATAGCCGCAAGCCATCTGTTGGCCATTTACGTGTTTTTGGTTGCCTGGCATATGCATTAGTGCCTGTGCAACATCGCAGAAAATTGGATGACAAAGCTGTCAAATGTATTTTTGTTGGATATAGTGCTGAGAGCAAAGGCTATCGTTTGTATCATCCACAGACAAAGCGCATTTTGGTTAGCCGTGATGTTGTATTTGTGGAAGATGCAGTTCAGCCCTTGGTTTCATGTACTAAGGAGACAGATATCAGCTCACGTGATGTCTATGATACATTGTTGCCTCTTTTCAGTGGTGCACAGTCAAGTGCAATACCTCATGAGGCAGTTTTTCAGCCTATGCAGGTTTTAAATGATGGCACAGATCAGCCTATATCTGATGCAGATGTGCATGATGCACTTGAGGATGAGAGACAAGAGATTGAGGGCTCTAGGAACATGCCTAGATGGCTGGTGCAGACTTTGCGTGACAGCAAGTTGGATGCCCCTTTGTCTAGTCGCACTCGTTCTGGCTCTCATGGTGCCTCTTATGCGTCAGATTGTTATGCATTGGCTGTTTCTAGTATGTGCGATGAAAGTGAGCCTGTTTCATTTGATGAGGCACAAAGTTCAGAAAATTGGATGGCTGCTATGCAAGCAGAATACGATGCTATTATGAAGAATAGTACATGGTCTTTATGTGACTTGCCCCCTGGCAAGAAGGCCATTGGCACTAAGTGGGTATACAAATTGAAGCGTAAGCCTGATGGCACAGTGGATCGCCATAAGGCTAGGCTTGTTGCAAAAGGTTATGCTCAAGAGAAGGGCATTGATTTTGATGAGACTTTTGCTCTCACATGTCGTATGACCACTGTTCGTAGCATCTGTGCATTAGCAGCTCATAATGGTTGGAATGTACATCAGCTGGACATAAAGACTGCGTTCTTAAATGGAGATTTGCATGAGGAGGTGTATGTATCGCAGCCTCGTGGTTTTGTTCAAAAAAGGCAGGAAAACAAAGTGTGCAGGTTAAAAAAGGCTTTATATGGTTTAAAGCAAGCTCCACGAGCTTGGTATGAAAAAATACATGCATATTTGACTGCACATGGGTTTCAGAATAGTCCAACAGAAAGCACTTTGTATGTTAAACGTGTGGATGGTGTACATCTAATCATTGCTCTCTATGTCGATGACATGCTGCTCACAGGACCAAATGAGAGTCATATTGCTGATTTTAAGGCTGATTTGAATGCCTCTTTTGAGATGTCAGATTTGGGGCATTTGCATCATTATTTGGGGATACAATTTAAGCAGTGTGATGGAGGTATTGCTTTGTGTCAGACAAAGTATATTGAAACATTGTTGCGGAGATTTGGCCTTGAAGACTGCAAGCCTATTGCTACTCCAATGGAGACAGGTTTGAAGTTGAGTCTTCATGATGCTGGAGATCACTTTGATGTCACACTCTATCAGACAGCTGTTGGTTGCCTCATTTATGTATGCATTACGAGGCCAGACATTCAGTTTGCAGTCTCACAGGTGAGCAGATTTATGCATAGCCCAGGCATTAAGCATTGGCAGGCAGTGAAGCGTATCTTTCGCTATTTGAGTGGTACTCGGCATCTTGGGTTGTTTTATCCCAAGGGGGGATCATTGCCGCCAGATTTACATGTTTTTTCAGATTCTGACTGGGCTGGTTGTTATGACACACGCGTGTCCACGAGTGGTTTTTGCTTCATGCTTGGAAGATCATGCATATCATGGTTGAGCAAGAAGCAGCCTACTGTGGCCACTTCTAGTTGTGAAGCTGAGTACAGGGCAGCTTTCACAGCTACGGTTGAGTGTGTGTGGCTCAGACGCCTTATGGCTGATTTGGGTGTTGGGCAGCCATCTGCCACCACCATCTTCACTGACAGTCAGAGCGCATTGGCAGTTGCGCGGAACCCAGTGTTCCATGCTCGTACGAAGCACATTGAGGTGCACTACCATTATGTCAGGGAGAGACTCTCTGCAGGAGAGATCAGTTTGGCTTATGTACCAACACAGGATAACCTTGCAGACCTTTTCACAAAGGCTCTGCCTCGTGAGAAGTTCGAAGCTTTTCGCAAAGCTTTGGGCTTACTCCCTTTTGTGGATTCGTCCACATAGCTAGACACTTCCCTATACATGAGTGCTAGCTCTTGTTCACCGCATCACTCCAGGGGGGATTTGTTACCATATTATAGTAGTGATGTGTGTGAACACACTTAGGACCGCCGGGGCACTTTTTCCCTCACTAGGAGGTTTTTTCCCCCGTGCATTGTATATACGCCCATTATCTTCTAGGGCTTGTTATCTTTCATTTTTGGCACTCATAATACACTACTGTGTTGTGCTCAAGCTTCCTCATCTTCTTGAAGTTGTGTGTGCATTCCTGCAACCCTAATTCCAACATAGGTGTCCTATGGTTTTACCCCCCTTTTGAAGCCAATAGAGCAGTCATCATAGGCATCTACCGGCATGCATTGGTGGTAGCTACCGGCATGAATAAGTAGTTACCGACATGCATAGGTTGCTACCAGCATGCCTAGCCATAAGAAGCTACCGACATTCCTTGGAAGATACCGGCATGTATAGGCATCTACTGGCATGCATAGGTAGCTACCGGGATGCCTTGGAAGCTATCGGCATGCCTAGGTAGCTACTGGCAGCATGGCTAGGAGGCTATCGGGATGCTTTGGAAGCTATCGGCATGCCTAGGTAGTTACCGACATGGCTAGGAAGCTACCGGCAAGCATAGGTTGCTACCCGCAAGCATAGATAGCTACCGGCATGCATAGGTTGCTACCGGCATGCCTTGGAAGCTATCGGCATGCCTTGGAAGCTACCGGAGTGCCTTGCAAGCTACCGACATGCATAGGTTGCTACCGGCATGCATATGAAGCTATCGGCATGCCTAGGAAGTAGCATGCCTAGGAAGTTACTGCCATACCTAGGTACTAGGAAGCGGCATGCCTAGGAAGTTACTGCCATACCTAGGTAGCTACAGGCATACATTGGAAGCTACCGACATGCCGCCTAGGTTGCTATTGACATGCCTAGGTTACTACCGACATGCATTGGAAGCTAGCGGCATGCCGCCTAGGTTGCTACCGACATGCCTAAGTGCACCCTTTGACCACTTTTACACCTCTCTTACAAACCATTGGTTTTTGCTTACATGGCGGGCTCCTATTTGTCAAAAAGTTAAACGTTTCCATAACCTCATGGCAAATTAAAGGGCCCAAGAAGACTCCATTGAGTTCCTAATGAGGAGGATAGGGTTAGAGAGGTAGAAGTGACAGATAAGGTATAAACCTACAAAAAAACTCAGAGTACATGTTATTGTATTCAAAAGATAAAACTACGCAGCGGCAAAAGAAGCGGCAAAAAACGGGATATTTTTATAGTATAGCAGTGTTTTTTTACTACTGGACAGTGGAATTTCGCTACAAAAAATATTGCTCTCAACAGAGCGAAAAAATGTTGCGCGACAGCTTAAATTGCTGCTTAACATCATGAAAACCCTCGATATTTTTCTTCTGAAAACACTGCAAAAAATCGTTGATGTGGTTCCAATATATTGTAGTGCTAGGGCTAAGCTACCATGAGCAAATCTACATGATCTTTGCTAAGAGCTTGGCCCTAGGACCAATATATCAACAAAGATGATGTTGCTTTGTTGATGGTAGCATGGCCATAGGGCCAAGCGAAAGAGGATGTAGATTTGTTCATGGTAGCTTGGCCCTAGGGCCAAGCTATATTCTCTTGCAAGGGTCACTCTTACCATGCACATGCAGAGATGGGCCCAAAGGCCATTCTACCACATGTAATCTTGAGAGAACGGCCTTAGGAAACACAAGAGAATGTAGCTACCAAACAAAAGAGAATCGAGCTTGGCCCTAGGGCCAAGCTACCATGAACAAATCTACATCATCTTTGCTAGCATCTTGGAGCTAGGGCCAAGATGCCAGCAAAGATAGTGTTGCTCTGATGATGGTAGCTTGGACCTAGGGCCGAGCCACCAGTAAAGAGGATGTTGATTTGTTCTTGGTAACTTCGCCACTCTAGATTATCTTGTGTTCCCTAGTGCCATTCTAAAGTACATTGAGATACAAGGGAGTAGAGAATGGCCCTACAAAACACAAGATAATCTAGCTTGGCCCTAGGGACAATCTACCAGCAAATATGGTCTTGCTTTATTGATGGTAGCTCTACCAGCAAAGAGGATACAGATTTGTTCTTAGTAGCTTGGCCGTAGGGCCAAGCTAAATTCTCTTGCAAGGGCCAGTCTTGCCATGCACATCCATAGATGGGACCAAGGGCCATTCTACCATGCAATCATGAGAGAATGGCTCTAGGGAACATAAGAGAATCTAGCTACATACACAAGAGAATCTAGTTTGGCCCTAGGGCCAAGCTACCATGAGTAAATCTGCATCATCTTTGCTAGTAGCTTGGCCTTAGGGCTAATCTACCAACAAAGATGGTGTTGCTTTGTTGATGGTAGCTTGGCCCTAGGGCTAAGCTGCCAAAAAAGAGGATGTAGATTTATTCTTGGTAGCTTGGCCCTTGGGCAAAGCTAGATTCTCTTGCAAGGGTCACTCTTGCCCCATGCACATGCATAGATGGGCCCAAGGGCCATTCTACCATGCAATCTTGAGAGAATGGCTCTAGGGAACACAATGTTGAAATATGCAAGTGAATGGGGCGCGAAGAAGCCCTTAGCTAGAGATTATAAAAGGGAGTCCGTGATTGAGTGGGTAGCAGTGAAATGGTGAGAAGAATCTACTGGATGAGAGAATCAAGGGTAGCATGAGTGAATATAGGGGTGTCGAAAGATTCTAGGAAAAGGTGCCCCTAGATGTATGGGAGGTCGCACAAATCAAGGAGAAATCAGTGGGGAGTGGGTACTTGGCACCTTGTGAATGTAAAAGCTATAAAATGAGGCATTGGCCTAATGAGAATTTGCTAGTTTTTTAGTATTCATGCCTACATTATGCTATTAGATTAATTGTGCACTAATCTTGCTTTAATCACTTTCTAATTGCTTGATAATCATGTTGATTCTTGCATTTGATCCACCATAGCTCGTAAAATTCAGCTTGGTATCAAAGCCTAGCTTAGCATTTAGCTACTGTATTAAGCCTTCTTAATTACTAATTAGATGCTAATACCTTATAAGCCATTTTAACTTTCTGTAGTACCCGCACTCGGTGGAGCTTAGATCTCTCCCTCCACACAGCTCCATTGCCTACAAAATTCACACACCCTCTTGCCAACATCTTGGCACATAGGCATGGCACCTCAGGAGCTCAAACTGCCAAATGAATGCAGCCGAGAAGCGTTGATTTGCTGTCGCCATTTTTTTTTTGAGAAAAATTACAAAATCGCCATCACGCCTTTGAATTGGAAACATTGGAGCTAGCCCAAGGGGTTTTTGGGTATGCTGAACACGCTGGTGGCCTCATAATTTTGAAAATTTTCAAGGAGAAGCTACATCAGCTCTGGATATCAAATCTGCAAAATGACTTTGGTAAAACAAATATTAAGCATTCATTATTTGATCAAATCTATGTTTTTGAACTTGATCCTCTACTAGACTAATTGATATTGATGCCCTTAAAAGGATTTTAGCTCATATGAACTCTAAGACACCAGATTTGGCCTCCCCGTACAGTATATTTTTTGCACACAAAATAAGAAATTAAGCTCACTAATTAGTGATTAATTAGTACTAGTCACTAAAATTTTGTGCAATTGATGATGAAGTCCGTAATTAAGTGGGTAGCAGTGAAAAGGTGAGAAGAATCTACTAGATGAGAGAATCAAGGGTAGCATGAGTGAATATAGGGGTGTGGAAAGATTCTAGGAAAAGGTGACCCCCCAAATGTAGGGGAGGTGGCACAAATCAAAGAGAAATCAGTGGGAGTGGGTGCTTGGCACCTTGTGGATGTAAAAGCTATAAATTGAGGCATTGGCCTGATGAGAATTTGTTGGTTTTTTAGTATCCATGCCTACAGTATGCTATTGGATTAATTGTGTACTAATCTTACTTTAATCACTTTCTAATTGCTTTGATCCACCATAACTCATCACATTGCTGAAAATTCAAGTCATAAGAGAATCTAGCTACCACACACAAGAGAATCTTGGTTGGCACTACGACCAAGCTACCATGAAACAATCTACAACATCATCTTTGCTCGTAGCTTGGCCCTAGGGCCAATCTACCATAAAAGATGGTGTTGCTTTGTTGATAGTAGCTTGGCCCCAGGGTCAAGCTGCTAGCAAAGAGGATGTAGATTTATTCTTAGTAGCTTGGTCCTAGGGCCTAGCTAGATTCTCTTACAAGGGTCACTCTTGCCATGCTCATGTAGAGATCGGCCGAAGGGCAATTCTACCATGAAATCTTGAGAGAATGGCCCTAGTGAGCCCAAGAGAATCTAGTTACCACACACAAGAGAATCTAGCTTGGCCCTTGCGCCCATCTCTGCATGTGCATGGCAAGAGTGACCCCTGTAAGATAATCTAGCTTGGCCTACCATGAACAAATCTACATCATCTTTGCTCGTAGCTTGGCAGTAGGGCCAATCCACAAGCAAACATGATGTTGCTTTATTAATGGTAGCTTTCCACTATAACCAATCTACCAGCAAAGATGATGTAGATTTGTCCATGATGGTAGCTTGGCACTAGGACTAAGCTAGATTCTCTTGCAAAAGGGTCACTCTTCCCAAGCTACCATAAACAAAAATCTTCCAATCTTCCAGCAAAGATGGTGTTTCTTTGTTGATGGTAGCTTGGCCCTAGGGCTAAGCTACCAACAAAGAGGATGTAGATTTATTCTTGGTAGCTTGACCCTAGGGCCAAACTAGATTCTCTTGCAAGGTAGATTAGCCCTAGGGCCAAGCTAGATTCTCTTGCAAGGTTCACTCTTGCCATGCACATGCATAGCTTGGCCCTATGAACATTCTACCATGGAATCTTGAGAGAATGTCTCTAGGGAGGAACACAAGAGAATCTAGCTACCACACGAGATTCTAGCTTGGCCCTAGGGACAATCTACCATCAAAGAGGATGGATGTAGCTTCACCCTAGGGCCAAGCTAAATTCACTTGCAAGGGTCACTTTAGATTCTCTTGGTGGCTTGGATGTAGCTTTGTTCTTAGCGGCTTGTGCCTGGGTAGCTTTGCCCTATGTCCAATCTACATTCTCTTGAAGGGTCACTCTTGCCATGCACACGTAGAGAACCCCGGAGAATCTAGCTACCACACACAAGAGAATCTAGCTTGGCCTTAGGGCCAAGCTACCATGCACAAATCTACAAGAAAATATGGTGTTGCTTTGTTGATGGTAGCTTGGCCCTAGGGCCAATATACCAGCAAAGATGATGTAGATTTGTTGAGGGTAGCTTGGCCCTAGGGCCAAGCTAGATTCTGTTGTAAGGGTCACTCTTTCCATGCACATGAAGAGATGGGCCTAAGGGCCATTCTACCATGCACATGCAACCATGCAATCTTGAGAGAATGGCCCTAGGGAACCAAGAGAATCTAGCTACCACACACAAGAGAATCTAGCTTGGCCCTATGACCAATCTACCAGCAAAGGTGATGTAGATTTATTCATGGTAGCTTGGCCCTAGGTCCAAGCTAGATTCTCTTGCAAGGGTCAGTTGCTTGCCCATGAACATGCAGAGATGGGCCTAAGGGCCATTCTACCATGCAATCTTAAGAGAATTTCTTGAGGGAACATAAGAGAATCTAGCTACCACACACAGAAGAATCTAGCTTTATCCTAGGGCCAAGCTAGATTCTCTTGCAAGGGTCACCCTCGCCATGCACATGTAGAGTTCGGCCCAAGGGCCATTCTACCATGCAATCTTGAGAGAATGGCCCTATGGAACACAAGATAACCTAGCTTGGCCCTAGGGCCAACCTAGATTCTCTTGTAAGGATCAGTGTAGGTTATCTTGGTGGCTTGGATGAAGCTTTGTTCTTGGTAGCTTGGCCCTAGGGTCAATATAGATTCTCTTGCAATGCACATGCAAGGAGGGATGTATATTTGTTCATGAAATCTTGCCAGTAGGTAGCTTGGCCCTATGGCGGTCAACAAGCTATATTCACTTGCAAGGGTCACTCTTGCCAAGCACATGCACACATGGGCCCACAGGCCATTCTACCATGCAAGAGAATTCAGCTACCACACACAAGAGAATTCAGCTACCACACACAAGAGAATCTAACTTGGCCCTAGGGCCAAGTTAGATTCTCTGGCAAGGATCACTCTTGCCACGCACATGTAGAGATGGGCCCAAGGGCCAATCTACCAGCAAAGAGGATGTAGATTTGTTCATGGTAGCTTGGCCCTAGGGCCAAGCTAGATTCTCCCGCAAGGGTTAATCTTGCCATGTAATCTTGAGAGAATGGCCTTAGGGAACTCAAGCGAATCTAGCTACCACACACAAGGGAATCTAGCTTGGCCCGAGGGCCAAGCTACCTTAATTAAAGCAACATTATCTTTGCTAGCAGCTTGGTCCTAGGACGAATCTACAAGCAAACATGGTGTTGTTTCTGACTATAGTAGCTTGGCCCTAGGGCCAACAAGCTACCATCAAAGAGGATGTTGATTTGTTCTTCGTAGCTTGGCCCTAGGGCCAAGCTTGATTCTCTTGCAAGGGTCACTCTAGATTATCTTCTGTTCCTTTATATAGATCACCATCACTTCTTACTTCTACAATTTTCGATCTAGGGAGGGTTCTCTCTCTCTCTCATGATTTTCGATTTTAGACACACCCTACACTCATTCTTTTTATCTACTCATTAGTGATTATGATGCTCATTTACAAAAATAGTCTTGCTCTATATTTGTTGATTAATTTTTGGTTCACATGCCTTTAAGCCAATAAAGCAACTGCGATTAAATCTATGCTTGTCAATTGAGTAGGTGATTTCGGATTAGCTCCTCTCGGGATTAGTATCTATGCCTTAAAACCATGCTAAAGAATACAAACCATGATGGGCAAGCCATCTAGCTTGTTGAAATCATGTGGCTGCAAGGACCAAAGAATGGCGTAAGGTAATGCCTCCATTATTCCTTAGCCACTCTCTGTACATCCTACTCATTCTTCCTCTCATAGTACGTACCAATGGGTGGGTGTGATTTTTGGAATGTGCCAAGCCATTCAGTTGAGATATCTCGTGTTTTACATTTCGTTGCAGTATGGGACCACTATGGTATAAGACCTAGACACGTGCACTCTTTTTGAAGCCATCTTAGTAGCTTTTCAAGTTCTTAAACACCCAAGAAAGATATGTGTGTTACAAGGACTCATGTATGAATGGAGAATGCCATATTTTTTAGAATGAATGAGTTTCTGTTTTTTTATCATGAGGATTGGTATTAAAAGTACATCATGAGTTTCTGTTTTTTTATCATGAGGATTGGTATTAAAAGTACATCATCACTATTCTCTTAGGGAGAGGGTAGATTCAAACCCAGCATCTACTTGCTTGAAGATGAGGGGCCAAGCTGGTTTTTTGAACTTGGGACTCAATCCCAAGGCCACATATACAGGGGTTTATGGTTTAGGGTTTAGGGTTATGGAAGTGACTCATAATGATACACATGCCTGTGGGTTCATAATGATATTAATTTGCTAAATAGGATTAGTTAGAACGACTTACTAGGTTATAAGTTAATTTTCTTCTTTAATGAAAGACAAACATGGGAATGAAAGTAGGCCATTAAGATGTCATGATTAATTAGAGTAAGTCGCCACCACCAGATGTGGCGAAAAGTAGCGAGTACGTTTTGCAACACGCTCTCTCTCTTTCTTGCGTGTGCACTTGGCACCTTGTGGATGTAAAAGGTATAAATTGAGGCATTGGCCTAAGGAGAATTTGCTAGTTTTTGACTATACATGCCTACATTATGCTATTAGATTAATTAAGCACTAATCTTACTTTAATCACTTTCTAATTGATTGATAATCATGTTGATTCTTGCATTTGATCCACCATAGCTCGTCACATTATTGAAAATTCAACTTGGTATCAAAGCCTAGCTTAGCATTTAGCTGCTGTTTTAAGCCTAATCACCTTCTTGATTACTAATTAGGTGCTAATAGCCTTATAAGCCATTTTAACTTTTTGTAGCACCCACACTCGTCGGTGGAGCTTAGATCTCTCCCTCCACACAACTCGATTGCCTACAAAATTGACACACCCTCTTGCCAACATCTTGGCATCTAGGCATGGCACCTCAAGAGCTCAAACTGCCGACGATGAATGCAGCATCCGAGAAGCGTTGATTTGCTGTTGCCATTTTTTCTGAGAAATTACAAAATTGCCATCACGCCTTTGAATTGGAACCATTGGTGCTAGCTCAAGGGGTTTTTGGGTGTGGTGAACACGCTGGTGGTCTCATAATTTTGAAATTTGTCAAGGAGAAGCTACATCAAGCTCTGGATATCAAATCTGCAAACGACTTTGGTAAAACAGATATTAAGCATTCATTATTTGGTCAAATATGATGTTTTTGGGCTTGATTGTCCAACTGATATTGATGCCCTTAAAAGGATTTGAGCTCATATGAACTCTAAGGCACTAGATCTGGCCTCCCCGTACAGTATATTTTTTGCACACAAAATAGGGAATTAAGCTCATTGATTAGTGATGAATTAGCACTAATTCACTAAAAATTTTGTGCAATTGATGAGGGAGTTCGTAATTGCGTGGGTAGCAGTGAAAAGGTGAGAAGAATCTACTAAATGAGAGAATCAAGGGTAGCATGAGTGAATATAGGGGT
The DNA here is from genome assembly GCF_041138505.1 of Cibotium barometz. Taxonomy (NCBI): domain Eukaryota; kingdom Viridiplantae; phylum Streptophyta; class Polypodiopsida; order Cyatheales; family Cibotiaceae; genus Cibotium; species Cibotium barometz. The sequence goes on from NC_141084.1 coordinate 29,324,953, forward strand.
GTGGAAAGATTCTAGGAAAAGGCACCCCCAGATGTAGGGGAGGTGGCACAAATCAAAGAGAACTCAGTGGGGAGTGAGTGATTGGCACCTTGTGGATGTAAAAGCTATAAATTGAGGCATTGGCCTCATGAGAATTTACTGGTTTTTGAGTATCCATGCCTACATTATGCTATTAGATTAATTGTGCACTAATATTATTTTAATCACTTTCTAATTGCTTGCTAATCATGTTGATTCTTGAATTTGATCTACCATAGCTCATCACATTGCTAAAAATTCAAGTAACAAGAGAATCTAGCTACCACACACAAGAGAACCTTGGTTGGCCCTACGGCCAAACTACCATGAAAAAATCTACATCATCTTTGCTCTACTTAAAAAGATGGTATTGCTTTGTTGATAGTAGCTTGGCCCGAGGGCCAAGCTACTAACAAAGAGGATGTAGATTTATTCTTAGTAGCTTGGCCCTAGGGCCTAGCTAGATTTTGTTACAAGGGTCACTCTTGCTGCCATACACATGCAAAGATGGGTCGAAGGGCCATTCTACCATGAAATCTTGAGAGAATGGCCCTAGTGAGCCCAAGAGAATCTAGTTACCACACACAAGAGAATCTAGCTTGGCCCTTGCACCCATCTCTGCATGTGCATGGCAAGAGTGACTCCTGTAAGAGAATCTAGCTTGGCCTACCATGAACAAATCTACATCATCTTTGCTCGCAGCTTGGCAGTAGGGCCAATCCATGAGCAAACATGATGTTGCTTTATTAATGGTAGCTTTCCCCCCTATAACCAATCTACCAGCAAAGATGATGTAGATTTTTCCATGGTAGCTTGGCTCTAGGACTAAGCTAGATTCTCTTGGAAAAGGGTCACTCTTGCCAAGCTACCATAAATAAAAATCTTCCAATCTTCCAGCAAAGATGGTGTTTCTTTGTTGATGGTAGCTTAGTCCTAGGGCTAAGCTACCAACAAAGAGGATGTAGATTTATTCTTGGTAGCTTGACCCTAGGGCCAAACTAGATTCTCTTGCAAGGTTCACTCTTGCCATGCTTGGCCCTATGAACATTCTACCATGGAATCTTGAGAGAATGTCTCTAGGGAGGAACACAAGAGAATCTAGCTACCACACGAGATTCTAGCTTGGCCCTAGGGACAATCTACCATCAAAGAGGATGGATGTAGCTTCATCCTAGGGCCAAGCTAAATTCACTTGCAAGGGTCACTATAGATTCTCTTGCAAGGGTCACTATAGATTCTCTTGGTGGCTTGGATGTAGCTTTGTTCTTAGCGGCTTGTGCCTGGGTAGCTTTGCCCTATGTCCAATCTACATTCTCTTGAAGGGTCACTCTTGCCATGCACACGTAGAGAACCCCGGAGAATCTAGCTACCACACACAAGAGAATCTAGCTTGGCCTTAGGGCCAAGCTACCATGCACAAATCTACAAGAAAATATGGTGTTGCTTTGTTGATGGTAGCTTGGCCCTAGGGCCAATCTACCAGCAAAGATGATGTAGATTTGTTGAGGGTAGCTTGGCCCTAGGGCCAAGCTAGATTCTGTTGTAAGGGTCACTCTTTCCATGCACATGAAGAGATGGGCCTAAGGGCCATTCTACCATGCACATGCAGAGATGTGTCCAAGGTCCATTCTACCATGCAATCTTGAGAGAATGGCCCTAGGGAACCCAAGAGAATCTAGCTACCACACACAAGAGAATCTAGCTTGGCCCTATGACCAATCTACCAGCAAAGGTGATGTAGATTTATTCATGGTAGCTTGGCCCTAGGTCCAAGCTAGATTCTCTTGCAAGGGTCAGTCTGGCCCCATGAACATGCAGAGATGGGCCTAAGGGCCATTCTACCATGCAATCTTAAGAGAATTTCTCGAGGGAACATAAGAGAATATAGCTACCACACACACAGAAGAATCTAGCTTTATCCTAGGGCCAAGCTAGATTCTCTTGCAAGGATCACCCTTCCCATGCACATGTAGAGGTAGAGCCAAGGGCCATTCTACCATGCAATCTTGAGAGAATGGCCCTACGGAACACAAGATAACCTAGCTTTGTCCTAGGGCCAACCTAGATTCTCTTGTAAGGATCAGTGTAGATGGTGGCTTGGATGAAACTTTGTTCTTGGTAGCTTGGCCCTAGGGCCAATATAGATTTTCTTGCAATGCACATGCAAGGAGGAATGTAGATTTGCTCATGGAATCTTGCCAGTAGGTAGCTTGGCCCTATGGCTAAGCTATATTCTCTTGCAAGGGTCACTCTTACCAAGCACATGCACACATGGGTCCACAGGTCATTCTACCATGCAACAGAATCTAGCTACCACACACAAGAGAATCTAACTTGGCCTAGATTCTTTGGCAAGGATCACTCTTGCCACGCACATGTAGAGATGGGCCGAAGGGCCAATCTACCAGCAAAGAGGATGTAGATTTGTTCATGGTAGCTTGGCCCTAGGGCCAAGCTAGATTCTCCCGCAAGGGTTAATCTTGCCATGTAATCTTGAGAGAATGGCCTTAAGCGAATCTAGCTACCACACACAAGGGAATCTAGCTTGGCCCGAGGGCCAAGCTACCTTAATTAAAGCAACATTATCTTTGCTAGCAGCTTGGTCCTAGGACGAATCTACAAGCAAACATGGTGTTGTTTCTGACTATAGTAGCTTGGCCCTAGGGCCAACAAGCTACCATCAAAGAGGATGTTGATTTGTTCTTCGTAGCTTGGCCCTAGGGCCAAGCTTGATTCTCTTGCAAGGGTCACTCTAGATTATCTTCTGTTCCTTTATATAGATCACCATCACTTCTTACTTCTACAATTTTCTATCTAGGGAGGGTTCTCTCTCTCATGATTTTCGATTTTAAACACACCCTACAACTAACATGTTTCCTTAGCTTTCTTGGTTTGGATCAACCTAGAATATGTGTGGCTGGTCGTGATATGAGCAAGCCATGATATAGCAAGTTAAGCTCATTCTTTTTATCTACTCATTAGTGATCATGATGCTCATGTAATCGCATGGCCATTGAGGCATGATCCGATCCACTTTGTAGATAGTGTTTGGTCCTATTATGCTTCAGATTAAGCGAGTGTATGAGCGAAACATATGTATTCTCTCACATTTACGAAAATGTAGGCCAGTTAGCATCAAGTGTGTTTAGGAGGCAGCCTTGGCCCAGTACTTCACATTCTCCCACGGGTCCCTGGTTGATTCAGCAAGACCCGCCCGCTTGCTATTGTTACCCGGCCCCTACCCCTACAATTGCAAAATCAGAAACTAAAGCATCATGCTGAGTGTGGGTAGGCTCTTCCTCAGAAAAAGCGCGAGAACCTGCAGACGCAGCAAAACCTGCAGCGAGCTGTTGAACGTGCCCTACGCCACCGTTGCACTGAAGCTCCATCTCAAGCTAGCGCTAGAGCAGACACAGACGATGACTAAGTGCACACACAAGAAAAGAGAGAAAGCGTGTTGCAAAACGTACTGGCTGCTTTTCGCCACATCTGGTGGTGGCGATTTACTCTAATTATTAATGAATGGCCTGCTTTCATTCTGCGGGTTCTCACGTTTTTTCTGAGGAAGAGCCTACCCACACTCAGCATGATGCTTTAGTTTCTGATTTTGCAATTGTAGGAGAAAGAGGGAGAGGGGAGGGGGAGGGGCCGGGTAAGCGGGCCAGTCTTGCTGAATCAACCAGGGACCCGTGGGAGAATGTGAAGTACTGGGCCAAGGCAGTGGCTTTCACCACTGGCAAGGTCCTGATAAAGGCGGGACCTCCACTTGCTTTGACAACATGATAAAGGCGGGACCTCCACTTGCTTTGACATATGTTGTTTGGAAAATTGGACACGAGGGCCTCTCTGAATTTAAAGACGTCTCCAGTGAAGTCAAAAACCTCATTAAGAAAGGTATGCATTTCGAATTATTCTGCAAGGATGGACTCAGCATGAAAAGAAACATCTAAAGCTTGTTACAGTACAGGTACAAACCATATTTTTCTCAGTTTCCTGAACTTTCATACCCAGTCTGCTTTCCTTTCCTGCTCACATGCATGTTCACTAGTCTATTTTGATGGATTTCATGTGTTTGATGGGTTTCATACATGCACACTGGTATGTTAATAGGCAGGAAGAACTCACTGCTATGTCTGATCATGCTCATTGGTATGTTTGATGGGCTTTATACATGCTCACCTGGTATATTTGATGGGGTTTCAGAAATGCCCACTGGTATGGTAGGAAGACTTGATGCCCTCATCCCCTCATCCTTGTCCATCGCAAAAAGCCTTGCTATGATAATGCCTGCTCAGTGTTTACCTTTGGGTTTAGTTACCATACCTAGGAAGTTCTCAGAACAGACGGAGTGCATGTCTCTAGGTACATGTCTGCTCTTGAGAGGCAGGAAGCTAGACATGCAAGTCATCAAGTCCTCAACATAATCTATTCCACAGCTTAACCACCTTTTGCCTATAATTAACAAGCTAATTGCGGGATCTTTATTCAATAATGACTACAAATGTCTCTAGGAAATCTGCCCGGTTGGTAATAGGTCCCCCAAATGTCAGCCTCTTTAGCAAGAAGGAGATTGGCAAACGGGCTCAATTAGTTTGCATGTTTGTTAAAACATAACTGGGTGGGGCTTTGAAGCTTTCGGGATTTCTCTCTTTATTTACTACATTCTCTGTATTGTCTGCAAGGTGTTCTACTAGTTGCTTGAAAAAGTTTTCTTCTTTTGTAAGCTTGGATCTATGACAATCTCATGGAGGTATATCTAATGATGCAAGAAAGGAAGGTCTAGCAGTTGTATCGCATCATGTAGCTTGCAGTTTTCTAGTTTCAAAAATCATAGCTTCTGATTTCCCTCTTCTGGTTGCAGGAATAATCAAGCCCAACTCCTTTTTGTTGTATTGCCTCCAGCAGATGCACCTGGCTGGTTTTGAACTCAGGCACCTGCCCAAAGAGTCTAACAAGTACATAGAAAGTATATAACAGATAGTGTCAAGCCACTACAAGAAAAGATATAGCAAGTATACCCAATCACTACAAGAAGGGATGTGGAATTTTGATATGACTTCTAACATAATTGTTTCAACCCATCTATAACAGGAGTATCTTTAAACAGAAACAAAGCGGTGCACTAAATGTTTGTCATTAGAGCTATCTGAAGGACCAGCACACTAGGACTCTGGCTTGGTGAGTCTTATAGGGGATGGCAGCTCTTCTTGACTTTTGAGATGTATCCATACTCTTGCTTTTGTTAACTCTACAGCAAACGTGAGAGCTATCTGGAATGGAGATCATTGTGACAGCACTACCTACACATCCAATAGAAGGATAGTGAAGTTGGACAAGAAGTGTGGTTTGTTGTCCACTCCTTTACATGGTTCTTTTCACATTCCTCTCAACTTGCGCTTAAGCAATTTAGAGGAGGTTCCTGCACAAGTCATCCTTTTGGAATGCCAATCTCTCAGAACTCTTTGAGGTCATAGGCATATGAAGTGGGATGAGAGCAGAAGATGTGAACTTTATCTTCAGAGTCATCACTTGTTTGATGTTTTGGGTCCTTTTTTGGGGGAGAGAGAGAGAGAGAGAGAGAGAGAGAGAGAGAGAGAGAGAGAAGTTTGGTGAAAATCACTAGTTAATATGTACACAACTCACACACCTTTCTACAGTGGCCCATCGTTCGGGAAAAGATAGGTTCGACTTAGCCGAAAAATTGTTGGACTTTTTCAAAAAATTATGGGAGGAGAAAAAAAACTCTTCAAAAATTTCAAGATTTAGTTATATTTTGGGGAAAATATAAAGACAATACTTGCTCAGAATGATAATTTCCTCCTCGGCCATGGGAAAAAAGGATTCATGTAAGGTTTAGTACAAAGAGTTTCCAGAACATGGACCTACACACTCTGTAAGGAGCGTGATTTTGATGGTGTGGGTCTTAAACATATGAAAGAAGGTCTTGAACAACCATTAGTGCTGCGTGCCTGAAGTGTAGTACACCAGATTTTACAAAATGGAAGAACATAACCATCTTAGGATTATACAAAATGGAGGAACATAACCATCTCAATTCACTGTTTAGAGCTTATGAGAAAAGTGAGTTTTTTTTTTTGGCTCTCCAATTGGATAGAAATTTTAGGTAAGCCTCTAGACATTTGGATGAGACCTAGAATTTGTAGATTTGGAAAGGCACAACTTTGGACGTTAGTATTTGTTGACCCTCGTAGTGGCTTTCTTCCTTGACTTGCATCCATTTTTTAAAAGAAAATGTCATTTTTTTTTGAATGACATCTTTTGCCTCTTCCATGTGACTAATAAGCCATGAGTTTATGACAAAATCAAAGAACATTTAGTAATATAATTCCAAGATGCATTATTACTTACTCATAAACCAAGAAATCATTAAAGAAAGTCTCCACAAGCTTTGCAGTGTCATCTGTGATTAGTATCAGGATTTCATGTTGTGAAGAAAATGAGTGCAAGGTTGCAAGCCAATTGGTCAAGCGCTGGAATCAGACACGGTCCAGGAACTCATGCAACAACCCAAAGTTTGTATCTTCTTATGGTGGTGGACATCCTATGGTGCCACCACACCACTAACTATTTGATGATTATCACTCTGCAAGTCTATCTATATAGTTGAAAAACAAACCAACCCCCTTGTTTTGCAGACGTTAAGCTAATGGACTACATGGAAGCTTCTAGATTCTATAAGACCTTCCTTTAAAAGATCATTGACACAGAATCTTCAGGTTGGCACATGCTAGCACATTATAAGATCTTATGTGTGATGGATAAGAGCTAATAGAGTGTAAATCAGTGATTATTATTATTTCCACCATGCTTGCGCTAAGGGTGTCCACCAGTGCTTCCATGCGGGTACTCCTTTTGCTTCCAATGTCCACCAGTGCTTCCCTGTTGATACTCGATTTGCTTCCATTTCTGCTTTTCACAAACTAGGAAACTGAGGTTTAGTTCTGAAAGCGTTGATTCTGATAGACTTCACTAGTTCTTCTCCGAAGTCGGAGGAGGATTCTTCTTCTGTAGACGACACATCACTCATAAGAGCTTATGAGTTACTTCTTATGCATCATGCATGAGAGAGAGAGAGAGAGAGAGAGAGAGAGAGAGAGAGAAGGGGAGTACATTAGAGATAATATAAATAATTAATATGATTTATATGAGAGAGAGAGAGAGAGAGAGAGAGAGAGAAGGGGGATACATTAAGAAATATTAAGTAGGTGATCCATGCATTGTACGACAAAGTTTTTGCTTATATGCATATATGCATACATATGTATGTGTGTATGCAATTCTGCGATTGCATGTGCGTGTGTATGCATTTATGCATGTTTATGTGTGTGTGTGAGTGTGTGTATGCCTCTTTATTTGTATATGCCTGTGTATTTGTGTGTCTATGCATTTGTCTGTGTGTGTGAGTGTGTGTATGTCTCTTTATTTGTATATGCCTGTGTATTTGTGTGTCTATGCATTTGTCTGTGTGTGTGTGCATGTGTCTATGTGTGAGACTCTCATATAGACGCATATCTATGCGTGCCTCTCTCACATGCATTCTCTCTATTGCTAGTCACATGCATAGACACAACACATGCATATCTATGCGTACCTCTCTCTCATGCACTCTCTCTCTTCTCACACACATCTCACACACACTCTCTCTCATGTACATAGAAACTCTCTCTCTCTCTCTCTCTCTCACTCTCTCTCATGTACATAGAAACTCTCTCTCTCTCTCTCTCTCACACACACACACACACACACACACACACACACCCACACACACACACACACCATCCACATGCACCTATGTGACTATGTATGTGTGTGTGTGTATGTATGCATGCATGCATGTATGTATATATATATACATGTTGTTGAAATATACAAGTGAATAGGGTGTGTGCGGGAACAAGCCCTTGGTTAGAGGCTGTAAAAGAGAATGAGTAAATGTGAAAGAACCTGTGAAAAGGTGAGAAGAATTTACTTGGAAAGAATAAAGGGTAGCATGAGAAGATTTAGGAAGTGTGTAGATATTCTGGGAAGTGTGGAGATATTCTGGGAAAAGTGAAGAGGTGGAGAGAATCAATCAGGGAAAAGAGGTGGAGTGAATCATGAAGAAATCAGTGGGATTAGATGCTTGGATGTAAACTCTATAAATTGAGGCATTGTCCTAATGAGAATTTGCTGGTTTTTGATTATCCATGCCTTCATTAAGCTATTTGTTAATTACTCACTAATTACATCTTAATTATTTACTAATCACTTTGTTAATGATTTTGATTCTAGTGTTTGATTCACCATAGCTCATCACATTGCTCTAATTTCAACATGGTATCAGAGCCATGCCTAGAATCCATCATTTTGTGAGCTCATTATCTTACTAATTATTTTGCTAATTAGGATTAGTAGAAAATTATAATTTTTCCTCTTTTTTCAACTAAGCCTCTGCACCCCCACCTGGTGGAGGAACTCTAGCTCCTTGCACACATCACATTAGGCCAAACCATTCTAGCCATAGCTAGCCAACTCCTTGCTCCTCCAGCCAAGCTAATCAAAAGTCCAAACCGCCAAGAAACGCAAGAATTCCATGCTGATTTGCAGGCGTCGTTTTTTTGGAGGAAATATAAAAGTTCTACTTCATCAAATCAAATTGCTCTAATTCCTCATAGCTCCAGGGGTTTTAAGCATGCTCTACAAGCTGGTGAAGTCAGAATTAAATTTCATTAAGTCTATAGTGAGATCCAAGCTCTTTATCAAATCTGCAGGTGAATTTGGTAAAACAGAGATTAAGCTTTCAATATTTGGTTAAATCTTGTGTTTATTGGCTTAATCCTCTACTAGACTCATTGCTATTGATGGCTTTAAAAGCATTTGAGCTCATTTGAAGTCTAAGGCACCAGATCTAGACTCCTCGCATACTCTATTTTTTGCATACAAAACAGTGGATTAATTTGCTAATCAGTGATTAATCAATGCTAATCACTATATTTTGGTGCAATTGAGGGTTCAAATTAACCATTAGGTATCTGATACAGATCCCTATAACTTCAGATTGTAATTCGGAGTTGGTTTGATACTCCAACCATTCCGTACAAATTGGTTACCCTCTTTGATTTAATGTAATTTCTGGTAAAATTATACTGATAAATTTGTGATAATCATCATTTTGCATTTAACCCTTGGTTAATGCCTATAAATCTCACTCAAATTCAAGATTATTCATAGCCAGAGTTGCATTTAGGAATGTGCATAAGAATGAATGCTATACGCATTATGTATTGGGCACATTGCATCAGTGTAAATATGGGATCAGACACTGCTCTTGTCCAGAATAAGACAAGAGGTAAGACCTTCCGCATAAATTTGGGTTTGCATTGCATAATGATACAAGATAAACATCAAAAACCCAAAGGAACTATCAGCAAAACATTTGAACATGTTGCTCACATGGAGCAAGAAGACCTGACGGACAAGCTCATGGCCCCAGCCATCAAAGAAGAAGAACATCTCTTTCCGAGAGGAAGATCCACACCGAGAAGAAGATCTAAAGGAAGAATTGAAGGAAGACATGGACACGAGAAGAGAAGCTGCCACCACAAGAAGAGAAGCTGCCACAAGAAGACTGAAAGAAGAAGAAGACAAGGACGCATGGAGAGAAGCTGCCACGATAAGAAGACTGAAGAAAAGAGAAGATGTGAGGCTCCAAAGAGTGAGGAGCCATGTGAAAATCTCTGAGAGAGAGAGAGAGAGAGACCCCACAACCCAATGTAACCTGCTCCAACAAAGTAAAACCACCTCTGAGCCACCGATGATGTAGGCCACATGGTAGATGCATGTGTGAGCACTTTAGTCAAGGTCGTAGGAACTTATAGTAGCCTTGGACACATAGAGAGAGAGAGAGTGTCAAGGACTATGGAGTTTAGGGACTTGAGGCATTGGTCGCGGACTGTCAAGTAAGAGAGAAACTTGATACAAGGTCCAAGTGTGCTAAGTTAACTTGAGGGGAGGTGTGCTAGACATTAGTCCTCGCGAACTATCAAGTAAGGAGGGAAACTTGGTATAGGGTCTAGGTGTACTAGGCGTATTCACTTGAGGGGAGGTGTTGAAATATACAAGTGAATAGGGTGTGTGCGGGGTGGAGTGAATCATGGAGAAATCAGTGGGATTAGATGCTTGGATGTAAACTCTATAAATTGAGGCATTGCCCTAATGAGAATTTGCTGGTTTTTGATTATCCATGCCTACATTAAGCTATTTACTAATTACGTCTTAATTATTTGCTAATTACTCACTAATTATATCTTAATTATTTGCTAATTACATCTTAATTATTTGCTAATCACTTTGTTAATGATGTTGATTCTAGTGTTTGATCCACCATAGCTCATCACATTGCTCTAATTTCAACACATGTGTGTGTGTGATACATACATATTTGATACACTCTCTCTCTCTTCAATTCACACATACTCTACTACACAAAAATTCTCTCTCTTTCTCTTCTTCTCTCTCTTTCTCTTGCACATGCGCACTCTCTTGAGTTGTAACTTGTAACTATAGAATTAAAGAAAATCCTTATCTCCTCAACTTAAAAGGTGAGCTCAAGAGTCATGACTCACAACTCAACATTTCGAGAGAGGAAGAGAGCAACATTTCAAGTAGATCTATGAGGCACCAAGCAGCAAGAGTCAAGACTTGAGAGCCGATTCTTGATCCCACACCTAAGATTATCACTGCGTCCGTGTGTGTGCACTTGCTAGCTTGTGCATGTATTTAGGGGTTGAGAGATTTGTTGAACCACCTCCTTAAGGGCCACGTCCATCTTGTGCATGTGTTTGGGGGGTGGAGCTTTTTGAAGGGCCTCCTCGAGCACTCAATTGTCTCATCTAAAACTCTTCATTGGGTATTTATCTATGGGTTTTCCCTAAGGTCTATATAGACCAGGAAACCCCTTCCTTAAGAGCATCCATGCTCTCAATACTTATTCTTGTCCTCCCCTCCTCTTAGTCCTCCCCTCCTCTGAGTCCTCCTCAAACCCCTCCTTTGGCCCCTCCTCTAAGTCCTCCCCTTCTTTGACTCGTCTAACCTATCCTCTAAGTCATTGAACCCCTCCTTTGAGTCATCTGACTCCTTTTCCCCTCATATGACTCCTTTTCCCCCTCCTCTAAGTCCTCCCTTCCTCTGAATCATCCTTTTACCCCTCCTCTGAGTTCTCCTCTCCTCTAACTGACTCCTCCTTTAACTCCTCCTCTGACTCCACCTCTTAGTCCTCCTTTCACCCCTCCTCCTTCTCTAACCACTCCTCCTCTAAGACCTCCTCCTTTGACCCCTCCTCTGTGTCATCCCCTCCTCTTGCTACTTGTGCAATAGATTCAACTTCTGCAGCAGTAGGGGTAGCTTTTACTGCTAGCAAATATACAATTGCAATTCGGAGTTTGTCCTCCTTGGTCCCCTTGCCCTTGAGAACAGTCTCACAAGTGCATTTCGTCAACACTCCCTCGCCCAAGCATATCACTCTATAGGTTATAGTATCCATCTAAAGGTCTTACCTCGATTTCCCCTCTAAGAGAGCAGTGGAAATGTTTGTGTGCTTTTCTATCATCTTTTTCCTCTCAGTCAACTCTGGGAGAGAGTTTACAACAGTTCATGTCAACACCTAGTGTGCCTACCATTTGTCCACAAGCTTTGTTTCCATGGCTTATAAGCCGTGGAACCAAGCTTGGACATTGGGTTTTGACATGAAAGCCAGCATGATGAGGAGCTTTGTGCGAGTTGACCAGCTTCATAGATATAGACATGGTGGCAGAGTCAAGGAGCTTTATTTATTGCATACGAGTCGATGAGGTCTATCCACAAGCTTGGTTCCATGACTTATTTGGGCATGACATTCAATCGTGATTGAACACCATGGCTAGATAAGCCATGGAACCAAGCTTGGAAATTGGGAAAAAATGTAAACTTGGGAAAAACACTGGGCAAAATGTAAACTCAGGCGCACACATATTAAACTCAAGTTGTATGTATATCGATAAATATACATACATATATATGCACATATATTTATTCATGTAAATATATATATGTACTTCTTTCTTGTTAAATAATTTTTTTTGAATAAATCATAAGAAAATATTATTTTGAATTTGAATATTAGATTACTTCATGTCAACACCTATCGTGCCTACCATTTATCCACAAGCTTAGTTCCATGGCCTATATGACCATGGTGTTCAATCGTGTTGAGCGCGATAGAATGCCATGGCCATATAAGCCATGGAACCAAGCTTGGACATTGGGTTTGGACATGATAGCCAGCATGAGGAGGATCTTTGTTTACCATATTGTGAGTCAACGAGCTTTGTAGCTATGGACATGGCAGAGTGGAGTTTTGTTTACCATATTGCGAGTCGACAAGATTTGTCCACCACAAGCTTGGTTCCATGGCTTATCTTCAGGAAGAGGATGAGGCAAAGGAGGCCGTGGACGCGGCCAAGGAGGTGGCCGAACAGGTAATCAGAATTATGGCCAGCAGTAACAACAACAACAGTCCCAGAATTCACAACAACAACAACATGCAAGTGTGGAAGAGGCCAATTCAGAGGCAGGGGGAGTCAAAGAGGTCGTGGAAATTGGCAAAGGCAGTATAATGATACACGTGGATGCTTTTATTGGTAAGCCTGGACATGTGGTAGTTAGGCAGATTGTTATAAGAAGCAGGATGACATGCAAAATGGGAAATTGAAGCAAAATAACTATGCATCCTCGAGCAAAAACAATGAGGATAATGAAAGGTTGTTTGTTATGCATCATGTTGTTGATGCCATGTCTGAAAATGTTGAAGCAACACATAAAGATGATGTATGGTACGTTGATTTAGGTGCTTCGAACCACATGACAAGTCATGGGGAGTGGTTCAAGGAGATGAAAAACCTTGAAAGACTAGGTTTTGTAGAAACAGGGGATGACATTGCTCATCCATTTTCTCATGTTGGAGATGTGCCATTCTCTATGCAGGATGGCAAAGTGAAGTACCTTATAGATGTACTTCATGCTCCGAACATAACAAAGAATCTGGTTTCAGTTGGCCAGATGATTGAGCAAGGTTTGCAGGTTCGGTTTAATCCTGATGGTTGTTATGTTGAAGACTTTAAAGACAAGTGCAGGTTGGTTGTTATGTTGAAGACTTTAAAGACAAGTGCAGGTTGGTTACAAAAGGAAACAGAGTGGGCAGAATGTTTACATTGAATGTAAACATGCCTGAAGTGAGTGCTGTAATGTTTGCAAATGGTTCAGGAATTGTTGCAGACACAGACATTTGGCATAAAATAATTGGACATGTGAATGTGCAGAGAATGAAGTCTATGTAGACTAAAGGAATTGTGATAGGGCTGCCAAAGTTTAAAGTTGAAGGTATGCAGAAAATATGTGAAGCATGCCAATTTAGAAAGCAAACAAAGCATGTATTTTCATGTAACAAAAATATGAGCAGAAATGCACTAGATGTTGTGCATTCAGATGTATGGGGTCCTACGAAGACCATGTCTATGGGAGGTGCTGCAGGTATTATGTGACATTTATTGATGACCACACAAGGAAAGTGTGGGTATACTTCATGAAGGAGAAGAGTGAGGTGTTCAATCATTTTCAGAATTTTAGAGTTATGGTTGAAAAGCAAACAAGGAAATATATAAAGTGCCTAAGGTCAGATGGAGGGGGAGAGTACTTCTCCAATGAGTTCTCTAAATTTTTGAAGAAGAATGGTATTCAGAGACAGTTTATATGCAGATACACTCCGCAGCAAATGGAGTTGCTGAGCAAAACAATAGGCACATTGCTGAGATTGCATGAGCATTGATGGGAGAGAAGAATATGCCACATAGCTATTGGGCCAAGGCTGTTTCTACAGCAGTTTACATCATGAATAGGACTCCAACTGCAGCCATACATTATGTAACTCTAGAGGAGAGGTTTACTGGCAGAAAACCTGATTTGTCTCATCTGAAAGTCTTTGGATGCATTGCATATGTGCATGTGCCAGATGAGCTGAGAACTAAGCTGGATCCAAAAGCTCAAAAAACGGTGTGTTTATTGGGTATTCCCTTGAGCAAAAGGGATACAAGTGTTATACCCTGCTGCATGTGAGTTGAGGGTAAGCAGGGATGCTGTTTTTTATGAGATGAGCAGCTAGTATGCTGTTGAAAAAGAAGCTGTTGGGGATGATGTGAGTGGAAATGTGGTTGCACAGAATGTAAGTCAGCAATCATAGTCTTTGAGTGGACTAAGAGAGTCCTCATCTAGTGGTTCACTTGATAGACCATGGAGTGGCAGGTTGCATCATAATACCAGTCCTGCAAATGTGATTAGTACATCACATAAAGGCAAAGAGAAAGTGATTGAGCCCCTTAATATGCCTGACATTTCTGCACGGCATTCTCATGTTGATAGAGAGTCTAGTGGCTCAGAGATGAGCCTTGATGAGGATCTTGGGATACCAGCTATATGAGAATACCTAGTGTAAGAAGGCTATGGAAGCCATGAATGCAAAGCTACGAAGATCTGGGAGAGTGAAGAATCCTTTGCAGAGGTTTACCTATGATGGTTACGTGGCACATCACTATGCATACATGGCAAAAGTTGTACAGTTTGTAGAGCCCACATGCATTGATGAGGCTGTTGGAAATGTGTGTTGGGAGAAAGCTATGGATGAGGAGATGGATGCACTATATGGAAATGAGACTTGGGATTTAGTAAAATTACCTGAAGGCAAGAAAGCCATTTGGATGCAAGTGGGTGTACAACGTAAAACATAATAGTGATGGAAGCATAAGCAGGTACAAGGCTAGATTGGTAGCCAAAGGATATGCGCAGACATATGGCATTGATTATGAGGAAACTTTCAGCCTAGTTGCCAAGATGGCAACAATGAGAGTTGTGATAGCAGTGGCTGCATCAAAGCAATGGTCTTTACATCAGATGCATGTAAAGAATGCATTCTTGCATGGGGATCTGCACGAAGAGGTGTTTATGTTGCAGCCACATGGTTATGAGGATGTGAGTCACCCCTCGAGCATGTTTGCAGGTTGAAGAAAGCCTTGTATGGCTTAAAACAAGCACCAAGAGCATGGTCTGACAAGATTTCTGAATATCTTGTCACTATTGGCTTTCATGTAGCCAATGCAGATTTCTCACTGTATGTGAGACACAGTGATAGAGGGGTTGTGCTTGTTGTCATCTATGTAGATGACCTGATCATTACGAGGGACCATGATGCAAAGATCTTTGATGTAAAGATCTTGCTTAGACAGAAGTTTGAGATGAAGGATCTAGGGGAGCTCAGATATTTCTTGGGCATTGATTTGAGCTATGCCTGCTGGGTTGGTGAGTCAGTTTATGCAGGTTCCTCGAAAGCCGCATTTGGATGCATTGAGACTCATACTAAGGTATGTGAGGTCTACTTTGCATTGTGGACAATACTGGCATGGTTGGTGAGATCATGGGTGATATGTGGCCAGTGGGATGACAGACTGTGTGACAGCCATTCTAGAGACTGGCATAATTATAGCGCCAGCTCATTTTAGTTGGGTTCACACTATAGAGAACCCCAGTATGTATTTGGTTGAGTACCTTTTCATATTGTGTGTACTCTTATCTTTGTATATGGTGTGTTGAGTGTTGTGTGAAGAAGAAGAAGATTTTCAGCCTCTCACCTTGTGTGTTCTCGTTTAGGGTTTTGTGAGTGTGTGTGTGCTTGCAAGAGCTCAAGCTCTCTTCTCTCATGCATCTTTTCACTCTTTGGTGGATGGTGACAGGTATAGTTCCTTCTCTTCAATATTAAATTTGGTGATGATGAAAAAACTCAAGACTATAATAATATATCAATACCATTGGTTTTTGACCATATTTTTAATAAAATTTGGAACTAGCAAATGTTTGTTGTGAAATTTCTTTTTCAAGACACATTACAATAATGATGTTCTTCCTAAGTTGAAAGTATCATTGGTGTAACTCAAACACCTAGATTGTTGCTATCCCAAGACGAGGCTGCCCAATTTACCGTGGAAAACTTCATTTGTCGGTGAAACGTCATCTATCTATTCTTTTAGGAGCCAAGACGCAGTCGATCTTCAATATTGCAAAACTCGATACTAAATCCGCTCACTCAGTTGTGCAAGCTTTATTGGGAATTATTTTTTTGGAATAATTTTTTTGCTTGTATGCATATGTGCATACATGTGTGTATGTATACACATCTATATGCATATATGTGTGTGTGCACGTGCGCGTGCAAGTGTATGTGAGTGTGCATGTGTTTTTATGTGGTGTGTTTTTATATATGCATGTGTGCAGGTGTACATGCATGTATGTATGCATCTATACATATGTGCATGTGTCTGTGCGACTCTCAAATAGATGCATATCTGTGTGTCTCTCTCTCACATTCATTCTCTTTATGTCTTTGTCACGCATATAGGATCTTGCAAACACTAATTCTACTCTAATTGGTTAAGCTATGCAATGGGAATGTAAATTTAAGCACACACACCATTTTATCCTAGCTTTTGGCCAAGCTAACATATGTCTAACCAATTGAGAATTTCTTGATGATCTTTCTAGGAAAATTGGATTGGAGCACTACTCAAAATTGGTGATAAAGGTCATGGAAGCGCACATATTGAGGCTCCCTCTGTCACTACTCAAACATTATCAGGCTTGTTTTAAAGACCCAACTTTTCATCAACAATTAAGGATGGAAGAACTTAAGGTCCTTAATGATCAATCCTTCCTCGATCCTAGAGATAGCATTTATCAATGATTAGGTGTTATTTTGTTTTTCTTTGATAATAACCCACACAGATCCCAAGAAATTTTAGCTCACTTCTTTATAAAATTTTCATTATTGAGTCCCAACGATAGTAAAACATAGAACAATTTGTGAATTCTTTACCCCAAATTCTCATTAGATTACTTAACCTTAACAATATTCCTTCTCTTGCTCTTCCTTTTGTTACCATCCTCTAACCCTTTTATTGATCTAGGACTTCTTGAGGAGCTTCAAAACATTACCCTCTCCTCTCTATATTCTTCTTTTAAATCATTCCATCCTATTAATCCTCTTGATGCCATCCTCTCCTTTATTACTTTTGTTCCTTTGATCCCCAGGGGATAGTTAGAAATTGACTCTAAGAGACTAAACCATAAAATTTCGTTGAGGGAAATTGAAAGCCACAAGGATCCATTCACCATTGAATCCCTCATTCTTCTGTGTGGTCTCTCAACTCCTCCAGTGTTGTGATCAGTGAAAAGTGTAAGCCTCCAGGCTAAACATTTCCTAAGTACTAACCTTGACTTTGAACTTTCTTTTTTTCCTCTTAAAGATCTAGATTCATTAAAATTAAATAATCTTTCAGTGTTTTTTCACTCCTAGTCTTGATTCTAATCTCAAATCACCTAAGGATATTAAAGGATGTTGGAACATGTTCCTTCCTTATATCAAGTGTAGATGCAATGTGAGTAACCCTAACTACAAATGCAAAGGTGCTATTATTTGGTTAGATCATCTCCTTTGATATGTCAAATCATGTTGACAACTTTTTTCCTTCTTTTTCTTCTGCTATTTGCTGCTCAATTTTATACCTTTTAGCCTAGGTCACTTTATTCCCCATGGAAGTACGTATTGGTATCATGTCATTCTATATGTTCCAAGACCTTTAAGAGGTAGCTCAAAATACCACCCATTATTCTACTTTATTTAACATATCGGTACCCCTATAGCTACCCTCATTAAGAAAAATCTCAAATCAACAACTAATAACCATATTCCTTCACAAGTAGCAATGGCTGCACCCCTGTATTCAGCCTCTGTACTAGATAAAGCAACAGTAGGTTGCTTCTTGCTACTCCAACTCACCATGGCACTTCCAAGTGTAAAGGCATAACCACTAGTAGACCTCCTGTCATATGAGCTACCTGCCCAATCAGCATCTGTGTAGCCATGTATATCCAAGACTTTACCATGCTCATAAAGTAGACCATAATGTACAATGGTCTTTACATATCGCATGATGCATCTCACTACATCCAAATGAGGTTTTCTGGGGCTCTGCATAAATTGGCTTACTAGCCCCACAACATAACTCAAATCCGGGCGTGTGATAGTCATGTAAATGAGACTACAACCATCTTTTTGTACATAGATGGATCATCCAACTCCTCACCAAAATCAGCCCGCAATTTCACATTTTGCTCCAAAGGTGTACTCATAGGCTTACACCCTGTCATGCCATATTTTGCCAACATATCCAATGCATATTGGCGTTGCACTAACCATGTACCTGCATGGTCTTTGATCACTTCAATTCCAAGAAAGTATCTCAACTCACCCAAGTCTTTCATGTCAAACTGCCCACTCAATGCCTTCTTTGACATGCATCACATCTGTACCATGATCACCTGTGATAATCAAGTCATCCACATAGATGATAAGTAAAACAATCCCATGATCTGTTTTCTTCACATAGAGTGAAGAATCTACTGTAGAAACCTGAAATCCAAGGGAGATAAGATATCTTCTCATCTTATCACTCCAAGCACGAGGTGCTTGCTTCAAACCATATAAAGCTTTCTTCAATGTGCATACATGAGTGGGATACTTTGGGTGTATATATCCTTCTGGCTGTGCCATATACACTTCTTCTTGTAGATCACCATTTAGAAATGCATTTTTGACATCCATTTGATGCATTTCCCAACCATTTGCTGCAGCCATAGCAATGACTGCTCTCACTATTCCCATCTTTGCCACTGGACTAAATGTTTCATCATAGTCCAAGCCTTGGGTTTGTGCTTAACCCTTAGCTACCAATCTTGCTTTATGTCGTTCAATAAAACCATTTGACTTACATTTCACTTTGTAAACCCATTTACAACCAATAACATTTTTGTCCTGTGGTAATGCAACCAAATCCCATGTATCATTATGAACCAATGCGTCCATCTCAACATCCATTGCCTTCTACCATACATGCTTTCCAATAGCTTCTGTATAGCATGTAGGTTCCACATGCTTCACCAAAGATTTCATATATGCATAATGTATAGCAAAATCACGATATGTCAACCTGTCAATATCTGACCCTTTGGGATCTTCGCAATGCATGCGGATCACTCTGAACACCTGTCACTCTAGCATGTGGTGGCACATATCTATCCTGCCTTGCACCACGTGTGCGTAAAACAGGTATGCCAAGCTCTTCATCCAAACTCTCTGAACTTGATGACTCATAACCTGTAATTCCAATTCCTTCAACCTTCTTTTTGCCTTTATCCACAGCACTACTCCCAGTGCTCACACTCTCATGTCTCAATCATCCGGACCATGGACGTACAGTACTACTCTCAGCCTTCTGCTCTGCTGGCCCAGACATAGAAATAGAACTAGAACTTGCTTGTGGCAAGTTCACATGCACATCAGCTTCAAGTGAATCAATGACACCCTCATCCTTTGCTTTGTACCAACTAGCAAGTTCATCAAACACCACATCTCGTGAGATAACCACTTGCCTAGTTTGTGGATTGTAACATTTGTATACCTTACGATCCTGTGCATATCCAACAAACACACACTTTTCTGCCTTGGGATCCAACTTCCTCTGTCTCTCGTCCAGGCACATGTACATAAGCTATGCATCCAAAAACTTTGAGGTGTCCAATGTCTGGCCTAAAACCTGTAAGCCGCATCTCTGGCGTACTTCCATGAATGGCTGTTGTAGGTGTCTTATTCAGTATATACACTGCAATAGCACAAGCTTCTGCCCAATAATAATCTGGCATGCTTTTTTCATTGAGCATTGCCCTGGCCACTTCACAAATGACTCTATTCTTTCTCTCAGGCACACCATTTTGCTGAGGTGTATACCTGCAAGTTAATTGCCTTCTTATGCCATGATTTCGCAAGAAATGCTCAAAAGCATTTGAGATGTATTCACCACCTCCATCTGTCCTCAAACACATAATCCAAGAACCATATTGCTTCTTTGCAAAAGCTTTGAAATCCATAAACTTTCCCAACACTTCACTTTTCTCTCTGAGAAAATATATCCATGTCATTCTGCTGAAATCATCAATGAATGTCACATAATATAAACTACCTTTGATAGATGGGTTTTGTGCAAGACCCCATACATCACTATGTACTATCTCAAGTGGCCTGCTATTCATGTTGCCTTCTCTAGGGAACCGCAACCTCGCCTGCTTTCCAAACTGACAGGCTTTACAAACATGCATATTCCAATCATACTTGAATCTAGGCAGCCCACTAACAATGCCTCTTGCCTGCATGTTCTTTAACCTTTGTATATTCACATGTCCAATCCTCTTATGCCACATATCAATGTCCTGTACCACATTTCGGCTTTTAGAGAACATGGCTGATTTTAACTCAGGAATTCCAGCATCTAGCTTAAACAACCTGCCTTCTTTCTTGCCTTTAGCAACATGACTCTAGCATCCAGCTTAAACAACCTGCCTTCTTTCTTGCCTTTAGCAATGACTCTACATCCATTCTTGAAATCCTCAACGAAGCAACCATCCTCGTTGAAACGAACCTGTAATCCTTGTTCCACCATTTGACCAATTGAGGCCAAGCTTTTTGTGATAGAAGGCACATACAATACATCTGACATAGATTTTGTTTCACCATTGTGCATAACCAATGGTACACTTCCAACATGTGTAATGGCATGCTGGGTATCGTCTCCTGTTTCCACATAGCCTTTCACGTCCATAGACTTCATATGCTCAAACCATTCACCATGACAAGTCATATGGTTTGATGCTCCAGAGTCCAGACTCCATATACCAAGTGTCATTATTTTCAGCATTTGTCATCATAGATCCCATAACATGTTTCATGGCAAACAAGTGATTTGTACTGCCATCATTACTGCTTGATGCATAATTTCCACCACCATGTTGTGCATAATGTCCATGATGTTGTGCTCTACCCCCTCTCAAATCATTCTGATTGCAGAAACAATCACGTGCCATATGACCAAATTTTCCACAGTAATGGCATTCCACATCTTGCATAGATGTTTGTTGGCCTTGCCAACGTCCTCTACCACGAGGATTACCTCTGCCTCTCTAAGGTGTATATCCATGACCACCTCTAGCACCATATGAAGGCTGAAAATTCTGTTGTAGTGACCTGTCTTGCCATCCACGGCCATGTGATGCAAATCTCCCCCTGCCTCTAAAACCTCTTTGTTGCGAATAGAAAGATTGATTTCTGCCATTATCATCATGGCTAGTAGATGCATCCTGAAAGGAATCATTGAGTTTGATTTCCTCAAGCAAGAGTGAAACCAACTCATCAAAGTCTGGTAAACCTGTACTCCGAACCGAGATGGATGTATCAAAGGATTTATACTCCTTGCCAAGACCACGCAAGGTAATGTCTACCAAATCATCATCAGGCATGGGGGCATTTATTGTTGCCAATGCATCTGCATACTTCTTTATCTCCTATACATAATCATGTATGCTCCTTCTATTCCGCTTCACATTATGTATCTGTTGTCGCAACTGAGACTTGCGAACAAGTACTAGTGTCTGTATCAAACAAGTTTACCAATGTATCCCATGCATCCTTGGGATTCTCAGCATCATGTATGTGTATGAGTATAGCATCCGAAATACATATAGACAGATAATGCAACACGTTGTATGCTCTTTTTGACCATTGCTTATGAGCTATAACCTGCTGCTGCTGCTGTGTAGGTTGTTGGGGTAGTTCTGGCTCTGGCTCAGCACCTGTAATGAGATTCCAAAAACCTTTTCCCTTCAGAAAACTTTTGATCCTGTACTTCCATGCCTGAAACTTCTTCCTATCCAATTTTTCACCAACAATTTGTACTGGATTATTCGACATATTGCTCAATGCAAATACACCTTTTGCACACGTCCAAATCTGTAAACAAGCCTTCCTCAGCTCACCACACTCCAATGAGTGTTCCAGATACTCCAAAGTAGTCAACTTCTTTCAATTTTGATGTAGAAAATCAACCTGTATGCATCCAAAATGAACTAGCTCACGCAGTCCAAGATACCCTACTTTGATGCGCTTTCCAAGGATCCAAATTGTAATGTAGTGGTTCAATCAAGTGTGCATAACTTGCATTGACACCTAAAAAACCTCAATGTTGCATATCAACACCATCCGATGTGTGTATATACCAATTTTGTCAAACCCCCTTCTCTGTTCTGAGAAAAACTAGAAAAACCAGAAAAACCAGTAGTAGATTTGCTCTAATTTCTTCAATCCTTATCCAAATTGAGCAACCAGGCATTCATTAGCTTAGCAATGATGTCCACTAACTCCATGTAAAAGGAATTTGTCCAATTGTTTAAGACCAAAGAGTAATTAGTCGATTAATCACACTCTGTTTCACTGCAACCAGTAGACAACCTTTTTAATCAGCTCATTCCCAACTCCATAGATGATAATTGCTCAATCCAATCATATAGCAACCTCCTTGGGTATGTGAATTACAAATTTGCTAAGACAATTGTGGAATTGATCAAGTGAAAGAGTTGATTTGTGGCCTCCTCGCATCAAAAAAAATGAAAATTCTACCCTGTTTCTCTGTATGGGCTGCACCGCATGCTGTAGGGGGGAATTGGAGTGATTATAGTGCTAATTGACGATGTATAATGTTGCCTAACACACAAAGCATATGTGTAACCCATCAATGGATTGATTTTTTGCCAAAAACTTGCTCCAATTTCATCAAACATTGACCTCTTTTTCTCCGTTTTGTGAGAGCTAAAAAACCAGTAATTTTCACTCATTCAAATGCATCAAAAATGCTCCAAAATTAGTGTAGGGCTTGCACATGAGTTGCCAATACATTCTTCCTTGTCACATACATTTTTCTTTGCCAGATTTGCATCTATTTTCACCATACATCACCGCTTCCAAGCTTCAATGGAAAGCTTCCAAAAAACCAGAATTTTTCTTTGCTTTGGGCAACCCTAATTTGCTTTCTTTCTATCTGAATCACTTGCAATCCGCTCAAGGATGTTTAGAATACCTTACCCGGTAGGCCAAGCTCTCAAATCTGATAGTAATCGGTGTGCTCCAAGCTTCACAGCATCAATGGCAAGCTTCACAGCTTTTCTTCACAGCTTCTTCTCCCTCTTCTCTCACTCACTCATAAACCCTAATAGACAGCACAAGGCTCTAATACCATGTTGAAAAAATAGGTAGAGGGAGAGGAGACACACACACAGGAGCAAACCCTAATGTATATTGCAAACCCTAACCATAGAGGGAAGCCATCTCCCTTCTCACACAATGCATAAAGCCATAATCCATAATACACAAGACACACTATGAGTTGTGTCCACACACATCTAACCCTAGCTAATGTCCACACACTATGACCAGCTGGACGCGGTCATTTATGTCTCACACATGTTGCTACCTAACATGCCAGCACATAGTACAGCTGGCACACACTGACATCAAGCTTGAATCTCAACACCGGATTCATCATCATTTGGCTGATGCCGGAGCTCATTCAGGTTGTATATCATATCAATTATTCAATGTACCTAGAATATAAGCTACCCATAAGCTCCAAAATTCGAGCTTCATAAATTATCCACTTCACTTACTAACAACTCATATACTTTTGCATCATCATCTGCTTCAAGAGCACTAATTCTGCTTTGGAGCACTTGTAAGGTTGCCAAAGGTGATGCCTTGTGTTGCTGCATCACAAAAATTATGCTGGCTTAAGAGATGTTGGCTTTGTAGCTCAGTATTTGTGTATTTTTGTTACAAATCTCATATTTTTTGCTGCATTTGCACTTTATCTTGCATTGCCTATGATAACTCCTTGGCTTGGAGCTCAATTATATTTCGGAAATGTACCTGCTCTGCCTCCAAAGTTTGGACCTTCTGTTGAACATTGGAGAGGTTTTGCAAGTCTTCTTTGGATTTACATAGCTCCTCCTTCGTTGATTCCATTCCATGCTAAAGGGCTACCATTTTTTTGCACACTGTGATATGTACTATGTACTTATGTTAGCACATGTGTGCATGCACTCCATGTGAACTCACCCTTAACCCCCTTAGTAGTAGGAGGGTAGCATCCACTTACATTAGCACTAAGATAGAGTGGAATTACTTAATTAGGGATAATTTTCCATTCAAGAAAATGGGTTACAAGCATGAGGAGTGGTTCGAGGTTACATAAGAGAGTGGGGAACACCCACATGCTTGGGGGGTTACACTAGAGAGTGGACTAGTGAGATAGACCAAGATTCACTCATCCATTGCTATATAAACACCCCATTGTATCTTGTATAAAAGGAGAAAATGATAATAAGATCCTACGCTTATGCCCCAATTATGCATGTTCATTAATTCTTTTTATGCCTTAGTTAAGAGGAATCTTTAACGGATACCTCTCTTTCTCTGTTTTCTTTGTAATTAATTCCCTGTTAGGGTTGTGGCCCTAACATTTTGGCAACCATGGGCTCTTTGAACCCTTTTCTAATGGCTCTTGATTCTTTAATGGCACAACAAGGAAACATTCTTTAAATGTCACTAGCCTCATGTTGATAGTTTTTTTCCCTCTAAGAAGAAGGCATCAGGATGTGGCATGGCATGTAAGGGTTATGGGATTGTGGTGCTGCAGGGATGGAGCCACTCCCATTGTGGACAAGCATCAAGGCATTTTCTATGGGCTAGCCAATGATTTGACGTAATATCCAGTGTGAAAAGCTCCTATGGGGGCCAAAGAATTGAATTTTTATATATATTAAAGGCTCTAATAACTCATAGGTGTAAACCTTAAAAGATCTATTGCATGAACCAACATGGTAGGTGGCTACCCAAAGCTGGCTAGGGGGCGGTAGTTGATTTTGTAGCAATGTGATGAGCTATGGTGGATCAAATGCAAAGATCACATGATTAGCAAGTAATTAGAAGATGATTAAGATGAGATTAGTGCACAATTAAACTAATAGCTTAATGTAGGCATGGATACTCAAAACCCAGCAATTTCTCATTAGGCCAATGCCTCAATTTATAGGTTTTACATCCATAATTTTTTGAGAGAGAAGAGTGAAGTGCTGGAAACATTCATGGATTTCAAAGCACTTGTAGAAAAGCAATATGGCTGTTGGATTAAATGCTTGAGAACAGATGGAGGTGGTGAATACACCTCAAAAGCATTTGAGCATTTCTTGCGGAAGCATGGGATAAGAAGACAGTTGACATGCAGGTATACACCTCAGCAGAATGGTGTGGCTGAGAGAAAGAATCGTGTCATATGTGAAGTGGCAAGGGCAATGCTCAATGAAAAGAGCATGCCAGATTACTATTGGGCAGAAGCATGTGCTACTGCAGTGTATATCCTGAACAAATCACCTACAGCAGCCATTCATGGAAGCACGCCTGAGATGCAGCTTACAGGTTACAGGCCAGATATTGGACATCTGAAAGTCTTTGGATGTGTAGCTTATGTTCATGTGCCTGATGAAAGAAGACGGAAGTTGGATCCTAAAGCAGAGAAATGTGTCTTTGTTGGATATGCACAGGATCGAAAGGCTTACAAATGCTATAACCCTCAAACTAGACAAGTAGTCATCTCACGAGATGTTGTATTTGATGAGCTTGCTAGTTGGTATAAAGCCAAAGATGAGGGAGTCATTGACACACTTGAGGTGAATGTGCCTGTGACCTTGCCATCACAAGCAAGTTCTAGTTCTACTACTATGTCTGGGCCAGCAGCAGAAGTTGAGAGTAGTAGCAGTGTACGTCCATGGTCAGGACGTCTGAGACATGAGAGTGTGAGCACTGGGAGTAGTGCTATGGATAAAGGCAAGAAGAAAGTCGAGGGAATTGGGATCATAGGTTATGAGTCTTCTAGCTCAGAGAGTTTGGATGAGGAGCTCGGGATACCTGTTGTACGCACACCTGGTGCTAGGCAGGACAGATATGTGCCACCACATGCCAGAGTTACAGGTGTACAGAGTGACCCGCATGCATTGCGGAGATCCCAGAGAGTCAGATATCCAGTGGAGAGATTGACATATAGAGATTTTGCTATGCACTATGCATACATGACATCTATGGTAAAGCATGTGGAACCTACATGCTATACAGAGGCTATTGGAGAGCATGTATGGCAGAAAGCCATGGATGAAGAGATGGATGCTTTGGACAAAAATGATACATGGGAATTGGCTGAGTTACCTAAAGGAAAGAATGCAATTGGATGCAAATGGGTGTATAAAGTAAAGTGCAAGTCAGATGGCAGCCTAGAGAGACATAAGGCAAGGCTGGTCGCAAAAGGATATGCACAAACTTATGGTCTTGATTATGATGAAACTTTCAGCCCAGTGGCTAAAATGGCTACAGTGAGGTCTATCATTGCATTAGCAGCACAAAAAGGTTGGGCTTTACATCAAATGGATGTCAAAAATGCTTTCTTGAATGGTGATCTACAAGAAGAGGTGTACATGGAACAGCCAGAAGGTTATGTACATCCAAAATATCCGACCTTTGTTTGCAGGTTAAAGAAAGCACTCTATGGTTTGAAGCAAGCACCTCGTGCTTGGAGTGACAAGATCAGCAGATATCTTGTCAGTATTGGATTTGTGGTTGGAAATGCAGACTCTTCACTTTATGTGAAGAAGACACATGATGGTATCGTGATGATAGTCATTTATGTTGATGATTTGATTATCACAGGTGATTGTGGGAAAGGCATTGATGATGTTAAGGCCTCTTTATGCAAAGAGTTTGATATGAAAGATCTTGGTGATTTAAGGTTATTTCTTGGCATTGAGGTGATAAGAACAAACACAGGTATATGGTTGGTGCAAAGGCAATATGCACTTGACATGCTGGCAAAGTATGGTATGACAGCATGCAAACCAATGTTGACACCATTAGAGCAAAACATGAAGCTTAGGGCTGATTTGGGTGATGAGCTTGATGATATCACCATGTACAGGAAAATGGTTGGTAGCCTTATCTACATGACCATTACGAGGCCAGATATCAGTTATGCAGTTGGTTTGGTGAGTCAGTTTATGCAGAGTCCTCGTAAACCTCACTTGGATGCTGTGAGACGGATTCTGAGATATGTCAAAACTACCGCGCATTATGGTCTTTTCTATGAGGCAGGAAAAGACATGCATGTCTATGGATATACAGATGCAGATTGGGCCGGTAGTGCATATGACAGGAGATCTACCAGTGGCTATGTTTTCAGCCTTGGTAGTGGAGCTGTGAGTTGGAGCAGTAAAAAGCAACCTACAGTTGCTTTATCTACCACAGAGGCAGAGTATCGTGGAGCAGCCATAGCTGCATGTGAGGCTATGTGGTTGAAGAAGTTGCTAGATGATGTCAGGCTACAGAGTGATATGAGCGTTGTCATTCATTGTGACAACATGAGTAGTATTCAGCTTGCTAGCAACCCAGTTTATCATGCCAGGACCAAACATATTGAGGTCCATTATCATTTCATCAGAGAGAAGGTGCTCGATGGGCATGTTGATTTGACATATGTGCAGACAGATGAGCAGGTTGCAGATATCTTTACCAAAGCACTTGGTAAGGATAAGTTCGAGTATTTCCGTACTCGATTGGGAGTCCTAGAGATGGACATGTCGAGCTTGAGGGGGAGTGTTGAAATATCAAGCTCGTATACAGCTGGAGGATAGCACATGGGTGCTGACAGAGTGACAGTATGGTAGATAGATATCGTGTGGTGTGTTTATGACCGCGTCCAGCTGGTCATGTGTGGTGTGGACATTACACTAGGTTTACTTTGTAGTGTGGACATAACAATTATGTTGTGTTCCCTTTTGTGTGTGTGAGAGAGATGGTGACTATGGCTTCTCTCCTTCTTTATGGTTGATGGATATGGATTAGGGTTTGCTTCTCTTGTGTGTGTTACATCCTGCTCTTGTTTTTTATCAATTACCTGCCTCACCAACCCCTTCCAAAGATCTTGTTACCCGCATTTCAGGAGGTGCATTTATGGAAGGCCGAGTTGGTTCCCCTACCCTCCGATTGTCATATTGAGAAAAATGTTGTTGTGGTGTGATCTATGGTCGCACTTTTGGTGTAGGATAATATCTTGGTGCAAGGGTTGGGCTACTTGCAGTGGTCCACTTTGATGTTGAGGGTCCCTCTCTAGTGAACTCTCATAGGGGAGGAGCAATAGTTTCTCCAAGAAAGGCTGTCTCTCCTGGTTTAGCTGTATTTGTTGAGAACACTTCCATGAATAATGGTTGTCCTTGCCACGTGAGCTCCCGAATCTCCTTCCAATCTAAGGTTCGGTATTCATTGGCCCATTTATCAACGATTCGGTTCATGTGTCCTGTAAGCTTCTCGACTACCACCACAAGTGCTAGAGGAAGATCTAGCTCTGGCAATCTAGTTGTGGCATAATATCCCTCTAAAGAGTCCTTATAGACCTCTTGAAGTGGGTCATCCTGTAAGACCTTTGTCACTGGAATTTGTCGTACAAACTCCCATGGTTCCTCAGCCCCCTGATCCATTTTGCTCTTGCCTTTCCTATCCCTTTCCAAATTCAAATCTACAAGAAGTGAATCATCTTTGGATATCTTTGAGGACTGGGCATTGGGATGGTCCAAGCATGTCCGACTTAATGAGCCAATCATCTCTAGACTCCCTTGCTCTGGAAAGCTTTGATAAGTCTAAGAACTCGCTTTTAGAGAGCTCCCCTAATTTGTCTACATTCTCTGGATGGTAGGTGACTTCGTATCGAACACCATCTCCACCCATGTACATGTTACCCTGGTCATTGACTAGAGGTTCTCTATCAAGCTCTGAGAAAAAGTCTGCAATCTTAACAAGATACCGTTGTTGTGGATCCCTAAAGATCTCAGGTCCTTGAGCATTCGTGTAGACATATTGAAGTCTCACATTGAGTGGTAACCCCATGGTGTCGGCTTCAAATGGATTAAAAGATCTTGTGGGTGTCCTATTTGGGGCTAAGGGATGACTATTTGACGGCCCTAGATTGTCCATGGACAATGAGCTAGTTGTTCTGGAAAGGGTATCAGATTGGGATTCGAAAAAGGTTTCAGCAATATCTGCCAAATTTCCTACCGATTGGGTCCCACTGGCCCAAAGGCGCTGCCAGAAGTCTCTAAGAAAGGCAGGGGAGAGCCCCTGTCTCGTCGCTAATGCTCGGCCGCCGCCGGGGTGCTCGCTATCCTGTGCCTCTGAATCTGCCGCCCCAGCCTCGCTGTGTACTGAAAAAAGGGGATACCTGGGCTGGTAGGGGCCGAGTAGGGATCTCGCCAAAACCACTCACCTGCTGGATCCCACTGAAGGCGAATAAGAGGCCTGCTGTCCCAAGCCCATAATCTCCAAGAACAGTCCTCCCCTATCGAGGCCGGTGAGGGGTCTACATGCCACTCTCTGATGAAAGCTGACCACCTGCACCCTCTGAAAAGTACAACCCTGGAGCTCATCCAAATCTAGTCATGACCTCTCAAGCTGGCCACCCTCTCCCACCTAGAAAGTGAGTGGGGCGACTCTCTTCACTGTGCCGCTAGAAGGATCTCATGCCGAGTAAAGATGCCCATCCACTGTGGAGGTGGAGGGTCTTGTACTGGGGTCCGCCACTCCCGGGGGATGGCCGCCTCAATGTCCTGTCTCATCAACTCTCTGCCCCTCATCCCACTGAGTCTCCTCTCCCGAGCCTCTAGAGGCAGCTGCTGAAAACATATCCAGTCGTCTAGGGACTGGGCTGGCTCAACGGGCCCCACGACATGTGAGACCGCGATCCAAACCATATGGCCACTGGGAAGTCGAATCAAGGGGTTCCAGATCAATGGCTGCCTCAGGCGCTCCTCATCGGTGCCCGGGGGAGACTGGAAGAGTGACGGCCTCAGATGCGCCCAGGCCCTCAGAAGGCTAGCTGCAAAACGCTCCTCGAAGCCAAGGCCCACTCCTCTGGATCGCTGCTCTGTAAAGATCCACCTGATGCTAGGGGTCTAGGGGCCGCTATAAGAGAAGGAGTGCAGCTGAGCATCCTGGAAACAAGAAACTCCTTCCACGGCTCAGCGCCTGGTAGGAGGCCACAAACTACCAACTTGCCAAGCAAAGCTCGGCTTTGGCAAATAGGATCAACAATGCCCAGGCCGCCTCTCTCCCTCGGCTGAGTGATCACAGCCCATGCCACCTTGGCCCTGGCGGGCCGCCCGTCGCCACCGGACCAAAGAAAGTTCCTTATGAGCCTCTGCACACCTGGCCAATGCACGCCCGAGAGAAGGCCCAGCAAGAAGTGATGTACCACATGGTAGCAAGCAGAACCTGGTTGGCCACAACTACTCGGCCAGCCAGAGATAAACGAGCGGTGCTCCAATACAGAAGCTTCTTCCGAATGCTCAGAAGAAGGGGGGCTATTTGCTGCTCCGGAGATATGTCAATGCCCACATAGCATCCCAAATAACGCACTGTAGTGCCGAGGGGCAGCCACTGAAAACCATCAATTGGCCTCCAAGTCGGGGGGGCATAGAATTGACCCACAACCCACACGACTTGTGCCAGTTGATCAAAGCACCCGAAGCTCTGCAAAACCTGTCCATGGCTGAGGCGAAGCGACGGAGGTTCTCCTCTCCTCCCTGAAGATAGACAGCAGTGTCATCCGCAAACTCCGAGTCTAGGAGCTCCTCCGAGGTGCGGAGGGGAAGCTGGAGGCTCCGCAAACCTATATCTTGTGCCGTTAAAAAAGTGCTCATGGCCTCTGCCACAAAAAGAAAAAGAAAGGGCGCCAAGGGGCACCCCTGCCACACCGAGCGCGAGAGCTGGAACCTCTCTCCGTGCACGCCCTGTATCAGCACCTGGCTATGAGCCGATGTGTAGAGTGCAGAGACCCCACGGATCCACTGAGGGGGAAGCCCATCCTCTCCATAGTGCCTTCCAGGAAGGCCCAGTCCACCCGATCATATGCCTTCTCGAAGTCGAGAAGGAGCACTGCCAGATCCTCCTGCCGAAATCTAGCCAAAGCAGAGAAGATGTTATCCAGAATGCTCCTATCCTGGATGAAGCCTGTCTGCGTGGAGTGGATGATGTCCAGAAGGTGAGGCTGAAGCCACCTGCTGATCGTCTTAGCTAGGACCTTGTAGGCCGTGCCTAGCAAGGTGATCGGTCTCCACTGTCTAATCTCCAGTCTGTCTCCTCCCTCTTTGGGGATCAAGTGAATCAACCCCTCTGCCATGCTGTCCGGCATGACTCCCGACTCCATAATCTCCTGGAATGCCAATCTGAAACCCCTATGTAAGAGACCCCAGTACCTCTGGAAGAAAGCCACTGAGAGACCGTCCTCTCCTGGGCATTTGCCCCGAGGTAGTGCCTGAAGAGCCTCCTCCAGTTCCGTATCCGAGAAGGGGGAGAGAAGGGAGTGCTGCAAATGGGCCGGCACAACCGGTCTCGTGAAGCTCCAGACTGCCTCCCGAGCCTCTCTCACCCTGTCATCTGCTGGCTCAGCAGAGAGAAGATCCTTGTAAAAATCTGTGGCTATCTCCCGAACCCTGGGGGGATCCACCACAACCTGGCCATCAGCCTGTCGCGCGAAGACGCTTGAGACCCTCTCGTCTGAAGCGAGGCCCTGTCGCCTCAAAGAAATATCGAGTCACTCTGTCTCCAGCCTGTGTCCAAAAAGAAGCCCGAGCATGGAATCGGAACTCCACCCTCCTCTCCTCGATGGATCTGATCTCAGTGCGAGCTGACTCCATCTGCTCTGAGATCCAAGGGCTCATAGGATCCCTCTCCTGGAGTCTCTGAAGAGATGCTAGACTCCTCCGCAGGCTCCTCTCCTGCTCTCTGCCTCTAGACGGTCCAGGGCAGCCTGTCTGAGCATCCGACTGATCTCCTGCAAGCCCCTGGCAAGATCACTGGCTGCCGATCCTCTCCTGAACTGCAGCTCCTGCCAAACCTGCTCAACTCTGGTCGCAATCTTGGGCTCCTCTACGAGACAGTCTGGAATCCGGACGCTCTGGCCTCGCTCTCCTCTCGTAGGGTCCTTGATCTGGAGAAGCATTGGAAAGTGGTCTGAAAACGAGGAGCCTGCAAGTATGCCCACAGTGCCACCTCTATCACAAGCCCACTCATCAATGTAAAACCTGTCGATGCGGGAAAGGTTAACTCCTGTGGCCCGTCTATCCGAGCGCGAGAAAGATAAACTCCCCTACAACCTGCCAAACTCCGGGAGCATCCACGGATCCTGGCCTCTCACCTGCAGCACTAGTTCCTCCCAGGGCAGCGAGCTCCGGCCCATGAAGGGTCTCCTCGCTGCCCCCCATCCTGTCCTCTGCATCCTCTAGCATGTTGCAATCCCCCCTAGGCACCAGTGGGAGGGACTGCCTAATGGTGCTCCAGAACTCAGCTCTCCCGGTCGCCCCATTAGGGGCGTAGAAGTTGAGGAAGCCAATGCAGTCTTCCCCAACCCGAAGGATGATCCACTGCGCTCGACCCTGGACCAGAGTGCCAGAGTCCACAACCTCGGATAGAAGCTGCTCGACTGAGATGCATACTCCACCCTGATTCCCCTAGGAGCCATATGCCGGTGACCAAAAAGTGTGACTCCTGCCTGGCAAGATCTTCTCGCAGGTGCGGGTACGCCTGGTAGAAAGGTGGTGCTCCTGGATGAAAAGGATATCTATGGGTCCTCCAAGGAGAGCCCTCTGGATCTCCTGGCGAAGTCTGCCTCGACCAATGTAGCAGCGATGTCCACCGAGACCCTGGATGTTCCATGAGAGGATCCTCATGGATGAGCTATGGCAAGTGAAGCAGCCGCTGGCTCACCCCTCTCAGCCAGCCCGGATGGTCTGCCCTCCACTTTGTGAGTCTTGGGCGCCGGCTTGGAGGGAGAATAGTCACTGTTTGTCCGGGTGCGGAGTCTCTCTTCCAAAAAGAGGGTGACCTGTCTCTGTGTCTAGCCCCACTCCGCCTTCACCCTGTCCAGGGCATAGGCGTGAGACCAATCCTCTGCATATATGTATCTAAAGGTACGCTACA
Organism: Cibotium barometz; assembly: GCF_041138505.1. NCBI lineage: Eukaryota > Viridiplantae > Streptophyta > Polypodiopsida > Cyatheales > Cibotiaceae > Cibotium > Cibotium barometz. The sequence goes on from NC_141084.1 coordinate 29,358,053, forward strand.
CCCTCGGGGCGGCATGGAGGAGAATCAGTAGCACCGCCTCAACTGAGGTGTGGACCGGATCCACCGGCCAATCTCCTATACCAAACAAGCTCATGCGGGCTGAGTGTAATTGGGTCTGCAATAGGTCCGTGAGCCCCAAGTCACTAAAGTGGTGAGAAAACTCCAGTATCTGATCACGCAAAACTTCCTCTACAGAGTTGCAATCCCATGCTGTGTCTGGGGCAACACTGAGAGGAAAGGAGAAGGCCACCATGCTTCTCACCAACTAAAGGAGAACGAGAGGGATGGCACACCACGCAAACTCGCAAGGGCGTGACCAGTGTCTCGAACGGGCCAGCATCCACCAGCTGGAGGCACCTGAAAAAACCATAATCCACTGGTAGCCCCATCACTCACGGGGGCCCCCCAGGGGAGGAGAGAACTCTGTGGTGGCGGGCGAAGCTAGGATCGCCATCTCCACCGGCCCGGAGTGGCGGTGGAACAGCCGCTGGACTGAACTCTGGCCTACCCAGCTGCGCTGCCCCGGGGCAGTGGGTGGTCTGGCGAAGTATCCTGGAGAGGCCGAGGGAGGGATGGGGGCTTGCGGAGAGGAGGGGGGAGAGCGAGGAGAGGATGGAGAGGCATCTGCCAGAGGATAGGTGTCAGGGGGGGCCACCGGGGGGGAGGCGGGAGGGGGGGGCTGGGGGGGGAGAGGGGGGGTGGAAGGGGTGCTCTCCGGGTGAGGGGAAGAGGATCCGGGGGTCACAGAGTGCGGCCCGGGATCCTCAGGAATCTGCTCCAAGGAGGGGGCGGGGCCCCCCGCGGGGGGAGGCGAGAACGGGGTCTCCACGTGGGAGGCTCCACCAGTGGCCTCAACGGGCACTGAGTCTAAATCCTCGTCCATCGGGGTGGGACCTGCTGGCCGCCTATCCCTGACTGGAGCATAAGTGCGGGTAGGAGCCTGTACGCCATCCGGAGTCGCCTCTCTGCCAGCCTGTCCGCCAGCCTGTGCTACCTGCTAGCGTCTACGACGGTCCCTGCGGGCCGGGTGTTTCCGCCGGCGAGCCTCCTGCCATCCGCTAGCCTCCTGGGTCTGCGCGGCATCCTCCGTCGGGGCCTTCTCATCAGATGATGGCGCCTGTTGTGGCGAGCCAGGGATGTCCGGTCTCTGAGGTGGATGGCCACCCCTCGGGTCTCTTGCAGGGGGTCCAGAGGCGGCATAGCGTGAAGGATAAACCCCCTTGTGGGGACAGGCGCGTGCGAGATGGCCCATCTCCCGACATGTATAACACTGGCCGGGGAGGCCCGAATACTCCACGTGCTGTATCAGATGTCCTCCAGAAAGACAAGGGAGGAGGATCGTCTTCGGGAGGGACTCCGGTGATGGAACCACAACACGAAAGGTTTCTAATGTTGGCTTAAGAGAGGTTGGGCCCCGAGGAATAGGTGGAGGTGGTCCCTCAAGTATTGATTGAGCTTTCCTAATGAGTTGCTGATGTACAGCTAGATTGATCTTCTCCTCACAAGGGATTGGGTATTCTTGAAGCTTCTTGGGTAGCTCAGATAAAGCTGCAATGCGACTTCTATGAGCATCAATGATGGCATCTAGAGTCTCATTCACCTTATCCACAAAAACAAAACCCCCAAAACTATCCTCGGTCGTACTAGCCTCATCTTGTTTAGCACTAGGCCCAGGTTGAGGTTGATGCTCCTCATGCACTTCTTGGGATGTAAAAGTTTGATCCCTCATGTTTTGTTTAGAGACTTCTTGAGAACTAGTGGATGCACTTTTAGTTTGCTTGTTGCGGTTCTTTTTCCTCCTAGTGGTTTTTTTTCTATTGGAATGTAGAGTCTTGTCCACTAGATTTGCCTTTGCATCCTGAGTTCGAGGTGTCTCATCAGTTTGCATTTTGGCATTTCGTGTCTGTGATCTAGTCATGACTCTAAGTGGCACGACATCCTCATTCTCTGATGAAGGTGGCGATGGAACTGCCCCTACAAGGTTGAGTGAGACCTTTGGTTGAGAGGTGCCTTCCTCATGTGGTTTCAGCAAACAATCCTTTGGGAAGTGTTCTACACAACACCCTAGACAATATCTTTCAATTGGTGGAAACTGTGGTACTGTTGTATTGGATCGAGCTGCTTGCCTTGAGCGATGTGGACAATCACGAGCCCAATGGGGTTCTCCACACTCATAACAGGGACCCATTAGTTTGGCTTCTACTTTCCTTTGCTACCATTGACCTGAGGGGCCTGGAGTCCTAGGTTGGTAGCCGCCTAGCAACATCAAAGAATTTTGTTCCCCTGGTTGAGCCTCCAGCGCTTGGCTTGGATATGCGGGACTTTCAAAGAGATTTTCCTTGGATGAATATGATGCATATTCCTCCTCCACATAGCCTGGGTTTACCAAGTCTCTACACATGTTTGAATTGTCGTAGTCAACAACCCTCACCGGAGGAGCAGTCCCAGGAGCAAGAGGTTGAGCACCAAGAACAGGTCGTGCTTGCTCTTGTGCCATTGGTGGCTTACGTTCAAAATTAGTATACTGTTGATGTATTTGTGGAGTCACTCCACCCCTTTGCTACTCACGCTCCTGTCTCATTCTGGCAATGCGAGTACATTCCTGCGTGGTGTGGGTAAAGTTCCAAGCACAGGCTTGGCACCACTTCTTTGTGGGTTGGTTTGTGACTAGAGGAGAAAAGGTATTACATTCTTCGGTTTTATGGTTACCGCCACATGCTCCACAAAGATGAGGACCTGTAGGTTGTACACTCCTCATTCGCTGCTGCTGTTGTTGTGGCTGCATGGGTGGTCGATAGGTCTGTCCCAATCTCCTTAGTACTAGGTTAGCTATCTGGTCTGGATTTACTAGCACGCTAGACCCTGAACTTTGGTCATCACTCCACTGATCTCTAGGTTTCACCTCAGGGCTAGTACCATCTTGGAATTTGAAGTTATCGGTGAAATCCATAGCATCATGGCAACACTCATCATTGAAATTTGTATGCTTCTTTGCATAGAGATGTGTATGCAGTGTTGAATTTTTTAGTCCTTTTAAGAAGAGCAAAATTAATCGACTCTAGGTTGGCTTCTCATCTTCTGGGCAACGATTAATGTACTGCTTCATCCTATTTACACAATCTCTAACACTCTCTGTCTCGCCTTGCTTGAAAGAGTAGATGTTTGCTACCGTGTCATGCTGAATCCCCATCAAGGAAAAAGTAGCAATGAATCTCTCTTCCAAAACTCGTAAAGAGGGTTTGTCTGAAGCCTCTAGTGCCTGAAACCAAGCAAGGGCCTTTCCCTCAAGAGTGAGCCCAAATCCTTTAATTTGAGTATTCTTGTCAGCCACTTGCTCCATGGTCGTATGGATCTCCCGACCCTTCATACTTCTTTACCAGTTTTTGAAGAGTTGATGGCCTTACTTGTCTTGAATATTCATCATAGGGCCTACGGTCTCTCACTCTCAGTGGGAATTGTACCTCTCTTTGGTAAGATGGTCCACATGCATCCCAAATTGGTGTGGGTCCCCTATTACCTGCCTCACCTACCCCTTCCAAACATCTTGTTACCCGCATTTCAGGAGGTGCATTTACGGGAGGCCGAGTTGGTTCCCCTACCCTCCGATTGTCATATTGAGAAAAACGTTGTTGTGGTGTGATCTGTGGTCGCACTTTTGGTGTAGGATAATATCTTGGTGCAAGGGTTGGGCTACTTGCAGTGGTCCACTTTGATGTTGAGGGTCTCTCTCTAGTGAACTCTCGTAGGGGAGGAGCAACAGTTTCTCCAAGAAAGGCTGTCTCTCCTGGTTTAGCTGTATTTGTTGAGAACACTTCCATGAATAATGGTTGTTCTTTCCATGTGAGCTCCTGAATCTCCTTCCAATCTAAGGTTCGGTATTCATTGGCCCATTTATCAACGATTCGGTTCATGTGTCCTATAAGCTTCTCGACTAACACCACAAGTGCTAGAGGAAGATCTAGCTCTGGCAATCTAGTTGTGGCATAATATCCCTCTAAAGAGTCCTTATAGACCTCTTGAAGTGGGTCATCCTGTAAGACCTTTGTCACTGGAATTTGTCGTACAAACTCCCATTGGTTCTCAGCCCCCTGATCCATTTTGCTCTTGCCTTTCCTATCCCTTTCCAAATTCAAATCTACAAGAAGTGAATCATCTTTGGATATCTTTGAGGACTGGGCATTGGATGGTCCAAGCATGTCCGGCTTAATGAGCCAATCATCTCTAGACTCCCTTGCTCTGGAAAGCTTTGATAAATCTAAGAACTCGCTTTTAGAGAGCTCCCCTAATTTGTCTACATTCTCTGGATGGTAGGTGACTTCGTATCGAACACCATCTCCACCCATGTACATGTTACCCTGGTCATTGACTAGAGGTGCTCTATCAAGCTCTGAGAAAAAGTCTGCGATCTTAACAAGATACCATTGTTGTGGATCCCTAAAGATCTCAGCTCCTTGAGCATTCGTGTAGACATATTGAAGTCTCACATTGAGTGATAACCCCATGGTGTCGGCTTCAAATGGATTAAAAGATCTTGTGGGTGTCCTATTTGGGGCTAAGGGATGATTATTTGACGGCCCTAGATTGTCCATGGATAATGAGCTAGTTGTTCTGGAAAGGGTATCAGATTGGGATTCGGAAAAGGTTTCAGCAATATCTGCCAAATTTCCTACCGATTGGGTCCTACTTTCTTGCGTAGGTACTCTAGAAGGTGCCCTAGGCCCTATGGCAGAGTCTTTAAGACATCCCGACCTCAAGTGCATAAGGTCAAATTTTTTTGGTTTTGTTTTGTTTTGTTTTTTGGGATTTTTTTTACAAATATATATATATATATATATTTATGTATATATATATATATTTTTTACCCTACCTAACCACTAAATGCAACTAAAATAAATATGTGTGTAACTATCTATCCTATTTTTTTATTTTTTTATTTTTTTATTTTTTTATTTTTTTGTTTTTTTTTCTAATTACACAAAAATATGAATTACGCTAAAAAAAATACTAATTATGCACAAAATTACAAAAATTTTAAAACAATGCAAGCTACTCTAATTATACAAAAAATTACAAAAATTTTAAAACAATGCAAGCTACTCTAATTATACAAAAAATTACAAAAAATAAAAAATAAAAAATTACAGAATATGCAAAGAATATGGATTCCTAAAAAAACACATAATTTACAGCATTTTTCTATTTCTATTTCTTTTCTTTTCTTTTCTTCTCTCTTTTTTTATTTTTTCTTTATATATATATATATATTTATTTCTTACTAATTACAAAAAAAATACTAATTATGCACAAAATTATAAAAATTTAAAAAAAAATACAAGTTACACTAATTATGCAAACAATTACAGGAATTTAAAAAAATGCAAATTATGCAAAAAACATGGACTCAAAATAAAACACAAATTTTTTTATTTATTTTTATTTTTTATTTCTTTCTTTCTTTTTTTTTACTTAATTATTTTATGGTTTTTTTTATTTTTATTTTATTTTTTTTTAAAATACAACAACATAAAAATCGCCAACAGAAAGAAATAACAAAATAACAAATTAAAAAAGAAGAAAAAATATACTCTTGCTACAAGTGAGAGAGTTTCCTGTCTCTCCAATCTTTTGAATTTCTTGATAGGTATATGCTTTCTCATCATTTATAGAACCACTCATATTAAAACCATATGAGATATCAGCAATAACAAGACTGTAATCTTTCTTTAGAATGATATTCTGAAGATTATTTACATCCCCACAAATCTCTTTATAGGATGCTGCTTTACTTTCCTGTCCAAGAAGAAAAAACACTTCTAGTTCATCTCCTTCAGTTGGAGAAGCATTTTGTAGAAGGCGTCTTGCTTTCTCTTGTTGACAAGCTACTTCAAGGTGCACAAGAAAGTTTTGTGGACACTCTAATTCTTCTTGAAAGATGGACTTTTTTCCTTTTTTAGTTGGAGGCTTCTGTTGTTAGTAGAAAGTTAATATAGAAGAATATAATATTTAGCGGTTGGTTTCTTAAGACATAAAAACAATACTAGCATACCATCACATTTGAATCTTTAATACAAAAACAGAAGAATATTACCCAATCTCTGAAGGACAAGAAAAAATCATTCAAAACTTCCAGAGAGCTATAATGGGGATACTCTGCACGTACGTCGTCCCAAGTGGTACAATATAAGAAGAATGACAATGGCTGCAATTCTCAAGGATTCCCATCACCTTGATTGATGGGGATAATGGCACCACCACTATTCTCCCCTTTCATTCAAGGAAGAATGACACTGGTGCAATTCTCAAGGTCTCCCATCACCTTCATGGAGAGAATGGGACCACTACCATTCTCCCTTACATTCAAGGAATAATGGGAGTAGTGCTATTCTCAAGGCCTCCTACCACCTTGAAGGGGAGAATGGCACCACTGCCATTCTCCCTTATATTCAAGGAATAATGGCACCACTGCCATTCTTAAGAACTCCCATCACCCCCCTGAAGGGGAGAATGGGACCACTTCCATTCTCAAGGAATTATGACAGTGGTGTCATTCTCAAGGCCTCCCATTACCTTGAAGGGGAGAATGGCACCACTGCCATTCTCCCGTACATTCAAGGAAGAACGGTAGTGGTGCCATTCTCAAGGCCTTCCATCACCTTCAGGAGAATGTCACCAATGCCATTCTCCCCAATGGCATTATGGAGAATGGTAGTAGTGCCATTCTCCCCCATTTTAGATTCACAATTTTTGAATGTGACTTTGAAATTTAATTTTAATCCCCATTATCCTCACACTCCCTCCTTGATTTGAATATGAGTATGGCACCAATGGTTATCCATTGAATTTTGAATTTCCCTCCTTGGATTCAAAAACACTAGTTTCAAAATTTTCCTCCCAGATTCAAACATTGCCTATCCAATACTCAAACAATTTCCTCTTGGTATTTTTTTCATTTTGGGCCTGTAAAGTCGTGTGGATTATTTTTTTAATGTATGTATGTACGTACGTATGTACATCCAGATACAAACATACATAAAGTTCCATAAGATTAGAATTAATTCGTATCCATATACTAATTTTAAACTAGATAACTCTAATCTCAAATAATTAAACTAAACTAATTAAATAATAATTAGATTATAAATAGTAATTAAATATTAATTAAGTACTAATTAAATGAAACTAATCAAATACTAATTAGATTATAAATACTAATTAAATACAAACTAGAATCTAAACACTAATTGGATTTTAAAGTAATTAAAGAGTAAGAGAGAGAGAGAGAGAGAGAGAGAGAGAGAGAGAGAGAGAGAGAGAGAGAGAGAGAGAGAGAGAGAGGTGTAGCCACCTTGAAGGGGAGAGTGGCACCACTGCCATTCTCCCTTACATTCAAGGTAGTGGTGCCATTCTTAAGAACTCCCATCACCTTGCAGGGGAGAATGGCATCACTACCGTTCTCAAGAAAGAATGGCAGTGGTGCCATTCTCAAGGCCTCCCATCACCTTAAAGGGGAGAATGGCACCATTGCCATTCTCCTTTAAATTCAAAGAAGAATGGCATCGGTGCCATTCTCAAGGCCTCCCATCACCTTCATAGGGATAATGGCACCCCTACCATTCTCCCCCATGGCATTATGGAGAATGGCAGTAGTGACATTTTCCCCCATTTTCGATTCTCAATTTTGAATGTGATTTTCAATTTTAATTTTAACCCCCATTATCGTCACTCTCCCCCCTTATTTTGAATATGAGTATGGCACCAATTTTTATCCATTGAATTTTGAATTTTCCTCCTTGGATTCCAAAACCCTAGTTTCAAAATTTTCCTACGAAATTCGAGCATTGTCTATCTAATATCCCAAACAACATCTCCCGATATTTTCATCACTGTTAGGCACGTAAAGACGAGTGTGCGTACGCGATTGACAATAGTGAAGCTACAATCAAAGGTGCACTTTCTTGTAGTTTGTTTTTTTATGTATGTATGTCCGGGTCCATCACTTCGCCTAGTCCATAAAATTAGGATTAATTCGTATCCATATAGTAATTTTTAACTTAGCTAGCTCTAAACTAGACTAATTAAGCATAAATTAAATTAAACTAATCAATACTACTTATATTATAAATAATAATTAGAAACAAACCAAAATCTAAACACTAATTATATTTTAAATTAATTAAAGAGAGAGAGAGAGTGAATTGTTTGTGTGTGTGTGTGTGTGTGAGAGAGAGAGAGAGAGAGAGAGAGAGAGAGAATTGTTTGTGTGTGTGTGTGTGAGAGAGAGAGAGAGAGGGGTGTGGAGAGAATGGTATGTGTGTGTGTGTGTGTGTGTGAGAGAGAGAGAGAGAGAGAGAGAGAGAGAGAGAGAGAAGAAGAAACATTGAGCAAAATGGGTGTGAGGAGGCAAGAGAGCCAGCCTGCCTGGCGGGCTGAATTATCCGTCTGCGCTCTGGCTGCCCTCACGACCAAGCAATCCAATGCCCTCATGACCATGCACTGGCTTCTCCTGCCCTCACGACCAAGCCCGTAAACATCTGACGTGCTGTGGATGCCCTCACGACTAAGGCGGTGCGCTGACTTCTCTTGGCTTCTCCTGCATCAACACCGCTAGGTTCTCTTGCATCAACACCGACCGTCACCGATTTTCGTGGTTACTGTGCTAATTGTGGTGGCTAAAAAATCTTAGGGCTATCTAACCTTAGTTTAACTACATGTCTTACTCTAGTTTAACCGCTAGTTTGAACATTGTCTTACTCTCAAGCAACATGATCAAAACAACATGTTCCTTTTCTTTCCATTCATCTCACCTTACAAAAACTTTAGAGTATATACACTATCAACGACCCCTAAATAGTCTGAACACATTCTAAATTGCAAGCATTCACACAACATTTAGCTTCCTTTTCTATCCCCTAAAATTACCATTTCCACTACAAGGTGTGCTCCACTGTTCTTTACTACTATGATTTATCTCCATTCCTACTCTGATTGAAATGCCTACTTGCTAATATATATAATTGGTCTCCATAGGCTTGGAGGGCATCGATACTTAATACTACTATATTAATTGTGTTTTCCTCATTTGTGAAGAGAGAGACTCCCAAATACGTCATCGAGGACACACACACACACACACACACACACACACACACACACCACCTCTCTCTCTCTCTCTCTCTCTCTCTCTCTCTCTCTCTCTCACACACACACACACACACACACACACACACACACACACACCAAACCAGCCAAACAACTCTCGACAAATCTGCCAGAGCCCTCAGACAGAATGGTGTATCGACACAGCCTGGAAAGGCCCATTAGGCATAGTGTATAACTGCTAAAACAAGTAGGGCATCATCGAGCTCAGCATGATCACACACACTTCCCCCCCCCCCCTCTCTCTCTCTCTCTCTCTGTGTCTCTCTTCCCACCACATTACACATTAGTTGGTCTATGCCATTGCCTCAATTATTTAGAGGTGAATAATATGGCCCCAAAATGTTTTCTTGGGAACATTAATTAATTAATCATATTCCTTTTTTGTGGTGAGTGATCAATATATATTTGTAAGGTTTCTCCCATCAGCTCCTTTTAGTAGAAATCATTTTGAATATCAGAATTAGAAACTTAACAAAACTATATTTCCTTCTAGAGCAAGTCTCACATGGAGGGGAAAAAGCAAGTCTTTTTCTTGTTTGATGCTCTCTCTCAAGCATGCAATACTCTCTGTCTTGCCCTTAGTCTCTGCAAATGGTGTCATGAGGAAGCCTAGGAGGGGGTGGGTGACTAACTTCGAAGGTGGTATTAATTAAATGCCATGTCACTGGCATTTAATTAATACACCTACAATAAAAGTTGTGGACATACACCTACAATAAAAAATATGTTCATATAAAATATTTATTTTATAAGGTTTTTGATAACATTTAGTATTAAATCTATCATATCTTCTTTTTTTGGTGGTATAGGACATATGCATCCATCCCTCCTCACATGCCTTAGCAAAAAAAACCTTTCTTTTCTTGGTGCCGTCCATATAAGCGCCCCTACACACACCCCCCCTTTCTCTTTGAGAGCCACAATTGTAGAAGAGCTACTCTGTCTTCTTTCCATAGAAATGCGTCTATTCTTTTGATCATGGCAGTTGTGAGCCCTTTATGCACATCGTTTCTTAATTGTGGAAAAGATGTTGTGAGCTTTGCATGTAAAGACCCTCTCTCCTATTTCCATAGATAGGCGTCTCTCTCTCTACAGCACACCTATATGCCTCTTGGAATCTTCAAGGTCTCTATGTAGGGTTAGCTACAAGAGCATTTCGAGGTTACCATAAATAAAGCTTTTAAGTAATAAGAAGAAAAAGAAATCTTTATGGAATCTTTCTAAGGATCAAGATTTTGTGTACCTTGACTTGAAAGTGCGATTTGCTCTCCTTATTTCTTTGCTTCTTGTGTGCCCAAATAGTGCTCTCTCTCTTTCTTTATATCTCTCTCTCTCACACACAATGGGAGGTGACAAAATGAGCCTCTCAACTTCTTATGTAACCTCATAGTTCTAAAAATAGTAGTTATTTAGTGTTTTAATTCTAGGGTTTCTTAATCAAGTGCCACCTTAATTATGTATTAAGTTTAATGACTTTCTATATGAAAGGGCTATTAGGTTATCATTTCTCATTTGTTAGCCAAGGAGAAAGACATGAGGAGAGACATTTTGTTGGTCATTTCCCCCACACAAGTGGGTGGGACCTCATCCACCGCATCACATTCAAAGGGTCTCTCATTCTCATCCTATTCCTTGTCTCCTAGGGTTAAAAAAATTGAAAATAGAGATAGATAAGTGGACACTCCAAGCCATGGGTAATCACGAGGCTTATTGTTTACATCATATGAAGCTATGAGCACAAGAAGAGGTCCTTACTTTGCTTCTCCAAGTAAAGCCTCCACACCACAATAGGCAACAAATGATGGTAGTGATGACCATGATGCCTTGGATACCACTGAGCAGTTGACATCATCTCCAATGTATCGAGGTAAGACCTAACATTGGTTGAAGCTAAAAGCATTCTTGTGTGTAGATAGATAATTAAGGGATGCAATTAAAATAGAATGTTGCAAGAAATAATGTCTAGCAAAGTTTGGTTGCAAAAGTTAAAGGCACTACGAACACACTATTTTGACATGAGCAGTGGAGATCAAGATGCACTTCTTAGTGGTCTTCTAGTACCTTTTTTGAATGGAAAATTTGAATATAGCCTTGGCTCTGATTTGGTATGTAGGACAGCCTTTAAGGTTTCTTTGAGTCTTGGAAATGTACGGCTTGAGAGGGTGAAGTGCAGGACCGAAAAATAGGGCAAGACCAAAGCTGTTAGATCCTTTATTATCCATAGGTCCAATGGGGCAAAATGCTTTAACATGGCTTCATTGTTATTTTAAGTATCATGTAGAATGTATGCCGACAACAACTTATTTGATAATTTTACAAGGTCAGAGGTATTCTCATTGTATAGAGATGCTACGACAACTAAACAAGAGCAGTATACAAGCTACTCTTATTTTACCAGGCTTTGTCTTTGCCAACGTGACTATCCCACGAAAAGTTTGAATGGGTGTGTGCACTATGTGTGCAAAGCTAAAAACAAGAAGAAAGGTTACAAGTGATCCAGATGAGCTAAGGATACTCAAGGAATCTTTGAGAATTCACAAGGAAGAGCAAGCAAGTGAAAGAAGGAAGGCAATGGACCATAGAGGAAAGTCTTTTGCATCTCTAGAAAAGTATCTTAGGCTAGTTATTGATGGAATGGACCATAAAAAAACTTGCTCACCTCACTTTGCTAACCCTGATGGTTGTTATGTTGAAGACTTTAAAGACAAGTGCAGGTGTTATGATCCATGTTAATCAAATATCTTTTGACATGCAAAAAACTATCCTCAAGAAGATGCAAAATGGATGCCGAAATTTTTTTTCGAGCTTATCATGAGATCCTTCGTTCTTCTCAAACCCAGCAAACCTGCAATTGAGGACAATTGCAAACTCAAGCTGCAAACTACTCAAGCAAGAGGGATGTTATGAGAATATATTTAAAGTTCTCTTTAAGAATATTATTTTTTTCCTCTTGAGTAATTTGGGGATGCCTAGGTTACTCTTGCGTCATGCCGGCTAGGTTAATATCATGGGTGACACCACTATAAATATTAATACGTGCGGTATATGACGTATGCTTGGGGCCATCTATGATTATTTCAGTTAGGTTTGTATTGGTAGGGTGATCCCTGGAAGTACTTACGGCTGGTAGTCATGAGTTGGTTATGGTTTGTGCCTGTTTAATATTTGTGAGATTAATTTAATTATTAATTGGGCTTATATTTTCAGGTAAAGAAGATTACGAGGATTGATGAATAATGTTGAAGAGAATGTCTCTTATGTGCATCATACAAGCATAGCTTGTAACCTTAGCAAATGATTTTTCCATTTTGAACTTTAGGAAAGATACATTTATAATGTGGAATTTATTAAAGCCTATGGCTTTACCCTAGTCCCAATATTAGACACTCTATTTTTGTAAAAGAAGAGTGCCGTGCTCTCTAAAAGCACATTTTGTATATTTTGGGGGCTATGGCCTATTTTTGAAAAGCTAATTAAATACCCTTGCGTGGGGAGAAGGCCACGCACAAGGGGGGGGGGAAATTGCACCCAGCCTTGTGTTGATTGTGTTGATGGTGAAGTTTTTCTTTCTCTTGCCTTATGTTTTGTTTTATGCTTTAATTTTCAATTTAATTCAAGTAGTTGTTTTAATATTTGATATATTTTATGAGTTTTTGATTATTCTCTTCAAGAAGATTAAAGGGTCCTGTTTCATGGTATCAGAGCTTTGGTGTAATTTAATTTTCTTAAAGGCGGTCAAAAGAGGTGAAAGAGATAAAAATAGAGGTGATTTTGGTAATTTTCTTGAATTTAAATGAAAGAAGAACACGTTTAGGGATTTTTGTTTATGTATGGATGAAATAAAGCTTGTTTTTAACCATTGGGTAATCAATCTCCATCAATCTATTGCCCAAAGGGTAAAACTAGGTGGAAAACCATTAGTAGGTTTCCCAAAACCATAAAACCACCTTCCTCTTCACTAATCCTCTTCTTAATCTGTCTATACGGATTGAAAGAGCAAGCAGAGGAGCATGGAGGGTCATAGCATGATTGCTAAACCAATAAGGCTGTCTGAATTCTATAATCAAGGGTGGGAGATGATAGATTTTTCTTAATTTCTCTCAATTAGTAAAAGCACAGTCTTCTCTTTTCTGTGAAATGAGTAAAAGCCATATATATATATATATATAATATTTCTAATTGATCTTTCTCTCTCCCTCCTTCATACCCGGGTGACAACACGTTTTTCTCTCCATCCGACCGACGGCGAGCGCTGCGAATTCAGGGCGGGGGAGGAATTTTCAGACCCCAATTGTATTAGCTAAAAGCTTTATAAGCTTAAAATGTTTATTTTTATTTTTTTTATTAGATGCTGTGATTTTTTTTTGTGGGCTGTTTCCTTTTTGTGCTCCAGCGTTTGGCATTGGGCATTGGCTAGGTTACAAGCTTTATAGTAAATCTTTCATAAGCTTTTTAATAAGCTTAATAAGTTTAATATTAAAAGCTTTATGAGATAAAGCTTAGTATAAAGCTTTGAATTTTTTTAAGGAGACCATATCTATAAATATATCACCTCTTCTCTAAATTTGGGTTAGCTGAGCTAAGAGTTTAAGGCTGAGAAATGCTTGAAAAAGCTTTTATTACAAAGCTTTGTTAAGTTTTTTTTCAAATAAGCTTTCAAATAAGCTTAAAGCTTTACAAATGAGATCAATAAAATGTTTTACAAAAGAAAAATATTTTTTTTGACTATTCCCATCATATTTTATGGAAAAGAATCTCATGTACATATAGTTAGTTTGGATTTCTTCTATAGATTTTTAGAACTTACCTCAAGAGAAATTTTGAGAGTTGTCAAATTCTTTGTTTTCTAAATCTTCATGAAGTCCAAATAATATAAACAGCTTGTTTAGTGAAGATATCATTAAAATGTTGCTTTAACCTACGACTAGTTTTCTAATTTTAAAAGTACATGGATTATTTCTTGAAAAATTATGCATTTGTGTATTGAGCTAACTTGGCAGGATTCACATCTAGTTCGACATTCCATATGAGATAAGAAACCCTATCTTTTCTCTTGTTTTAAATTTTTCCTATTCTTTTTAATTGTCAGGAAATGGGTGAATATCCGCAACACCGTCGTACTATTCAGGAACAGCTTGATTCTCTCCATATTCTTTTGAATCAAGAACGAGAGCATCGGGACAACTTTCAAAGAAAGATTGAACAACGTTTATCTAGAATGAACAAATATATTAAGAAGAAAGTTAAAACTGTGGAAGCATCTGACATACATAGCCCGACCAATGACATCGTATCCAAGCTGTCTATTGTCAAGTGTTTCAGGTGTAAGATGATGGGCCATTATGCTAAATCTTGCCCAACTAGAAAGAAGAACTAAATTGCACCAAAGGACGAGCTTGACACCAAAGAGGTTAACGCACTCGACACATTAACCAAAGGTGGAGGTATGTGAAATTTTTTTTTTTATTATTTACAATTTCTTGTTTGCTTTTGTATCTATTTTCTGAATATTCTTTTCTTCTAGACCTAGTTACCTACATTAAGCTATTAATGCACTAATCTCATCTTAATCATCCTTCTAATTACTTGCTAATCATGTTGATCCACCATAGCTCATCACATTGCTGCAAAATCAACTTGGTATCAGAGCCATAGCCTAGGATTCATCTAATTTTAAAGCATAATTACCTTGCTAATTATGATTAGGAGTTAATTCCTTATTTTAGTTCTTTTTAACTAAACCTCTGCACCCCCAGTTGGTGGAGGGGCTTGATCTCCCTCCAACCATCAAATTGGATCAAAAGCTTTTAGCCACACCTAGCTAGACTCCCCATGCATGAGCCCATCGCTTCAAATTATCAAATCGCTGTGCCAGGAGAAGTCGGGATTCATGAAATCGCCAACACCTTATGTTCTAAAGAAAGCCTTTAAATTCATCATCACTACCTAGAATTGGAGCTATTGGAGCTAGACCAAAGGGTTTTTTGGTGTGCTAAACATGCTGGTGATCTCAGATTTTAGAAATTCTTCAAGGAGAAGTGGCATCAAGCTCTGCATCAAATCTGTAAGTGACTTTGGTAAAACAGATATTAAGCATTCAATGTTAGTTTAAATCTTTTATTTTGGGTTTGATCCTCTAGTAGACTAATTGCTTTTTATTCCTTTGAAAGGATTTGAGCTCATTTGAACTCTAAGGCACCAGATCTGGCCTCCCCGTACACTCTATTTTTTGCACACAAAACAAGGGATTAATTTCACTAATCAGTGAGATTAATTAGTATTAATCACTATATTTTGGTACAATTGATGGTTCAAATTTACCGTTGGATATTGGATACAGATCTTTATCACTTTAGATTGCAATTTGAAGGTTTGATATCGTAACCAAATACAATTCAATTATCCTTGGCTTTATGCAATTTTTGGTGTATTCGTGCTTGTAAATTTGTTGTAATCATCATTTAACACCAAAATGGAGTTGTAAAAGGGTAGAAACTACCCTTGAATCTTGAATTGGATCAAGAGGTAAGACCCCCTTCACATCATCATGAGCAGTGCACAAGAAATAGCTAAGTTCAATGAGGGAGCAGTTCCATACATGATGGCAAACAAAGACCATGTATTTGCTCATGAGGAAGAATCTATGGGGGCTAATTGAGGGAAGAGATGAATGTCTAGTGGAGAGTGGGGAGAATGAGTGGAAGAATAGAAATGAGAAAGCATTAGGGTTCATTGCACTTAGCTTAAATGATGAAATCATTCCCCACATTATAGGGATACAACAAGCTAAAGATGAATGGGATGAACTTAACAAATTATTTGGTACTCAAGCAAAGAATTCAAAGATAAATCTGCTAATGCAATTCTACAAACTTGACATGAAGGAAAGTGAACCTTTAACCACACACTTGAACAAATACAAAGCATTAAGCAACAACTTGCAGCCATTGGGAAGAAAGAAGAAGATGACAAGGCACTAGTAGTGCTTCTAAAGAGTGTGGACAAGGGAGAGTATGAGAACATTGTGGCAACCTTAAAGAATGTACCAGATTTGAAGCTGCATGAGATAGAAGGAGCTCTACTAGAGCAAGAGAGCAAGATCAAAGAGAAGAAAGGATTGGAACCAACAATTGGAGAGGAGAAAGCAATCTACACCCAGAAAGGCCTCGCACGAGGATGAGGACGAGGACGAGGAAGAGGCAGGGGAGGAGGAAGGACCTTCACTTGCCACAATTGTGGGAAGCCATGACACATGGCTAGAGACTGCTAACAACAAACCAAATGAAGAAGGATCTACGTCGGCAAACTTCATGGAGACTCCTGCGGTAGAGGAGTCAAGACATCGTTTCTGAGAGAGAAAGCGAGAGAAACCCCACAACCCAATAGAGTAAAACCACCTCTGAGCCACCGATGATGTAGGCCATATGGTAGATGTATGTGTGAGCACTTTACTTGTTAGTAGTAGCCTTGGACACATAGATAGAGAGTGTCAAGGACTATGAGTTAGGGACTTGAGGCATTGGTTGGTCGCGGGCTACCAAGTAAGAGGGAAACTTGGTATAGGGTCGCGGTGTGTTAGAATTATTCACTTGAGGGGAGGTGTTGAAATATGTAAGTGAATGGGTGTGTGTGGGAACAAGCCCTTAGCTAGAGATCGTAAAAGGGAGTGGGTAGCAGTGAAAAGGTGAGAATAATCTATACTGATGAGAGAATCAAGGGTAGTGTGAGTGAACATAGGGGTGTGGAAATATTCTAGGAAAAGGTTCCCCCAGGGGGAGGTGGCACAAATCAAGGAGAAATCAGTGGGATTAGATGCTTGGCATCTATCCAAGTCATCCTGCTGAAGTCATCTATAAATGTCACATAGTATAGAATTCCTTTGATAGATGGATTTTGCGCTGGGCCCCATACATCACTGTGCACTATTTCAAGTGGTCTATTACTCATGTTTCCTTCTCTAGGAAACCTCAACCTTGCCTGCTTCCCAAAATGACATGCTTCACAAACATGCATATGACCATCATATTTGAATCGAGGCAATCCACTGACAATGCCCCTTGTTTGCATGTTCTTTAATCTCTGTATATTGACATGTCCAATCCGCTTGTGCCACATGTCAATGTCCTGCACAATCCCATTGCTCTTTGAAAACATGGCTGAACTCAATTCTGGTATGCCTGCATCCAATTTGAACAACCTTCCTTCCTTCTTGCCCTTGGCAACCAATCTACAGCCATGCTTAAAATCTTCCACAAAACAGCCTTTCTCATTGAATCTTACTTGTAATCCCTGCTCAACCATTTGGCCTACTGATGCCAAACTCTTTGTAATAGATGGTACATATAACACTTCTGACATATTTTTCACATTTCCATCATGCATCTTCAAAGGCACACTGCCAACATGTGTTATAAGATGCTGAGTATCATCTCCTGTGACCACATAACCATTTGTATCCAATGGTTGCATCTTCTCAAACCACTCACCATGACATGTCATGTGGTTTAAGGCACCTGAATCCATATACCATGACTCATCTCGAGCATTCTGAGAATCCATTGTCCCCATAACATGCTTCATTGCAAAAAGATGGTTTGAACTCCCATCATTGTTACTGGTAGATGCATAATTTCCATGTTGTGGTCTTCCATTCCTTGCATCATTCTGCTTTTTGTAGCAATCTTTTGCCAAATGTCCAAGTTTGCCACAATAGTAACATTCAATCCCATTCAAATTTTGTTGAGGACCTTGCCATCGTCCTCTACCACGAGCACCTGTTCCAAATCTCCCCCTATGGGATTGAAATCCACGACCTCCACGTGATCCAAATGATGACTGTGAATTCTGAAAATTCTGATTTGATTGTGGTTGCCTGTCATTCCAACCACGTCCTCCACCACGGCCTCGAGGGGTAAATCTCCCCCTGCCTCGAGAGCCTCTAGATGAGTAAAAAACCTGATTTCTTGCATGTTCATCATTGCTTGACGAGGATGCACCACCTGTAACACTCATACCACCAAGGCCAAGCTTCAATTCTTCCACAATGAGCAATGACACAAGCTCATTAAAGTCTGGCATTCCTCCCAATCTTACTGAGATGGAAGTGTCAAAAGATTTATATTCTTTGCCTAAACCACGCAATGTGAGAGCAACGAAATCATCATCATCCATCGGGGCATGGATTGATGACAAGGAATCAGCATAACCCTTGATTTCCTGAACATACTCATGTATACTCCGATTCCTTCGTGTTACACTGTGAATCTGTTGCTTCAGTTGTATCTTCCTTGCACCAGTGTCTGTCTCATACATACGGCACAATATACCCCATTCTTCTTTCGGTGTATCTGCATCTTGGATGTGAATAAGCAAGGCATCTGTTACACATATGGAAAAATAATGCAACACTTTCGAAGACCGCTCTACCCATTGCTTGTGAGCCAGTAACTGAGCATTATTTGGTTGAGGAGGTAGGTATGGCTCTGGATCTTCCTCCGAGACAAGACTCCATAAACCTTTGCCTTTCAAAAAACTCTTCATTCGAAACTTCCACACTTGAAAGTTAGTGCGATCAAGCTTCTCTCCAACAATCTGTATCGGACCATCTCCCATTGTTGCAAAAAAATAGAGTAGATGTACCCTTTCGATTACAATGTACGAAGTACCTGTAATGCTCCAAATCTCTCCAAATAACATCAAATGCTTGCAAATTGTGTGCATTATCATCCCACAATGGTTCACCAACAATGTACACTCGATCAAAGTTGAAATCAAATGAAACTCCTTCACAAAAAATTTTCTGGTTTTTTTCTCGCCAGTAAATTCTCGCCAGTAAGCCAGTCAAGATTATGCTCTAAATCCTTCAAATCTTGTCCAAATGCAATGATTAAACTTGCATTAGCTTCCCAACACATTGCTCCAACATATCCTAGAAGGTTTTGATCCAATTCTTCAAGGGGAATGAGAACCACCAATTTTTGTAACCTCTGGTTTGAATTTTTCTGCACCTGTCAGGTACCACCTCTCACTAAAATTGCTCTATCTCCTTCAAATCTTCTCCAAATCCAAAAATTTTTGATTCAAAAGTTTAGAAACTCATAGGACTCTACTTGTACCAGAGGAATTTGGCCAATTTGATATAGACAAAGATTAATGCCTTGATTAAAGCTGCTCTGTTTTTGGACAGACTTTCTGTAAACCTGCACACCTCTGATAAATCACTTCAATGAGCTCCAAATACATGAAATGAGCTGCAACCAAGCATCACAAGGCCTTAGCAATGTCTTTGCTAAACTCTCCAAGCTTTAAAGCATTCACTTTGGTGACCAAATGATTGAATTAGATCAAAATCTTTGCAAACTGTCCAGAAATCTACAGCTTCGTGCGCCGCCTGCTCCAGGAGCTCTAGGAGAGAGGGGAAATCACAATTGAAGTGATAGGAATCTTAGCAATGACCTAAAATACCTTGCTCTTGAAGGGTTTAGCTCAATTTTGCCTCTATCTCCTGCAATTGATCCTCCACGGGGGGTATGTCCACTGGTTTTGTGAAAAACCAGAAACTTTTACATAAATCCACTTTCTCTTGATTTTAATCAAATCTGTATGCATCAATCTGCTTCAAGATTCTGTATGTTGCTTGTGCCCCACTTTGTTAATGCATTTCCAAGCCCAAATACATGTGCCTTTGTGTATACATTTGCCAAGAGGATACATTCACTTCAAGCTTTCCATGAAAGCTTAGAGAAAAAACCAGAATTTTGCACTTGCTTTATGCACTTCAATCTTCACTGAACCTGCTCTTTGGCACCTGCAATCCGCAGAGGGGGTCTTGCTACACTTACCAATGGTCCTTAGGTCTCAAATCTGATGCCGGTGTGTGCTCCACAGCTTTTCCTTTGCTCCAAGCTCCAATGGCTTCCTTCACAGCTTTTTCTTCTTCTTCCCTCTTCTCTCACTCACTCACACAACTCAGCTAATGAGCTCTTGGCTCTGATACCATGATAAAAAACAGGAGCAGGATGTAACACACACAAGAGAAGCAAACCCTAATCCATATCCATCAACCATAAAGAAGGAGAGAAGCCATAGTCACCATCTCTCTCACACACACAAAAGGGAACACAACATAGTGTTATGTCCACACTACAAAGTAAACCTAGTGTAATGTCCACACCACACATGACCAGCTAGACGCGGTCATAAACACACCACACGATATCTATCTACCATACTGTCACTCTGTCAGCACCCATGTCCTATCCTCCAGCTGTATACGAGCTTGATATTTCAACAGTAATAGGGGACCCACACCAATTTGGGATGCATGTGGACCATCTTACCAAAGAGAGGTACAATTCCCACTGAGAGTGAGAGGCCGTAGGCCCTATGATGAATATTCAAGACAAGTAAGGCGTTTAACTCTTTAGAAACTGGTAAAGAAGTATGAAGGGTTGGGAGATCCATACGACCAAGTAGCAGCATTTAGGCAAGCAGTTCGAGCTGAGCATACTCAAATTGAAGGATTTGGGCTCACTCTTGAGGGAAAGGCCCTTGCTTGGTTTCAGGCACTAGAGGCTTCAGACAAATCCTCTTTACGAGTTTTGGAAGAGAGATTCATTGCTACTTTTTCCTTGATGGGGATTCAGCATGACACGGTAGCAAACATCTACTCTTTCAAGCAAGGCGAGACTGAGAGTATTAGAGATTGTGTAAATAGGATGAAGCAGTACATTAATCGTTGCCCAGAAGATGAGAAGCCAACCTAGAGTCGATTAATTTTGCTCTTCTTAAAAGGACTCAAAAATTCAACACTGCATACACATCTCTATGCAAAGAAGCATACAAATTTCAATGAATGTTGCCATGATGCTATGGATTTCACCGATAACTTCAAATTCCAAGATGGTACTGGCCCTGAGGTGAAACCTAGAGATCAATGGGGTGATGACCAAAGTTCAGGGTCTAGCATGCTAGTAAATCCAGACCAGATAGCTAACCTAGTACTAAGGAGATTGGGACAGACCTATCGACCACCCATGCAGCCACAACAACAGCAGCAGCAGCGAATGAGGAGTGTACAACCTACAGGTCCTCATCTTTGTGGAGCATGTGACGGTAACCATAAAACCGAAGAATGTAATACCTTTTCTCCTCTAGTCACAAACCAACCCACAAAGAAGTGGTGCCAAGCCTGTGCGTTTACCCACACCATGCAAGAATGTACTCGCATTGCCAGAATGAGACAGGAGCATGAGTAGCAAAGGGGTGGAGTGACTCCACAAATACATCAACAATATACTAATTTTGAACGTAAGCCACCGATGGCACAAGAGCAAGCACGACCTGTTCTTGGTGCTCAACCTCCTGCTCCTGGAACTGCTCCGGTGAGGGTTGTTGACTACGACAATTCAAACATGTGTAGAGACTTGGTAAACCCAGGCTATGTGGAGGAGGAATATGCATCATATTCATCCAAGAAAAATCTCTTTGAAAGTCCCGCATATCCAAGCCAAGCGCTGGAGGCTCAACCAGGGGAACAAAATTCTTTGATGTTGCTAGGCGGCTACCAACCTAGGACTCCAGGCCCCTCAGGTCAATGGCAGCAAAGGAAAGTAGAAGCCAAACTAATGGGCCCATGTTATGAGTGTGGAGAACCCCATTGGGCTCGTGATTGTCCACATCGCTCAAGGCAAGCAGCTCGATCCAATACAACAGTACCACAGTTTCCACCAATTGAAAGATATTGTCTAGGGTGTTGTGTAGAACACTTCCCAAAGGATTGTTTGCTGAAACCACATGAGGAAGGCACCTCTCAACCAAAGGTCTCACTCAACCTTGTAGGGGCAGTTCCATCGCCACCTTCATCAGAGAATAAGGATGTCGTGCCACTTAGAGTCATGACTAGATCACAGACACAAAATGCCGAAATGCAAACTGATGAGACACCTCGAACTCAGGATGCAAAGGCAAATCTAGTGGACAAGATCCTACATTCCAATAGAAAAAAAACCACTAGGAGGAAAAAGAACCGCAACAAGCAAACTAAAAGTGCATCTACTAGTTCTCAAGAAGTCTCTAAACAAAACATGAGGGATCAAACTTTTACATCCCAAGAAGTGCATGAGGAGCATCAACCTCAACCTGGGCCTAGTGCTAAACAAGATGAGGCTAGTATGACCGAGGATAGTTCTGGGGGTTTTGTTTTTGTGGATAAGGTGAATGAGACTCTAGATGCCATCATTGATGCTCATAGAAGTCGCATTGCAGCTTTATCTGAGCTACCCAAGAAGCTTCAAGAATACCCAATCCCTCGTGAGGAGAAGATCAATCTAGCTGTACATCAGCAACTCATTAGGAAAGCTCAATCAATACTTGAGGGACCACCTCCACCTATTCCTCGGGGCCCAACCTCTCTTAAGCCAACATTAGAAACCATACCAGAAGTGTCATCAAGTCGGGAAAGGAAAAGTGAGCTCATCTCACAAGGTCATAGCGAGAGGTCTGCACCAATTGACATCCCATTGAAAGAAGGTATTCTGCCATCACCTAGCCTTGCCTTCCCATGCAATGATGAAGTTATTGATGCTAACGAGGACATGGCAAGTGAGATGTGGGCAGCAGTTCATGAGAAAGTTAATGAGAATATGTCCTCTATTAGTTCACCTCCATTCTCTGAGGTAGATTTTACCAGGGGCACAGAAAACAACTTTAGACGCCCAAGCATCCAGGAGGAAGTTCAAACAATTGTTTCTCCTAGAAGTAAGCATACAATGAAAACCTCACCATCATATTTGGGAGAATATGAGAACTATTCTCAAACCTTGAGGATACTCTCTATGCATAAAAGGTTGATAAAGGAGATGGATATGGGTATCGTGCAAGCTATTTTGTCAGCACCAGTGGCTTGTACCTTACCTTTGCTTGATTTGATAAAGCTTCGACCTGAGTTGTGGAATGATATTGCCACATGTTTGTCAGAGCAGGTATTGCTACAAAAGAGTCACCATCATTGTACTATACACCCTGAGACAAAGCATGTTATGCCAGTTCCTATCAACAAAGTAGGAAAATTTTGTGAGGAAGGACGATCAGGGAAATGCTACCCTCCCATTAGAAGTGTGAAAAGTAGCTTCAACTGCAATACTTGATAGTGGGGTAGGAGTGGGCATTGTGACAAGGTCCATTTGGGAAAAGTGGGGCAAACCAGCTATTAGGAGTACCAGGATGCGCTTGCAGCTAGCAGATGGAAGCTTAGAATATCCCCTTGGGCTGCTTGAGAACATATTGGTCACCACATGTGGGATTGAATATGAGCACACCTTTGCAGTAGTGGATTTTGGAAAACATCCAAACTATGAGGTGATATTGGGTAGACCATTCATGCGACAATTTCAAATGATTCAAGATTGGGGATACAATTATTTGTACCTCCGACATGATTCTGTCATCACGAGTCAACCTAAAGAATCACTCATATCGTGATGTAACAAGGTCTCCAATAGATGAGTTTGATTCTGCTTCATCTGAGGGCTCAAGAGTTACATTGTCAGATGGGCGAGAAGATCTGTGGATGTGTGGAGCCTCATGTAGGGATTTCAACACTGAGAGACTTAAGGGTAATCGAAGTGTTTCAGATGAGGCATACATTCCACAACCCTTCCCTGAGCACTTAATTGATCCATTAGAATGGAGTCATGTCCTTGCAACATTATCGACATGTGCTTTACCTAAGCCAATTCAATTTTGTGACTCAGATGGATATGACATTATTCCTATATGAATGGTACAACCATGTGACCTTCTAGATGTTTTGTACTATGGGGATGCGTCCACAAACAACAGCACTGCATGTAGAGGAAGTCTCAGTGGAGGACTTAACACTCGAATTTGCTAATGATGCTGATAAGAAAGATGGATGGGACTCTGATTTTGATAATGATGTGATAATCCTTGAGGAAGAGTTAGGAAAGGCACGCCTGCTCTTGAGAGGAAGGGAGGTTCAAGTAGAGATCCCTCGAAGCCGACCTAAACGTAAATGCTGTAAGAGCCATAAGAGAATCCGAAAACAAGATGAGAGGGAACGACGTGAGAGACTACAAAAAGAAAAGGAGGAGTTTAAGAATGAACACTCTCGACCACCACCTCACTTCTCAGGAAAGAACGGATATCTATACTATGTCCAAGCACAAGATAGTATCAAAGACTAAGTAAAACGATCAGATGGATTCCAAGCAGGAGAAAAGCTGAAAACTGTTAGCAAAAATTGTAAAAAAACGAAGAAACAAAAACCAAAACTCAAGTCTAAAACCGATTCAAAAGAGAGTGTCGGAAGTGCAAAGATAACGGTTGAACAAAAAAATCTAATGCAAGATTGCAAAGGAGAGCTCAAAACCGCATGGTCTTCAATGAGTGACAACTCAAGTGGACAAGAACAAGGTCTCAATGTTCCCCCCAACTTCACACAGTACACTCTTCAAGATCGGAAGATTGTTCTTCAACAGCCCATGCGACAAAAGCCAAGCGTGCCAGGGGTTTCATATGATGGTCTAGAAGATGCAAAAAAGATTGATATCGCTACGCCAGAAGAAGAGCCTCGCTATGTGTGGATTGCCACAGACTTGTCCATAGATGAGGAGAAGTTATTAATTCAAACAATAAAGGAGTATCGCGATGTTTTTGCTTCGAGTTATAAAGACCTCAAAGGAGTTGATCCAGGCATATGTCAGCATACAATTCCATTGCAAGAGGATGCAAAGCCTTCCAAGCAATGTCCTTATACTTACAATGAGAATTTTACACGAAAGATAAAAGAAGAAATAGACAAGCTCTTAGAGGCAGAATTTATCTATGAGATTGAACACACTGAATGGGTCTCCCCTATTGTAGTGGTGCCCAAGAAAAATAAAAAACTTCGAGTATGTGTAAACCTCAAGAAGGTAAATGTAGCTACTGTACGTGATCATTACCCACTTCCAATCACGGATCATGTTCTGAAACGAGTTGTAGGGAAAAAGGCATATAGTTTCTTGGATGGATTCTCCAGTTACAATCAAGTGTCAATTGATCCAAAGGATCAACACAAGACAGCCTTTGCTCTACTGAAGATGGCATCTTTGCCTATCGTGTTATGCCATTTGGTCTAACAAATGCACTAGCAACCTTTCAGCGGTTAATGAGTTGCAGGGAAAAAGGCATATAGTTTCTTGGATGGATTCTCCAGTTACAATCAAGTGTCAATTGATCCAAAGGATCAACACAAGACAGCCTTTGCTCTACTGAAGATGGCATCTTTGCTTATCGTGTTATGCCATTTGGTCTAACAAATGCACCAGCAACCTTTCAGCGGTTAATGAGTCATGTATTCAAGGAGTACCTTAGGCAATTTCTTGAGATCTTCATGGATGATTTATGTCTTCACTCACAAGAGCGTGATGATCATATAGAACACCTCAGACTTGTGTTTCAAAAGTGTCAACTTTATCGTATATGCTTGAATCCTGACAAGTGCAAATTCATGGTAAGACAAGAGAAAATTTTGGGCCATATTGTTTCTCGCAATGGGATTTCAACAGATATGGATAAAATTGATGTCATTGTCTCATTACCTCGGCCTATCAACCCTAAGGGGGTACAAACATTCATGGGGCATTGTGGCTATTATCGTCAATTCATCTACATGTACGATGTCCTAGCCAGACCATTATATGCTCTTCTTGTAAAGTTTAATTGGACTGATGAGTGTGAGGAATCCTTTGAAAAGTTGAAGCAAGCATTAGTGACTGCACCCATCTTACGGGCACCAGATTGGAACCAAATCTTTCATGTCCATATTGATGCTTCAAACTTTGCAATTGGATGTATTTTGGCTCAATCGGGAGAACATAATAAGGATTTCCCAATCTCATATGCTAGTCGACAGTTGAACAATGGTGAGAAGAATTATACCACAACAGAAAGAGAAGGTTTGTCCATGATATATGTAGTGAAAAAGTTTCGCCATTACCTTTTGGCAAACAAATTCATATTTTTTGTGGACCATCAAGCACTGCTATATTTGGTCAATAAGCCTTGTGCAACTGGAAGGATTGTGAGGTGGTTTATCATCCTTCTTGAGTTTGATTTTGAAGTGGCAGTCCA
Source organism: Cibotium barometz (assembly GCF_041138505.1). Classification (NCBI taxonomy): domain Eukaryota; kingdom Viridiplantae; phylum Streptophyta; class Polypodiopsida; order Cyatheales; family Cibotiaceae; genus Cibotium; species Cibotium barometz. The sequence goes on from NC_141084.1 coordinate 29,384,348, forward strand.
AAAAGGAACAACTCATCTTAGGGCAGATCATTTGTCTCGAATCACCTTTGGCGAAGCTCCTGTGGGTGTAGATGATGATATGTTAGATTCAACACTTTTCCTTGTAGAGACAGCTCCTAAATGGTCTGAATCCATCTTAGAAATTTTGACAAGTGGGCAGATACAACTAGTGGGTCCTAATGTGAACCTATGGCGCGACCATTCAAGTTAATCTCAGGGAGATTATATCGTCAGGGCAATATGGAGTGTTGCGGCTTATACCTAACCTTGACCAATATGAGGAGATCTTGGAATGGGCACATGCGGGTATCGGTGGAATCCATGCATCAGCTACTACTTGTGTGCGACATATATCTCAGGATGGGCAATGGTGGCCTACCATGCATGCGGATGCTGAAAAATTTGTTCGTAACTGTGCTTCATGTCAAATTCAACAGCCAATTCATAATGTCACATTATTTCAAATTTCAACTATACCAAGTTGGAGTAAGTATATTGTGGACTATCTTCAGCATGGTCAGACTGATCAAAAAATTCCTAAACATCAAAAGCGTGCTATTGAAGTTGAAGCGGCAAACTATAGGCTAATAGAGGGCCAACTCTACAAGAGGGGCAAGGATGGCAACTTACGCATGTGTGTATGTGAAGCTGACTACTTGAAAATCTTGACTCATGCACATGCAAGTGTTGGGGGTGGACATTTTTCAGGCAATACCACAGCTAAGTTGATTAGGTGGTCTGGGCTTTGGTGGCCAACCTTACAAATGGATGCCGAAGAATATGTAAAACGTTGTGACGATTGTTAAAGGACCAAAGCTTCCATCACTAAGGACAATATGCCATTGCAGCCTATGTTAAGCACACGTGCTTTTGCAAAATGGGGTATTGATTTTGTCGGTCCCATTAAAGCTCCAGCTCGTCACACGCATGCCGAATATATTATAGTCGCAACTGACTATTTGACCAAATGGATAGAGGCAAAGGCTACAGTTAAAAATGATGCCAAACCACAGCCAAGTTCTTGTATGAGTACGTGTTTACATGCTATGGCTTACCTATTGGGATCTTTAGTGATCAAGGTGTGCACTTTGTGAATGAGGTCATAGAGTTTTTGCTTCAAGAATTTATGGTAATTCACAAGCGTTCTGTGAAAAGATGCAGGGGGGAAGAGAGCTTGAGCTCTTGCAAGCACACACACACACACTCACAAAACCCTAATAGAGAACACACAAGGTGAGAGGCTGAAAATCTTCTTCTTCTCTACTCAACACTCAACACACCATATACAAGAATAAGAGTACACAACCAAATACATACACGGGTTCTCTATAGTGTGAACCCGACTAAATGAGCTGGCGCTATAACTATGCCAGTCTCTAGAGTGGCTGTCACACAGCCTGTCATCCCACTGGCCGCATATCACCCAAGATCTCACCAACCATGCCAGTGGTGTAAGTGCGGGGCCTATCCCCCAGGCGGGTCATCAGTGTCCACCGCCTCACTAGAGCTCGATATCTCAACACTCCCCCTCGAGCTCAACTCCATCTCATGTACACCAAGTGAAGCCCTGAATCTGCGGAGCTTCTCTGTACCCAATGCTTTGGTGAAGATGTCAGCTACCTGATCCTCTGTGCTGACATAAACAAGGTCAAGGTCTCCTGCCAAGACCTTCTCTCTGACGAAGTGGTAGTGGACCTCTATGTGCTTCGTACGAGCATGAAAGACTGGGTTCCTGGCCAACTGTATACTACTAATGTTGTCACAGAAAATGACAACTTGTCTATCCACTGATAGACCCAAATCTGCAAGTAGCTTTCTCAACCAAGCTACCTCACATGCTGCCATAGCAGCTCCTCTGTACTCGGCCTCTGTACTCGATAGAGCAACCGTAGGTTGCTTCTTGCTGCTCCAAGTCACAGCAGCACTCCCCAAAGAAAACATGAATCCACTGGTAGATCTTCTATCTGAGATACTACCAGCCCAATCAGCATCTGTGTACCCATGTACACATATCTCTGTCCCAGTCTCATAGAATAGTCCACAATGCAAAGTAGACCTCACATACCTCAGTATGCGTCTCACTGCATCCAAATGCGGTTTCCGTGGAACCTGCATAAACTGACTCACCAACCCAACAGCATAGCTCAAATCTGGTCTGGTGATCGTCATGTAGATCAAACTTCCTACTATGCTCCTGTACATAGTAGGATCCTCCAAGATCTCTCCTGAATCTGCACTCAACTTGCCATTCTGATCCAATGGCACAGAAATAGGCTTACAGCCTGTCATACCATACTTGGACAACATGTCCAAGCCATACTGTCTCTGCAGTAATCCAATACCATGTGGTGACTTAATCACCTCAATGCCCAAGAAATATCTGAGCTCCCCCAGATCCTTCATCTCAAACTTCTGTCTAAGCAAGATCTTTACATCAAAGATCTCTGCATCATGGTCCCCCGTAATGATCAAGTCATCTACATAGATGACAACAAGCACAACTCCTCTATCACCATGTCTCACATATAATGAGAAATCTGCATTGGCTACATGAAAGCCAATAGTGACAAGATATTCAGAAATCTTGTCAGACCATGCTCTTGGTGCTTGCTTTAAGCCATACAAGGCTTTCTTCAACCTGCAAACATGCTCGGGGTGACCCACATCCTCATAACCAGGTGGCTGCAACATATACACCTCTTCTTGCAAATCCCCATGCAAGAATGCATTCTTTACATCCATCTGATGTAAAGACCATTGCTTTGACGCAGCCACTGCTATCACAACTCTCACCGTTGCCATCTTGGCAACTGGGCTGAAAGTTTCCTCATAATCAATCCCATATGTCTGCGCATATCCTTTGGCTACCAATCTAGCCTTGTACCTGTTTATGCTCCCATCACTGTTATGTTTAACTTTGTACACCCACTTGCATCCAATGGCTTTCTTGCCTTCAGGCAATTGCACTAAATCCCAAGTTTCATTTCCATATAGTGCATCCATCTCCTCGTCCATGGCTTTCTCCCAACACACATTTCCAACAGCCTCATCAATGCATGTGGGCTCAACAACCTGCACAACCTTTGCCATATATGCATAGTGATGTGCCACATAACCATCATATGTAAATCTCTGCACAGGGTTCTTCACTCTCCCTGATCTTCGCAGCTTTTCATTCATGGCTTCCATAGCCTTCTTTACACCAGGTGTTCTCATAGCTGGGATCCCAAGCTCCTCATCAAGGCTCATATCTGAGCCACTAGACTCTCCATCAACATGAGAATGCCCTGCAGAAATGTCAGGCATACCAAGGGGCTCAACCACTTTCTCTTTTCCTTTACGTGATGTAGTAATCACATTTGCAGGGCTGGTATTATGACGCAGCCTGCCACTCCATGGTCTATCAACAGACCCACTAGATGAGGACTCTCCTGGTCCACTCAAAGACTGTGATTGCTGACCTGCATTCTGTGCAACCACACTTCCACTCACATCAGCCCCAACAGCTTCTTTTTCAGCAGCATACCAGCTGCTCATCTCATCAAAGACAACATCCCTGCTTACCCTCAACTCACGTGTAGCAGGGTTATAACACATGTATCCCTTTTGCTCAAGGGAATATCCAATAAACACACATTTTTCAGCTTTTGGATCCAGCTTAGTTCTCAGCTCATCTGGCACATGCACATATGCAATGCATCCAAAGACTTTCAGATGAGACAAATCTGGTTTTCTGCCAGTAAACCTCTCCTCTGGAGTTACATCATGTATGGCTGCAGTTGGAGTCCTGTTCATGATGTATACTGCTGTAGAAACAGCCTCAGCCCAATCGCAATGCGGCATATTCTTCTCTTCCATCAATGCTCGCGCAATCTCAGCAATGTGCCTGTTTTTCCGCTCAGCAACTCCATTTTGCTGCGGAGTGTATCTGCATGTGAACTGTCTCCGAATACCATTCTTCTTCAAAAATTCAGAGAACTCATTGGAGAAGTATTCTCCCCCTCCATCTGACCTTAGGCACTTGACATATTTTCCTGTTTGCTTTTCAACCAAAACTCTGAAATTCTGAAAGTGAGTGAACACCTCACTCTTCTCTTTCATGAAATATACCCACACTTTCCTTGTGTGGTCATCAATGAAAGTGACATAGTACCTGCAGCCTCCCATAGACACGGTCTTCGTAGGACCCCATACATCTGAATGCACAACATCTAGTGCATTTCTGCTCACATATCTGTTACGTGGAAACACATGCTTTGTTTGCTTCCCAAATTGGCATGCTTCACATATTTTCTGCATACCTTCCACTTTAAATTTTGGCAGCCCTGTCACAATTCCTTTTGTTTGCATAGACTTCAATCTCTGCACATTCACATGTCCTATTCTTTTATGCCATATGTCTGTGTCTGCAACAACTCCTGAACCGTTTGCAAACATCGCAGCACTCATTTCAGGCATGTCTACATCCAACGTAAACATTCTGCCCACTCTGTTGCCTTTTGCAACCAACCTGCACTTGTCTTTGAAATCTTCAACATAACACCCATCAGGGTTAAACCGAACCTGCAACCCCTGCTCAATCATCTGGCCAACTGAAACCAGATTCTTTGTTATGTTCGGTACATGAAGTACATCTGCAAGGTACTTCACTTTGCCATCCTGCATCGATAATGGCACATCTCCAACGTGGGCAATTGGATGAGCAGTGTCATCCCTTGTTTCCACAAAACCTGGTCTTTCCGGGTTCTTCATCTCCTTGAACCACTCCCCATGACTCGTCATGTGGTTCGAAGCGCCTGAATCCACATACCATACATTATCTTTTTGTGCTGCATCAGCATTTTCAGACATGGCATTCACAACATGCTGCATAACAAACAACCTTTCATTGTCCTCATTATTTCTGCTTGAGGATGCATAGTTGTTTTGCTGTACTTTCCCATTTTGCATGTCAGCCTGCTTCTTATAACATTCTGACTGCACATGTCCTGGCTTACCACAATAGTAGCATTCACGTGCATCATTATATTGCCTTTGCCAATTTCCACGGCCTCTTTGACTCCCCCTGCCTCTGAATTTGCCTCTTCCACCTGCGTGTTGTTGTTGTTGTTGTTGATTCTGGGACTGTTGTTGCTGCTGCTGCTGCTGACCATAATTCTGATTACCTGTTCGGCCACCTCCTTGACCGCGTCCACGGCCTCCTCTACCTCGTCCTCTTCCTGAACTCGTGTAGAAGGCCTGTTGCTCTGAACTATTTTTGCTTTGTGAAGTCTGTTGGTCTTCACCCAAGCTCTTCTCTTCGATAATCAGCATAGACACCAAATCTATAAAGTTGGGAATGTTTTCCCGAGTCTGAATAGACGTCTTGAACGCCTTGTATTGTGGCCCGAGACCACGTAGACAGACTTCAACCTTGTCATCATCATCTACTGACACACCAATAGATGCAAGGGATTCCACAATACCCTTTATCTTCAATGCATAGTCATTCACAGACATGCTCTTTTTCTCCACAGTATGAAGCTCATTCTTCAACTGTATCTTACGTGCCTTGGTATTTGTTTCATACAGCTTTACCAAGGTGTCCCACGCCTCCTTGGGGGACTTGGCATCCTGAATGTGCCCAATCATGGTGTCCTGTATACTAATGGAAAGCCAATACATTACTTTCCTGGCTCCTTGGTTCCAATCTTTAAACTCTTTCACATCTGCAGCAGTCGGATTTATATCCGGTATCTCCGGTGCCTCTTCATGCTCACCTTCTATGTAGTCCCAATAACCTTTTCCCATCAGGAAATTCGTTAACCTGAACCTCCAAGCATGGAAGTTATTCTTGTCCAGCTTCTCAGCCACAATCTGTGTTATGCCATCATTAGACATCTTGCCAAACACACAATTTTACCAGAAACTGCACTCTGGTTTTTCTGCACAACCTGCAGTATTTTCTGCACAGCGGTACTGGAGTACTCAAATGTCACAATCAGTGACTTCAATGTGCATACATACACCCAATGGCAACTGTAGACCTCTTTGCAGCACCCACAGTGTCTGCACAGTCAATCTGTCTTCCTGTAGTTCGTAAAACAGAGTTCTGCAGAGAATCGATGACTTACCCGCAGTGCTCGAAATCGCCTGCTTTCTGAAAAACGGAGGTCCAGACGCGCCCGAAACGCGTTTTCGGCCCGAAAATTTTAGTCCGAAGGACTGTATAGTTGCCCTGTAGCTTCACTCCCGCGAAGAAAGCTCCTCAATCGGAGATCGTTTGCCGGTGCCTCCCGTAGAGCTCCCGACAAGGGTGTAGTCACCAACACAATAGGGAAGAGTAGTTACAGCTCTTACCCTCGTACCGCTTCCTGTGGTTCTCTTGCTTGCAGCTCAGCCCTTAGCACGAACCAGGCTCTGATACCATGAAAAGATGCAGGGGGGAAGAGAGCTTGAGCTCTTGCAAGCACACACACACACTCACAAAACCCTAATAGAGAACACACAAGGTGAGAGGCTGAAAATCTTCTTCTTCTCTACTCAACACTCAACACACCATATACAAGAATAAGAGTACACAACCAAATACATACACGGGTTCTCTATAGTGTGAACCCGACTAAATGAGCTGGCGCTATAACTATGCCAATCTCTAGAGTGGCTGTCACACAGCCTGTCATCCCACTGGCCGCATATCACCCAAGATCTCACCAACCATGCCAGTGGTGTAAGTGCGGGGCCTATCCCCCAGGCGGGTCATCAGTGTCCACCGCCTCACTAGAGCTCGATATCTCAACATTCTGCACCCTATCATCCCCAGACCAATGGACAAGCTAAGAGTACTAACAAGATTCTCTGCACAACACTCGCAAAGATTGTTGAGGGACATAGGACTGATTGGGAGTAAAAGTTGCACTCAGTTCTTTGGGCATATAGGATAGCCTATAAAACATCTGTGGGCACAACCCCATTTGAGCTTGCTTTTGGGCTAGATGCAATTCTTCCCATTGAATTTCTTGTACCTACTCTACGAGTTGCTAAACAATTGGACTGGACTGGTCATGAGCTTTCACAACGCATTGATGAATTGGAAAAGCTTGATGAAACCCGCTTATTGGCGGTAATGGGGATGTATGCCGAGAAGAGGAGACAAAAGCAATGGTATGATAGAAATGTAACAACTGGCCGATTCAAAAAAGGGAACCTTGTGCTCTTGTACACACTTAAGAAGCATAAGAGAAAGCTCAAGAAACGTGGCCTAGGACCGTTTGTGATTAATGAGCTTACTCCAAGTGGTGCAGTGTGTTTAGAGACACTAGAAGGTGAGCAAATGCCTAACTTCATTAATGGAAGTCATCTCAAGAAATACAATGAACCATTAACTGAAGCCATGCTTCAACAAATGCATGCTGCACAAACATGGAAAGAAGCACCTGACCTACTTAAATGTCAGGCTCAAGAAGAGGCTAAAGCTAGAGTTGCAAAAGCCAAGGAGCGTCGCAAGGCTTCTATGTTGGCCTTACAGTTGGCTACTGATGAACCATATGTCGATCCTTTCAATATTCAAGTGTGCCTTCAGCTTCATGAGACTACCTACTTTGTCTCTGCCTTAATTGACTCTGGTGCAGATTATAATGTTCTCTCGTTTGACACATGGATAGCCTTGGGACAACCAACACTTGTGCACATTCCTATTGACTTACGAAGCTTCTCAGGTGAAGATAACCCTATAGAGGGAAAATGTGTCATTATGATGTCCATTCAGGATCACCAGATGTCAGTTCCCTTTTATGTGGCAAGTAAGTCCAAGGTAGTTGGTAGAGGCTGTTCTCGGTCGATCATGGTTAAGTGCTACCAATTGTTCATTAGATTGGAAGAATAGACAATACAAATTGCAAATTGATTCTGATTGCGTATTGGGAGCTGCTACTCCACAAGATTTATCATGTCAAAAGGGTGGTATTTCTACCTTACATAACCCACGTTCAAAATCTGCTCTTGAATCTCCAACACAAATGATGTGGATAATTGATGAGTACTCAAGTGAGGGCCATGGCTGGCATGTTCCAACTGTTCAAAGAAGGCCAGGTAAGAAGGAATTATCAATTTGGCTACCCAAAGATGTGTACAAACTTGTACCATCTAGCCTAGTTGCTAAGCCTCCTAAAAAGCACATCTTTTCCAAGCCTAAACCTCGGATTGTTACTCGTTGGGTCCCAAAGCATGTTCTTAAAGCACAAGGCTATTATGAGGGTGCAATAGCAATTTGGCTTCCCAAATGCCATGGGTTGCTAGAGGTAAAAGAGTGTAGCAATATAAGATTCCACAAGCCACCCTTGGTTTTCCATATCAGTGGGTGCAAAAGAAATCAACACAACCTCTTCAAGATAGGATAGGTGGTTGTAATAGCACCTACAACTCTACTTATGTTGATCTTCCCAAAACATGTATTAAATTACCAGTTGTCCCAATTTCTTCTTGTTACACAATTCCACCATCAACTTGTGTACCTAAGACAAGTGAGAGAGTTTTCCGTCTCTCCATTGGCGCCGCTGCCGGGGATAAATTTAACAATTAATCTAAAACTTAAACTAGCCATGTGTGTGTGAACATGCAAACAATATATCCAAAAGTTAAAAGTATATAAAGAACAAAAGAATATGATTTGAATACACCTGCTGTAGAGCTTGTTGATGTTGTGCATTTGCATTGATGCATTGCTGATGTTGTGCAGATTGCTTCTCTTTGCTCTTTGTAGGGTTGTCCCTGCATCCTGAAGTAACTCACTTGTAGAAAGAGTAGTATGATCCGCATGTAGCTCAATCCAATGGGATTTGCATCCCTTTCGGAGCTAGGGATTCAACCCGTACCGGTGCACAAAAGCTTATCCATTTGATGGAGAGAATGCTAAGAATACTACTACTATTGACATAGACTTAACACCCACACAAGCTCAATCTTGCCATGCTCACTCACTCATCATCCCACTCATTCATACATTCAACACAAGAAGAAAGCTAAGCTATTGCATACACAAGATCAAAGCATCCTTCATTCTCAAACACTCATTTCCTAGCATGCACACAAACCTTGAAGCTATCAATCAAAGAAACATGCACACTAGAGAATAGACATGAGAAGAGAGACAAACAAACATCATCTCATTGCATTGAATTAACAGAAAAAAAGAACTTACAATAATGTAGTTGGGGAGAGAGAAGAGCTTGCACCTCTATGGGAAAAGTGGGAGAGCTAGTCTCAAGAGAGCTCAAACATGAGTTTAGCCCAATGTGTCCAAGCTCTCAAATGAGCCACTTTTTATACAAAAACTCTAAAACTCCCAAAAGTTCCTATGTGGGATTATTCTTAAGCCCACTCCCACACTCATCTACAACTTGGAACTCTCTACAAGAGCCCAAAGAAGAATGTCACTTGTTTTCCTGCTTGCATCTTTCAGTTGAAACCTTGCATTGATCACCACTCGTCCACTCTTCACGTAACACTCCCCCCTTCCTATTTTGCGCACGTCCTTGAGCGCGGTCGAAGCAAAAGCTGCAAAAAACAATGGATACAAGTAAAGCTTTTTATTGAAGAAAAGAAAAGAAAAAAACCCGCAATGATAATCTCACACGTGAGCATACAAGTGAAAGGCTGATTAGAGTTTTAAAGAGTGCTAAAAGAGGGGAGTAAAGACTAGTCAAAGTGAGACTAAGTGGTAGATAGTGCTATGCAAAGGCAAGTGTGCTTGCACACCACAGGTTATGACCACAGTCTCAATGTCCTATAAGTATTTAAGTTATTCCTAAGTGGCAAACCCACTACTAAATATGAGAGGAAGGTTCCATCCCAATGAGACCCAAGCAATGGCCAAGAGACCTCCACCAAGAGAATCTAAAGGCCGCTAAGTATCTCAAGGGCGACATACCCTTTTCTTTCTTTTTGTCATAAGGAGTACCCTATGAAGATGAGTGCATCGGTCTCTCAAGGGCCCATAATGTACCCCAGAATCCTACCAACATCTATAAAGGCGATAGAGACCTTGAAGGTTTTTTTCTTAATCTCCTAGACGTCAGTGTTCACCCCATGGAAACCAAAGCATCGGCCCAAGGTGCTAAGACAACCCCAGGTCCTACCAAGCATTCCACATGGCTGTAGACACTTCATGTCTCGATTCACTTGTATATATTTTTTAGGGTATATTTTCATAAATTTTTTATTAATCCTAGCACCTAGCCCATACCGAAGAGGTAGCTACCACTAGGGATAACTAATATACTTCGAGAGCATAAGAACTTGGCATACTCCGTTGGTATATATCCTACACTATCTTCGGATAGAAATACCTTCTACTAAGTCCTCTAAGAATCCAGAAATCACTCACCACATTTTAACAACTAATTTAAAACTTAAACTAGCCAACTGTGTGTGAACATGCAAACAATGTATCCAAAAGTTAAAAGCACATAAAGAACAAAAGATTATGATTTGAATACACCTGTTGTAGTGCTCGTTGATGTTGTTCATTTGCATAGATGCATTGCTGATGTTGTGCAGATTGCTTCTCTTTGCTCTTTGTAGGCGTTGCATGTCTCTCCCCTTCCTAATTTGTGTGCACGGTAGGTGGACTATTGGGGCGTGTTTGTATGCTCTTATTTAGCTGAGATCTCTGCAAAATGTTTATTATAACAAACAAGAAAAGAAAAGAAAGGAATAAAATTTGTTATTGGTGCCCATCACCGAATATAGCCGAGGGGAAAAAACCCAGTGGGAGAAAAGTGCCCTGGCTTGTTGATCTTATTGTGGAGTCGCTGAGCTTACCCTTGCACTGGTGGTGGATCCGTGTCCACTTCTGCTAGAAAGATGGTATCAATGACCTCAAGATGCAAGGACAACCCTGCACAAAAACCGGCCTCTGGAGAATGTGGTAGAGGAAGGAGTGCTTCCTCGCTAAAATATGGCATTGGTTCTATGGGAAGATTAAGCAGACAATTTCAATTTTGGAACTGCGCAATATAGGTACTCATATTGATCCAAAATTAACATGTTGAGGCTTGGGGAAGGAGGGCTTGCAAGATATGGTTGCAAGTCATTTAAGCATGTATCCCTCCGTTGTTGTGCTTGAACCTCCTCAGGTAATCTACGTTGATTTGGTCCTCTCTCTGGTATTCTCACATTAAGAAGATTATGGCGTTGGGATGTAATTACCACAATTTGCTTCATTAAGCCCGTGCCATATCGTCTAAAGTAAGAGTGGCATATCCAACAAATGTGTGAAGCTTCTCCTAATACGAGTCATGCACACTCTTGACAATGTGGAAATGGGTGATGCTGTTGATAGAATAATGTGACAAAGTGATGCCCACAGCAATTTTCACCTAAGGGAGCATAGAAGTACCTAGAATGAGTTTGAAAAGGAGGAGCACTATAACCCCCGTGATGTTCAAGTCGAGTACTATCAGGGTCAATGCATGGTGGACATGTATCACGCCAAGTATCCATCAGGAGGTATCTAGGCGTAGAACAATGAAATTTAGAACACTCATATTCATCATCATTACAATCCCAATCAAAAACATTGTAGACAAGATCATCTCAAAAAGAACACAATCCTCTAAAGGCATAAGGAACCACATTATTCAAACACTGATCTACCAAAGAGCTTCAATTGTAGTGTTAATGCCTTATCTTTGGTTTTCGGTATGTCCTTCTTAAGAGGTGGAAAGGTTAGCAATTGTCGAGGAATTTGAGCAAGATAAGAGGATTTAGGCATTGAAGTGCTAGAATCTATGCTCAAAGGAGACTCATGTGAAGTCGGACTTGTCTTAGGTACACAAGTTGATGGTGGAATTGTGTAACAAGAAGAAATTGGGACAACTGGTAATTTAATACATGTTTTGGGAAGATCAACACAAGTAGATTTGTAGGTGCTATTACAACCACCTATCCTATCTTAAAGAGGTTGTGTTGATTTCTTTTGCACCCACTGATATGGAAAACCAAGGGTGGCTTGTGGAATCTTATAGCTACACTCTTTTACCTCTAGCAACCCATGGCATTTGGGAAGCCAAATTGCTATTGCACCCTCATAATAGCCTTGTGCTTTAAGAACATGCTTTGGGACCCAACGAGTAACAATATGAGGTTTAGGCTTAGAAAAGATGTGCTTTTTAGGAGGCTTAGCAACTAGGCTAGATAGTACAAGTTTGTACGCATCTTTGGGTAGCCAAATTGATAATTCCTTCTTGCCTGGCCTTCTTTGAGCAGTTGGAACATGCCAGCCTTGGCCCTCACTTGAGTACTCATCAATTATCCACATCATTTGTGTTGGAGCTTCAAGAGCAGATTTTGAACGTGGGTTATGTAAGGTAGAAACAACACCCTTTTGACATGATAAATCTCGTGGAGTAGCAGATCCCAATACGCAATCAGAATCAATTTGCAATTTGTATTGTCTATTCTTCCAATCTAATGAACAATTGGTAGCACTTAACCATGATCGACCGAGAACAGCCTCTACCAACTGCCTTGGACTTACTTGCCACATAAAAGGGAACTGACATTTGGTGATCCTGAATGGACATCATAATGACACATTTTTCCTCTATAGGGTTATCTTCACCTGAGAAGCTTTGTAAGTCAATAGGAATGTGCACAAGTGTTGGTTGTCCCAAGGCTGTCCATGTGTCAAACGAGAGAACATTATAATCTGCACCAGAGTCAATTAAGGCAGAGACAAAGTAGGTAGTCTCATGAAGCTGAAGGCACACTTGAATATTGAAAGGATCGACATATGGTTCATCAGTAGCCAACTGTAAGGCCAACATAGAAGCCTTGCGACGCTCCTTGGCTTTTGCAACTCTAGCTTTAGCCTCTTCTTGAGCCTGACGTTTAAGTAGGTCAAGTGCTTCTTCCCGTGTTTGTGCAGCATGCATTTGTTGAAGCATGGCTTCAATTAATGGTTCATTGTATTTCTTGAGATGACTTCCATTAATGAAGTTAGGCATTTGCTCACCTTCTAGTGTCTCTAAACACACTGCACCACTTGGAGTAAGCTCATTAATCACAAACGGTCCTAGGCCACGTTTCTTGAGCTTTCTCTTATGCTTCTTAAGTGTGTACAAGAGCACAAGGTTCCCTTTTTTGAATCGGCCAGTTGTTACATTTCTATCATACCATTGCTTTTGTCTCCTCTTCTCGGCATACATCCCCATTACCACCAATAAGCGGGTTTCATCAAGCTTTTCCAATTCATCAATGCGTTGTGAAAGCTCATGACCAGTCCAATATGGGAAGAATTGCATCTAGCCCAAAAGCAAGCTCAAATGGGGTTGTGCCCACAGATGTTTTATAGGCTGTCCTATATGCCCAAAGAACTGAGTGCAACTTTTGCTCCCAATCAGTCCTATGTCCCTCAATAATCTTTGTGAGTGCTGTGCAGAGAATCTTGTTAGTATTCTCAGCTTGTCCATTGGTCTGGGGATGATAGGTTGCAGAACGCTTGTGAATTACCATAAATTCTTGAAGCAAAAACTCTATGACCTCATTCACAAAGTGCACACCTTGATCACTAACGATCTCAATAGGTAAGCCATAGCATGTAAACACGTACTCATACAAGAACTTGGCTGTGGTTCTGGCATCATTTTTAACTGTAGCATTTACCTCTACCCATTTGGTCAAATAGTCAGTTTGTGACTATAATATATTCGGCATGCGTGTGACGAGCTGGAGGTTTAATGGGACCGATAAAATCAATACCCCATTTTGCAAAAGCACGTGTGCTTAACATAGGCCGCAATGGCATATTGTCCTTAGTGATGGGAGGTTTGGTCCTTTGACAATCGTCACAACGTTTTACATATTCTTCGGCATCCATTTGTAAGGTTGGCCACCAAAGCCCAGACCACCTAATCAACTTAGCTGTGGTATAGCCCGAAAAATGTCCACCCCCAACACCTGCATGTGCATGAGTCAAGATTTTCAAGTAGTCAGCTTCACATACACACATGCGTAAGTTGCCATCCTTGCCCCTCTTGTAGAGTTGGCCCTCTATCAGCCTATAGTTTGCCGCTTCAACTTCAATAGCACGCTTTTGATGTTTAGGAATTTTTTGATCAGTCTGACCATGCTGAAGATAGTCCACAATATACTTACTCCAACTTGGTATAGTTGAAATTTGGAATAATGTGACATTATGAATTGGCTGTTGAATTTGACATGAAGCACAGTTACGAACAAATTTTTTAGCATCCGCATGCATGGTAGGCCACCATTGCCCATCCTGAGATATACGTCCCACACAAGTAGTAGCTGATGCATGGATTCCACTGATACCCGCATGTGCCCATTCCAAGATCTCCTCATATTGGTCAAGGTTAGGTATAAGCCGCAACACTCCATATTGCCCTGACGATATAATCTCCCTGAGATTAACTTGAATGGTCGCGCCATAGGTTCACATTAGGACCCGCTAGTTGTATCTGCCCACTTGTCAAAATTTCTAAGATGGATTCAAGCCATTTAGGAGCTGTCTCTACAAGGAAAAGTGTTGAATCTAACATATCATCATCCACACCCACAGGAGCTTCGCCAGAGGTGATTCGAGACAAATGATCTGCCCTAAGATGAGTTGTTTCTTTTCGGACTGCCACTTCAAAATCAAACTCAAGAAGGATGATAAACCACCTCACAATCCTTCCAGTTGCACAAGGCTTATTGACCAAATATAGCAGTGCTTGATGGTCCACAAAAATATGAATTTGTTTGCCAAAAGGTAATGGCGAAACTTTTTCACTGCATATATCATGTTCTCTTTTTGTTGTGGTATAATTCTTCTCAGTATTGTTCAACTGTCGACTAGCATATGAGATTGGGAAATCCTTATTATGTTCTCCCGATTGAGCCAAAATACATCCAATTGCAAAGTTTGAAGCATCAATATGGACATGAAAGATTTGGTTCCAATCTGGTGCCCGTAAGATGGGTGCAGTCACTAATGCTTGCTTCAACTTTTCAAAGGATTCCTCACACTCATCAGTCCAATTAAACTTTACAAGAAGAGTATATAATGGTTTGGCTAGGACAACGTACATGTAGATGAATCGACAATAATAGCCACAATGTCCCATGAATGTTTGTACCCCCTTAGGGTTGATAGGCCGAGGTAATGAGACAATGACATCAATTTTATCCAGATCTATTGAAATTCCATTGCGAGAAACAATATGGTCCAAAATTTTTCCTTGTCTTACCATGAATTTTTGTTAGGATTCAAGCATATACAATAAAGCTGACACTTTTGAAACACAAGTCTGAGGTGTTCTATATGATCATCACGCTCTTGTGAGTGAACACATAAATCATCCATGAAGATCTCAAGAAATTGTCTAAGGTACTCCTTGAATACATGACTCATTAACCACTGAAAGGTTGCTGGTGCATTTGTTAGACCAAATGGCATAACACGATAGGCAAAGATGCCATCTTCAGTAGCAAAGGCTGTCTTGTGTTGATCCTTTGGATCAATTGACACTTGGTTGTAACCGGAGAATCCATCCAAGAAACTATATGCCGTTTTCCCTGCAACTCGTTCCAGAACATGATCCGTGATTGGAAGTGGGTACTGATCACGTACAGTAGCTGCATTTACCTTCTTGAGGTTTACACATACTCGAAGTTTTCCATTTTTGTTGGGCACCACTACAATAGGGGAGACCCATTCAGTGTGTTCAATCTCATAGATAAATTCTGCCTCTAGGAGCTTGTCTATTTCTTCTTTTATCTTTCGTGCAAAATTCTCATTGTAAGTATAAGGACGTTGCTTGGAAGGCTTTGCATCCTCTCGCAATGGAATTGTATGCTGACATATGCTTGGATCAACTCCTTTGAGGTCTTTATAACTCCAAGCAAAAACATCGCGATACTCCTTTATTGTTTGAATTAATAACTTCTCCTTATCTATGGACAAGTCTGTGGCAATCCACACATAGCGAGGCTCTTCTCCTGGCTTAGCGATATCAATCTTTTTTGCATCTTCTCGACCATCATATGAAACCCCTGGCACGCTTGGCTTTTGTCGCATGGGCTGTTCAAGAACAATCTTCCGATCTTGAAGAGTGTACTATGTGTTGGGGGGAACATTGAGGCCTTATTCTTATCCACTTGAGTCGTCACTCATTGAAGACCATGCGGTTTTGAGCTCTCCTTTGCAATCTTGCATTAGATTTTTTTGTTCAACCGTTATCTTTGCACTTCCGACACTCTCTTTTGAATCGGTTTTAGACTTGAGTTTTGGTTTTTGTTTCTTCGTTTTTTTGTAATTTTTGCTAACAGCTTTCAGCTTTTCTCCTGCTTGGAATCCATCTGATCGTTTTACTTGGTCTTTGATACTATCTTGTGCTTGGACATAGTATAGATATCCGTTCTTTCCTGAGAAGTGAGGTGGTGGTCGAGAGTGTTCATTCTTAAACTCCTCCTTTTCTTTTTGTAGTCTCTCACGTCATTCCCTCTCATCTTGTATTCGGATTCTCTTATGGCTCTTACAGCATTTACGTTTAGGTCAGCTTCGAGGGATCTCTACTTGAACCTCCCTTCCTCTCAGGAGTAGGCGTGCCTTTCCTAACTCTTCCTCAGGGATTATCACATCATTATCAAAATCAGAGTACCATCCATCTTCCTTATCAGCATCATTAGCAAATTCGAGTGAAGTCCTCCACCACCACTGAGACTTCCTCTACATGCAGTGCTATTGTGGACGCATCCCCATAGTACAAAACATCTAGAAGGTCACATGGTTGTACCATTCATGTAGGAATAATGTCATATCCATCTGAGTCACAAAATTGAATTGGCTTAGGTAAAGCACATGTCGATAATGTTGCAAGGACATGACTCCATTCTAGTGGATCAATTAAGTGCTCAGGAAAGGGTTGTGGAATGTATGCCTCATCTGATACACTTCGATTACCCTTAAGTCTCTCAGTGTTGAAATCCCTACATGAGGCTCCACACATCCACAGATCTTCTCGCCCATCTGACAATGTAACTCTTGAGCCCTCAGATGAAGCAGAATCAAACTCATCTACATCACGATATGAGTGATTCTTTAGGTTGACTCTTGTGATGACAGAATCATGTCAGAGGTACAAATAATTGTATCCCCAATCTTGAATCATTTGAAATTGCCGCATGAATGGTCTACCCAATATCACCTCATAGTTTGGATGTTTTCCAAAATCCACTACTGCAAAGGTGTGCTCATATTCAATCCCACATGTGGTGACCAATATGTTCTCAAGCAGCCCAAGGGGATATTCTAAGCTTCCATCTGCTAGCTGCAAGCACATCCTGGTACTCCTAATAGCTGGTTTGCCCCACTTTTCCCAAATGGACCTTGTCACAATGCCCACTCCTGCCCCACTATCAAGTATTGCAGTTGAAGCTACTTTTCGCACTTCTAATGGGAGGGTAGCATTTCCCTAATCGTCCTCACAAAATTTTCCTACTTTGTTGATAGGAACTGGCATAACATGCTTTGTCTCAGGGTGTATAGTACAATGATGGTGACTCTTTTGTAGCAATACTTGCTCTGACAAACATGTGGCAATATCATTCCACAACTCAGGTCGAAGCTTTATCAAATCAAGCAAAGGTAAGGTACAAGACACTGGTGCTGACAAAATAGCTTGCACGATACCTATATCCATCTCCTTTATCAACCTTTTATGCATAGAGGGTATCCTCAAGGTTTGAGAACAGTTCTCATATTCTCCCAAATATGATGGCAAGGTTTTCATTGTATGCTTACTTCTAGGAGAAACAATTGTTTGAACTTCCTCCTGGATGCTTGGGCGTCTAAAGTTGTTTTCTGTGCCCCTGGTAAAATCTACCTCAGAGAATGGAGGTGAACTAATAGAGGACATATTCTCATTAACTTTCTCATGAGCTGCTGCCCACATGTCATTTGCCATGTCCTCGTTAGCATCAATAACTTCATCATTGCATGGGAAGGCAAGGCTAGGTGATGGCAGAATACCTTCTTTCAATGGGATGTCAATTGGTGCAGACCTCTCGCTATGAGCTTGTGAGATGAGCTCACTTTTCCTTTCCCGACTTGATGACACTTTTGGTATGGTTTCTAATGTTGGCTTAAGAGAGGTTGGGCCCCGAGGAATAGGTGGAGGTGGTCCCTCAAGTATTGATTGAGCTTCCCTAATGAGTTGCTGATGTACAGCTAGATTGATCTTCTCCTCACGAGGATTTGGGTATTCTTGAAGCTTCTTGGGTAGCTCAGATAAAGTTGCAATACGACTTCTATGAGCATCAATGATGGCATCTAGAGTCTCATTCACCTTATCCACAAAAACAGAATCCCCAGAACTATCCTCGATCGTACTAGCCTCATCTTGTTTAGCACTAGGCCCAGGTTGAGGTTGATGCTCCTCATGCACTTCTTGGGATGTAAAAGTTTGATCCCTCATGTTTTGTTTAGAGACTTCTTGAGAACTAGTGGATGCACTTTTAGTTTGCTTGTTGTGGTTCTTTTTCCTCCTAGTGGTTTTTTTTCTATTGGAATGTAGGGTCTTGTCCACTAGATTTGCCTTTGCATCCCGAGTTCGAGGTGTCTCATCAGTTTGCATTTCGGCATTTCGTGTCTGTGATCTAGTCATGACTCTAAGTGGCACGACATCCTCATTCTCTGATGAAGGTGGCGATGGAACTGCCCCTACAAGGTTGAGTGAGACCTTTGGTTGAGAGGTGCCTTCCTCATGTGGTTTCAGCAAACAATCCTTTGGGAAGTGTTCTACACAACACCCTAGACAATATCTTTCAATTGGTGGAAACTGTGGTACTGTTGTATTGGATCGAGCTGCTTGCCTTGAGCGATGTGGACAATCATGAGCTCAATGGGGTTCTCCACACTCATAACAGGGGCCATTAGTTTGGTTTCTACTTTTCTTTGCTGCCATTGACCTGAGGGGCCTGGAGTCCTAGGTTGGTAGCCGCCTAGCAACATCAAAGAATTTTGTTCCCCTGGTTGACCAGTGCTTGGCTTGGATATGCGGGACTTTCAAAGAGATTTTCCTTGGATGAATATGATGCATATTCCTCCTCCACATAGCCTGGGTTTACCAAGTCTCTACACATGTTTGAATTGTCGTAGTCAACAACCCTCACCGGAGCAGTCCCAGGAGCAAGAGGTTGAGCACCAAGAACAGGTCGTGCTTGCTCTTGTGCCATCGGTGGCTTACGTTCAAAATTAGTATACTGTTGATGTATTTGTGGAGTCACTCCACCCCTTTGCTGCTCACGCTCCTGTCTCATTCTTGCAATGCGAGTACATTCCTGCGTGGTGTGTGTAAAGTTCCAAGCACAGGCTTGGCACCACTTCTTTGTGGGTTGGTTTGTGACTAGAGGAGAAAAGGTATTACATTCTTCGGTTTTATGGTTACCGCCACATGCTCCACAAAGATGAGGACCTGTAGGTTGTACACTCCTCATTCGCTGTTGCTGTTGTTGTGGCTGCATGGGTGGTCGATAGGTCTGTCCCAATCTCCTTAGTACTAGGTTAGCTATCTGGTCTAGATTTACTAGCGCGCTAGACCCTGAACTTTGGTCATCACCCCACTGATCTCTAGGTTTCACCTCAGGGCTAGTACCATCTTGGAATTTGAAGTTATCGGTGAAATCCATAGCATCATGGCAACACTCATTGAAATTTGTATGCTTCTTTGCATAGAGATGTGTATGCAGTGTTGAATTTTTGAGTCCTTTTTGAGTCCTTTTAAGAAGAGCGAAATTAATCGACTCTGGGTTGGCTTCTCATCTTCTGGGCAACGATTAATATACTTCTTCATCCTATTTACACAATCTCTAACACTCTCTGTCTCGCCTTGCTTGAAAGAGTAGATGTTTGCTACCCTGTCATGCTGAATCCCCATCAAGGAAAAAGCAGCAATGAATCTCTCTTCCAAAACTCATAAAGAGGATTTGTCTGAAGCCTCTAGTGCCTGAAACCAAGCAAGGGCCTGAAACCAAGCAAGGGCCTTTCCCTCAAGAGTGAGCCCAAATCCTTCAATTTGAGTATGCTTGTCAGCCACTTGCTCAGCTCGAACTGCTTGCCTAAATGCTGCTACATGGTCGTATGGATCTCCCAACCCTTCATACTTCTTTACCAGTTTCTGAAGAGTTGATGGCCTTACTTGTCTTGAATATTCATCATAGGGCCTATGGCCTCTCACTCTCAGTGGGAATTGTTCCTCTCTTTGGTAAGATGGTCCACATGCATCCCAAATTTATGTGGGTCCCCTATTACCTACCTCACCAACCCCTTCCAAAGATCTTGTTACCCGCATTTCAGGAGGTGCATTTACGGGAGGCCGAGTTGGTTCCCCTACCCTCCAATTGTCATATTGAGAAAAACGTTGTTGTGGTGTGATCTGTGGTCGCACTTTTGGTGTAGGATAATATCTTGGTGCAAGGGTTGGGCTACTTGCAGTGGTCCACTTTGATGTTGAGGGTCCCTCTCTAGTGAACTCTCGTAGGGGAGGAGCAACAGTTTCTCCAAGAAAGGTTGTCTCTCCTGGTTTAGCTGTATTTGTTGAGACATAATGGTTGTCCTTTCCACGTGAGCTCCCGAATCTCCTTCCAATCTAAGGTTCGGTATTCATTGGCCCATTTATCAACAATTTGGTTCATGTGTCCTGCAAGCTTCTCGACTACTACCACCACAAGTGCTAGAGGAAGATCTAGCTCTGACAATCTAGTTGTCGCATAATATCCCTCTAAAGAGTCCTTATAGATCTCTTGAAGTGGGTCATCCTGTAAGACCTTTGTCACTGAAATTTGTCGTACAAACTCTCATTGGTTCTCAGCCCCCCCCTGATCCATTTTGCTCTTGTCTTTCCTATCCCTTTCCAAATTCAGATCTACAAGAAGTGAATCATCTTTGGATATCTTTGAGGACTGGGCATTGGATGGTCCAAGCATGTCCGGCTCAATGAGCCAATCATCTCTAAACTCCCTTGCTCTGGAAAGCTTTGATAAGTCTAAGAACTCGCTTTTAGAGAGCTCCCCTAATTTGTCTACATTCTCTGGATGGTAGGTGACTTCGTATCGAACACCATCTCCACCCATGTACATGTTACCCTAGTCATTGACTAGAGGTGCTCTATCAAGCTCTGAGAAAAAGTCTGCGATCTTAACAAGATACCGTTGTTGTGGATCCCTAAAGATCTCAGCTCCTTGAGCATTCGTGTAGACATATTGAAGTCTCACATTGAGTGGTAACCCCATGGTGTCGGCTTCAAATGGATTAAAAGATCTTGTGGGTGTCCTATTTGGGGCTAAGGGATGACTATTTGACGGCCCTAGATTGTCCATGGACAATGAGCTAGTTGTTCTGGAAAGGGTATCAGATTGGGATTCGGAAAAGGTTTCATCAATATCTGCCAAATTTCCTACCGATTGGGTCCCACTTTCCTGCGTAGGTACTCTAGAAGGTGCCCTAGGCCCTATGACAGAGTCTATAAGACGTCCCGACCGCAAGTGCATAAGGTCAATTTTTTTTGGTTTTTTTTTGTTTTGTTTTATTTTTTTAATTTTTTTTACAAATATATATATATATATTTATGTATATATATATATATATATATATATTTTTTTACCTTACCTAACCTCACTAAATACAACTAAAATAAATATGTGTGTAGCTATCTATCTTATTTTTTTATTTTTTTATTTTTTTTATTTTTTGATTATTTTTTTTTCTAATTACACAAAAATATGAATTACGCTAAAAAAATACTAATTATGCACAAAATTACAAAAATTTTAAAACAATGCAAGTTACTCTAATTATATAAAAAATTACAAAAAATTAAAAATAAAAAAATTACAGAATATGCAAAGAATATGGATTCCTAAAAAAAACACATAATTTACAGAATTTTTCTATTTCTATTTCTTTTCTTCTCTCTTTTCTTTTCTTTATATATATATATATATATATATATTTTTTATTTCTTACTAATTACAAAAAATACTAATTATACACAAAATTATAAAAATTTAAAAAAAATACAAGTTACACTAATTATGCAAACAATTACAAAAATTTAAAAAAATATAAATTATGCAAAAAAATGGACTCAAAATAAAACATAATTTTTTTTATTTTTTTTATTTTATTTATTTCTTTCTTTCTTTTTTTTAAAAAAATTTATTATTTTATGGTTTTTTTTTAATTTTATTTGTCACTTGTAGCAAGAGTAGTATGATCCACATGTAGCTCAATCCAATGGGATTTGCATCCCTTTCGGAGCTAGGGATTCAACCCGTACGGGTGCACAAAAGCTTATTCATTTGAGAGCTTGGACATATTGGGCTAAACTCATGTTTGAGCTCTCTTGAGACTAGCTCTCCCTCTTTTCCCATAGAGGTGCAAGCTCTTCTCTCTCCCCAACTACATTATTGTAAGTTCTTTTTTTCTGTTAATTCAATGCAATGAGATGATGTTTGTTTGTCTCTCTTCTCATGTCTATTCTCTAGTGTGCATGTTTCTTTGATTGATAGCTTCAAGGTTTGTGTGCATGCTAGGGAATGAGTGTTTGAGAATGAAGAATGCTTTGATCTTGTGTATGCAATAGCTTAGCTTTCTTCTTATGTTGAATGTATGAATGAGTGGGATGATGAGTGAGTGAGCATGGCAAGACTCTCTCACTTGTAGCAAGAGTAGTATGATCCACATGTAGCTCAATCCAATGGGATTTGCATCCCTTTCGGAGCTAGGGATTCAACCCGTACCGGTGCACAAAAGCTTATCCATTTGATGGAGAGAATGCTAAGAATACTACTACTACTATTGACATAGACTTAACACCCATACAAGCTCAATCTTGCCATGCTCACTCACTCATCATCCCACTCATTCATACATTCAACACAAGAAGAAAGCTAAGCTATTGCATACACAAGATCAAAGCATTCTTCATTCTCAAACACTCATTCCCTAGCATGCACACAAACCTTGAAGCTATCAATCAAAGAAACATGCACACTAGAGAATAGACATGAGAAGAGAGACAAACAAACATCATCTCATTGCATTGAATTAACAGAAAAAAAAGAACTTATAATAATGTAGTTGGGGAGAGAGAAGAACTTGCACCTCTATGGGAAAAGAGGGAGAGCTAGTCTCAAGAGAGCTCAAACATGAGTTTAGCCCAATGTGTCCATAAGCTCTCAAATGAGCCACTTTTTATACAAAAACTCTAAAACTCCCAAAAGTTCCCATGTGGGATTATTGTCAAGCCCACTCCCACACTCATCTACAACTTGGAACTCTTTACAAGAGCCCTAAGTATCTTTTTGTTGCATCCTTGCATTGATCTTCACTCGTCCACTCGTCACGCAACACTCCCCCCTTCCTATTTTGCGCACGTTGTCGTGACGTGGGCGGTGTCGCTGGGAACACACTGGGTGTCTGGCTGTGAGAGTTACATCCAAAATCCCAAGCATTAAATGTCTTCTCAGCTTCTCATGGAACAAAGTATAGCATGGTATTAACTCAATCTCTTGACTCAGGCATACATTCAATGGGATTGTCTCCACAACTCATACAAGACACACCATCTTCGACTCTGATGATACAAGGCTTATGGCAAGAGAACTCATCATCATCATCATATATCATTATCAAAGATTCATCATGGAAGGTCTTCACATAACATATGCTATATGTTTGTACAAAATGTTTGACATGCAACAACACTCATGAGACAAAATAATAAAACTCACAAGACATCACCAAATCCAAAGGGTATACATATCTTCAGCATATGCATGTCGACAGCCCATAGTATAGCACCCAGTACTTACCTCAGCCATCATAAAGGAGAGAAAATCACTTCCAAAAAGACCTCTACAAGTGTCACTCTTTCTGATTTTCAAATATATGAAGGTGCCACCCTTTTTGAGGCTGCTCTTTGTGCTGATGCTTTGCTATCATGTCTAAGCCTTGGGAGCTTCCATTGGCATGCTTGAGATCAAATGGAACGCTTTAACAAATATTATGTTCCCTTTTACCAAGATGTTGTTCGAGTCCTGCGAAGAGCACGTCTTGGTCTTTGAGGCTGGCTCGTAACTGGTATAAGGGTCTCCATAAGCTGTTTTCTCCTCCTTTAATTGTGTCACCTCAGATTCCAGCTCCACTGTGTATGCCTGTTTTCTTGCTCTGGACCGGGCAGCAGACTCCCTGTTCTTGATCATCCGTTTTTGTCGTTGTTCAATCGACTTTTCTTCATAAACATCAAGCGGCCATTTTCTATCAGACACTGCCAGTGCTGATGATAGGGCTAGACTGCCCGGCCCAACACCAGTGGCTGCTGCTGGCTAGCTCCAAAAAACACACGGCCCCCCCCTTCTCCCTCCAGCTGCGCCGACCAGCTTCTTCTTTCACACGGGAGGCCCCACCACCCACTGTAGCATGGCGCTTCCCCAGTTGCTCTTCGACTCCCGATCACCCGGTTCTCTGCTCCTCCCTGCGGCTGTTTCCCAGAGCCCCCAGGCGACTTTCACGTGACCAAAGCGGCTGCACACGCCCAGAGCTTCTCCCCTCTAAGCGGCTCTTTTCTTCTTTTTGCAGCAACTGCTGCGCCCTTTTTCCCCAGAATTCCCCCTGACCAAAGCGGCCGTCCCTCTGCAGTCTCCAGTCGCCCCACCTATCCGTCTTCTCACTATTCCCACGATCACCAAGGCCTCCTCTTACCAAGCGGCTCCCCGCCTCTGCTCCCTGAGAATCACCAAGCGGCCTCCTCTTACCAAGCGGTTCCCCGCCTCTGGTCTCTGAGAATCACCAAGCGGCCTCCTCTCTTTTTCTGCAGCAGCTGCTGCGCCCTTCTTCCTAGAATTCCCCTGGCCAAGCCTGTTTTTCCACGAGGCGGTATCCCTTTCTCCCTCCAGCCCGCGGTTCACCCCGCCACCTCTCCTTCACGTATCTTCTCTTCACGTGCTGGCCAGCTACGCTTGCAGTAGTTCTAGCTTCCACGTGTCTGCTTTTTGGGCCACGTTTTTATCATTTATTTTTTGCATTTGTTTAAAACCTAATGAATGGCCACCATCCCTCTTATCCTTTTCACACCCAATGTTCAAAGCAACCTTGGCCC
The DNA here is from genome assembly GCF_041138505.1 of Cibotium barometz. Taxonomy (NCBI): domain Eukaryota; kingdom Viridiplantae; phylum Streptophyta; class Polypodiopsida; order Cyatheales; family Cibotiaceae; genus Cibotium; species Cibotium barometz. The sequence goes on from NC_141084.1 coordinate 29,409,493, forward strand.
CTCTAATCATTAATTGCTCCCCATGCCATACCTCTTCAAGACGCAGCATACGAGTGCCCGCTCATTTCTTTGGGGACGCGTACACACTGAGACGGCCATCAAGCAGCTAAAGTCACCCCTACTGACCTTACTCCAGACAGGCTTGTAACAAGCTCAACACCAAACCATTTCACCTGTACACCTGGCGACGCCCTCAAAAGCAAAACTCTCCACACACCATACATCCCGTATGTACACAGACACTTAATCCCATGCATCTGGATTTGCATTTGATGGCCTCACATGCATGGTTTCACACCATAGACGTGCCGTGGCACGACATCCACCCCCTCTAAACCTGCACATCCTCTGGTATGTGCCACACAGGTCCTGGAATTCAGTGTCCATGCATTATTTGCACACCAACATTGGTATATGTACAAGCCTCAGCAATCACATCTGAATGGTTCTGCTTTCCCACCTGGATCAAATACCAATCGCTTTTGGCATATGTGGCATATTCTTTGCTCATATGAAGCCCTATCCTCACTTAGATTCTTTGCATATGCATAATTACCCTCATCATTCAAAGTGAGATGCTCTTCAAAATGATTTGCTTCAAAATTTTCCTCAGACCATGTTTGAAGCCTTTGCACCACATATTGTATGGCCACACCAAGTAACAACTGCATTAACAGCATGGAACACACACTTGGTAACATCCCATCCAGATCTATCGTGCCCGGATCCAGCTCACCCACTGAGAAACATTCATTCTTCTCATCCAAAGACGGAAAAGCATCAACACATACAAAGTCCAACAAGGCATCATCGAGAATAGCCTCCAGATCTGAATCAATCTCATCACAATCATTTGGCTTACATAACACCTGCAGATCCTCACTTGCAACCGACAGTTGACTAGCATCAAGCATAGAAGAGCCCAAGGCTGATGGGGATCTATTATATACCATGAAATCATCCAATGCATCATCTAGGATAGCATCCAATCCAGGATCAATCACATTGAAGCCATTATCATCTTGCAATCCCACATGTTGATTATCATGAACATTCATACCCCCATAGCTATATCCATTTGGTTGCTCATATGCAGCCTCTTGAGGCTCTGTGACCACACTTTGCATATCATGCATGTTATCTCCCAGTATTTCTTGATACCTGTCTGCAGATGGGCTTAGAATTATGGGTCCCTCACCCAAGTACCCTTGAATCTGTATGTCATTGAACCCTGTATGATCCAAAAAAACAGATTCAATTTCCCTCTCCAAATCATCATCATAAACAGGCTTCCAAGCTCGAGATTGTTGCTCACAAATGTGGTTGCAAGGTAACCCTGACATTGATGACATAGCATCACCCTGTTTATTGTTGGAACACCCTGTTAGCATTCCAGAATAACCCAAATCCAAAGAACCTTGGCAACCAGCTTCAGAAGCAACATCACTGTTGGAATCACCCATATCACTCACCCCCTCTAAATCAATCACACATACTTGTGGCCCGTCTGCATATTCATGTACATCATCCTGCTTATAAGCATCATAACCAGATAAGAATGCAGTAATGATAGCATCTTCTTCTTGTCTTAGATCTTCAAACTCTGCAATCATGCTTTCAACAAGAAGCATTGGTTCCTGCTGTTCTTCACACATATGATACGACCCCTGAGGAATACCCTTCAAATGTGTCTCCTCAAGCATAGGCATACATACATCATGTGGTATGATTATAGGACCCTGTATGTCTGCACCCAAGGAAATCAGATTATACTTGCACAGTTCACCCATTGCATCTTTATGAGTCTGTAGCAAAGCATCACTTTTGGCACTGTGAAGGCCTTGTTGCTCACTAATGGCTTTTTGCAGTCCCAATTTAGCATAAACAGCCTCCACAATCTCTGTATCAGCCTTGAATAGCAATTGATTGTCCTCCATAAGACATGCATCAACAACCGCTTCTAAATTTGCTCGGATTGTTGCTGGAACACTATCACAGCTCACATTATACCTGGAACTCGCATAAATAAGTGCATCTGCAAAATCACTCCATCGTTTGGAGTGATACTCTGCTAGTTCCAGCACTTCATCTTTTAAATCAGGACTTACAAGGTATGCAAAAGATGCAATCATCATATTTTCTGGAACCCCTTGATTCTTCATCTCTGTCTCGTAACACCTTAGATAGCTTTCTGGATCGTAACCATCAAATATATTAACCCTGTCATATACCAATTGCACTGCAATTTCCATCGCTTCCTGAATTCGCTTTTCTTCTTCAATCTTCCTGAACCGCTCTTCAAGCTCTTTCATCTCTGCATACAAATGCTCCATTTTGCTAGCCATCTCTACGTACTCTCACCCCAGCGGTCTCACGTCGGGTTCACCAAAGCTGTCGTGACGTGGGCGGTGTCGCTGGGAACACACTGGGTGTCTGGCTGTGAGAGTTACATCCAAAATCCCAAGCATTAAATGTCTTCTCAGCTTCTCATGGAACAAAGTATAGCATGGTATTAACTCTGAAAAGATGCAGGGGGGAAGAGAGCTTGAACTCTTGCAAGCACACACACACACTCACAAACCCTAATAGAGAACACACAAGGTGAGAGGCTGAAAATCTTCTTCTTCTCTACTCAACACTCAACACACCATATACAAGATAAGAGTACACACAATATGAAAGGTACTCAACCAATACATACACGGGTTCTCTATAATGTGAACCCGACTAAATGAGCTGGCGCTATAACTATGCCAGTCTCTAGAGTGGCTGTCACACAGCCTGTCATCCCACTGGCCGCATATCACCCAAGATCTCACCAACCATGCCAGTGGTGTAAGTGTGGGGCCTATCTCCCAGGCGGGTCATTAGTGTCCACCGCCTCACTAGAGCTCGATATCTCAACACTCCCCCTCGAGCTCAACTCCATCTCATGTACACCAAGCGAAGCTCTGAATCTGCGGAGCTTCTCTGTACCCAATGCTTTGGTGAAGATGTCAGCTACCTGATCCTCTGTGCTGACATAAACAAGGTCAAGGTCTCCTGCCAAGACCTTCTCTCTGACGAAGTGGTAGTGGACCTCTATGTGCTTCGTACGAGCATGAAAGACTGGGTTCCTGGCCAACTGTATACTGCTAATGTTGTCACAGAAAATGACAACTTGTCTATCCAGTGATAGACCCAAATCTGCAAGTAGCTTTCTCAACCAAGCTACCTCACATGCTGCCATAGCAGCTCCTCTGTACTCGGCCTCTGTACTCGATAGAGCAACCGTAGGCTGCTTCTTGCTGCTCCAAGTCACAGCAGCACTCCCCAAAGAAAACATGAATCCACTGGTAGATCTTCTGTCTGAGATACTACCAGCCCAATCAGCATCTGTGTACCCATGTACACATATCTCTGTCCCAGTCTCATAGAATAGTCCACAATGCAAAGTAGACCTCACATACCTCAGTATGCGTCTCACTGCATCCAAATGCGGTTTCCGTGGAACCTGCATAAACTGACTCACCAACCCAACAGCATAGCTCAAATCTGGTCTGGTGATCGTCATGTAGATCAAACTTCCTACTATGCGTCTGTACATAGTAGGATCCTCCAAGATCTCTCCTGAATCTGCACTCAATTTGCCATTCTGATCCAATGGCACAGAAATAGGCTTACAGCCTGTCATACCATACTTGGACAACATGTCCAAGCCATACTGTCTCTGCAGTAATCCTATACCATGTGGTGACCTAATCACCTCAATGCCCAAGAAATATCTGAGCTCCCCCAGATCCTTCATCTCGAACTTCTGTCTAAGCAAGATCTTTACATCAAAGATCTCTGCATCATGGTCCCCCGTAATGATCAAGTCATCTACATAGATGACAACAAGCACAACCCCTCTATCACCATGTCTCACATACAATGAGAAATCTGCATTGGCTACATGAAAGCCAATAGTGACAAGATATTCAGAAATCTTGTCAGACCATGCTCTTGGTGCTTGCTTTAAGCCATACAAGGCTTTCTTCAACCTGCAAACATGCTCGGGGTGACCCACATCCTCATAACCAGGTGGCTGCAACATATACACCTCTTCTTGCAAATCCCCATGCAAGAATGCATTCTTTACATCCATCTGATGTAAAGACCATTTCTTTGACGCAGCCACTGCTATCACAACTCTCACCGTTGCCATCTTGGCAACTGGGCTGAAAGTTTCCTCATAATCAATCCCATATGTCTGCGCATATCCTTTGGCTACCAATCTAGCCTTGTACCTGTTTATGCTCCCATCACTATTATGTTTAACTTTGTACACCCACTTGCATCCAATGGCTTTCTTGCCTTTAGGCAATTGCACTAAATCCCAAGTTTCATTTCCATATAGTGCATCCATCTCCTCATCCATAGCTTTCTCCCAACACACATTTCCAATAGCCTCATCAATGCATGTGGGCTCAACAACCTGCACAACCTTTGCCATATATGCATAGTGATGTGCCACATAACCATCATATGTAAATCTCTGCACAGGGTTCTTCACTCTCCCTGATCTTCGCAGCTTTTCATTCATGGCTTCCATAGCCTTCTTTACACCAGGTGTTCTCATAGCTGGGATCCCAAGCTCCTCATCAAGGCTCATATCTGAGCCACTAGACTCTCCATCAACATGAGAATGCCCTGCAGAAATGTCAGGCATATCAAGGGGCTCAACCATTTTCTCTTTTCCTTTACGTGATGTACTAATCACATTTGCAGGGCTAGTATTATGACGTAGCCTGCCACTCCATGGTCTATCAACAGACCCACTAGATGAGGACTCTCCTGGTCCACTCAAAGACTGTGATTGCTGACCTGCATTCTGTGCAACCACACTTCCACTCACATCAGCCCCAACAGCTTCTTTTTCAGCAGCATACCAGCTGCTCATCTCATCAAACACAACATCCCTGCTTACCCTCAACTCACGTGTAGTAGGGTTATAACACCTGTATCCCTTTTGCTCAAGGGAGTATCCAATAAACACACATTTTTCAGCTTTCGGATCCAGCTTAGTTCTCAGCTCATCTGGCACATGCACATATGCAATGCATCCAAAAACTTTCAGATGAGACAAATCTGGTTTTCTGCCAGTAAACCTCTCCTCTGGAGTTACATCATGTATGGCTGCAGTTGGAGTCCTGTTCATGATGTATACTGCTGTAGAAACAGCCTCAGCCCAATAGCTATGCGGCATATTCTTCTCTTCCATCAATGCTCGCGCAATCTCAGCAATGTGCCTGTTTTTTCGCTCAGCAACTCCATTTTGCTGCGGAGTGTATCTGCATGTATACTGTCTCCGAATACCATTCTTCTTCAAGAATTCAGAGAACTCATTGGAGAAGTATTCTCCCCCTCCATCTGACCTTAGGCACTTGACATATTTCCCTGTTTGCTTTTCAACCAAAACTCTGAAATTCTGAAAGTGAGTGAACACCTCACTCTTCTCTTTCATGAAATATACCCACACTTTCCTTGTGTGGTCATCAATGAAAGTGACATAGTACCTGCAGCCTCCCATAGACACGGTCTTCGTAGGACCCCATACATCTGAATGCACAACATCTAGTGCATTTCTGCTCACATATCTGTTACGTGGAAACACATGCTTTGTTTGTTTCCCAAATTGGCATGCTTCACAGATTTTATGCATACCTTCCACTTTAAATTTTGGCAGCCCTGTCACAATTCCTTTTGTCTGCATAGACTTCAATCTCTACACATTTACATGTCCTATTCTTTTATGCCATATGTCTGTGTCTGCAACAACTCCTGAACCATTTGCAAACATTGCAGCACTCATTTCAGGCATGTCTACATCCAACGTAAACATTCTGCCCACTCTGTTGCCTTTTGCAACCAACCTGCACTTGTCTTTAAAATCTTCAACATAACACCCATCAGGGTTAAACCGAACCTGCAAACCCTGCTCAATCATCTGGCCAACTGAAACCAGATTCTTTGTTATGTTTGGAACGTGAAGTACATCTGCAAGGTACTTCACTTTGCCATCGTGCATAGATAATGGCACATCTCCAACGTGGGCAATTGGATGAGCAGTGTCATCCCCTGTTTCCACAAAACCTGGTCTTTCCGGGTTTTTCATCTCCTTGAACCACTCCCCATGACTCGTCATGTGGTTCGAAGCGCCTGAATCTACATACCATACATTATCTTTTTGTGCTGCATCAACATTTTCAGACATGGCATTCACGACATGCTGCATGACAAACAACCTTTCATTATCCTCATTATTTCTGCTTGAGGATGCATAGTTGTTTTGCTGCACTTTCCCATTTTGCATGTCAGCCTGCTTCTTATAACATTCTGACTGCACATGTCCAGTCTTACCACAATAATAGCATTCACGTGCATCATTATATTGTCTTTGCCAATTTCCACGGCCTCTTTGACTCCCCCTTCCTCTGAATTTGCCTCTTCCACCTGCGTGTTGTTGTTGTTGTTGTTGATTCTGGGACTGTTGTTGCTGCTGCTGCTGCTGTCCAAAATTCTGATTACCTGTTCGGCCACCTCCTTGACCGCGTCCACGGCCTCCTCTACCTCGTCCTCTTCCTGAACTCGTGTAGAAGGCCTGTTGATCTGAACTGTTTTTACTTTGTGAAGACTGTTGGTCTTCACCCAAGCTCTTCTCTTCGATAATCAGCATAGACACCAAATCTGTAAAGTTGGGAATGTTTTCCCGAGTCTGAATGGACGTCTTGAACGCCTTGTATTGTGGCCCGAGACCACGTAGACAGACTTCCACCTTGTCATCATCATCTACTGACACACCAATAGATGCAAGGGATTCCACAATACCCTTTATCTTCAGCGCATAGTCATTCACAGACATGCTCTTTTTCTCCACAGTATGAAGTTCATTCTTCAACTGTATCTTACGTGCCTTGGTATTTGTTTCATACAGCTTTACCAAGGTGTCCCACGCCTCCTTGGGGGACTTGGCATCCTGAATGTGCCCAATCATGGTGTCCTGTATACTAATGGAAAGCCAATACATAACCTTCCTGGCTCCTTGGTTCCAGTCTTTAAACTCTTTCACATCTGCAGCAGTCGGATTTATATCCGGTATCTCCGGTGCCTCTTCATGCTCACCTTCTATGTAGTCCCAATAGCCTTTTCCCATCAGGAAATTCGTTAACCTGAACCTCCAAGCATGGAAGCTATTCTTGTCCAGCTTCTCAGCCACAATCTGAGTTATCCCATCATTTGACATCTTGCCAAATACACAATTTCACCAGAAACTGCACTCTGGTTTTTTCTGCACAACCTGTAGTATTTTCTGCACAGCGGTACTGTGGTACTCAAATGTCACAACCAGTGACTTCAATGTGCATACATACACCCAATGGCAACTGTAGACCTCTTGCAGCACCCACAGTGTCTGCACAGTCAATCTGTCTTCCTGCAGTTCTTAAAACAGAGTTCTGCAGAGGATCGATGACTTACCCGCAGTGCTTGAAATCGCCTGCTTTCTGAAAAACGGAGGTCCAGACGCGCCCGAAACGCGTTTTCGGCCCGAAGATTTTAGTCCGTAGGACTGTATAGTTGCCCTATAGCTTCACTCCCGCGAAGAAAGCTCCTCAATTGGAGATCGTTTGCCGGTGCCTCCCGTAGAGCTCCCGACAAGGGTGTAGTCACCAACACAATAGGGAAGAGTAGTTGAAGCTCTTACCCTCGTACCGCTTCCTGTGGTTCTCTTGCTTGCAGCTCAGCCCTTAGCACGAACCAGGCTCTGATACCATGAAAAGATGCAGGGGGGAAGAGAGCTTGAACTCTTGCAAGAACACACACACACTCACAAACCCTAATAGAGAACACACAAGGTGAGAGGCTGAAAATCTTCTTCTTCTCTACTCAACACTCAACACACCATATACAAGATAAGAGTACACACAATATGAAAGGTACTCAACCAATACATACACGGGTTCTCTATAATGTGAACCGGACTAAATGAGCTGGCGCTATAACTATGCCAGTCTCTAGAGTGGCTGTCACACAGCCTGTCATCCCACTGGCCGCATATCACCCAAGATCTCACCAACCATGCCAGTGGTGTAAGTGTGGGGCCTATCTCCCAGGCGGGTCATCAGTGTCCACCGCCTCACTAGAGCTCGATATCTCAACAAACTCAATCTCTTGACTCAGGCATACATTCAATGGGATTGTCTCCACAACTCATACAAGACACACCATCTTCGACTCTGATGATACAAGGCTTATGGCAAGAGAACTCATGATCATCATCATATATCATTATCAAAGATTCATCATGGAAGGTCTTCACATAACATATGCTATATGTTTGTACAAAATGTTTGACATGCAACAACACTCATGAGACAAAATAATAAAACTCACAAGACATCACCAAATCCAAAGGGTATACATATCTTCAGCATATGCATGTCGACAGCCCATAGTATAGCACCCAGTACTTACCTCAGCCATCATAAAGGAGAGAAAATCACTTCCAAAAAGACCTCTACAAGTGTCACTCTTTCTGATTTTCAAATATATGAAGGTGCCACCCTTTTTGAGGCTGCTCTTTGTGCTGATGCTTTGCTATCATGTCTAAGCCTTGGGAGCTTCCATTGGCATGCTTGAGATCAAATGGAACGCTTTAACAAATATTATGTTCCCTTTTACCAAGATGTTGTTCGAGTCCTGCGAAGAGCACGTCTTGGTCTTTGAGGCTGGCTCGTAACTGGTATAAGGGTCTCCATAAGTGTGAGATCCCTGTTCCCACCGAGCAACGGATTCGAGGTACTAGCAGCGGAAGTAGCACTTCTCGCGCGGGACAGGGGTCCCACATTCGGGGCCTCGCCCACGGATATCCGGACAAGAGACTAATCCGTCGGTTATCCAAAACCGAACCCGGAAAAACTTTCTTTACCCAGAAAGCACGGGCGAATCCACCAGGATAATTTTTACTCTAACGTAGTCAAAACCCTTACTGATCAAACAGATCCGACTGCATCTATATAGATACTTGGTCGGATTAAGGAAGAACTTGCACTTGGATCATTGGGATCAACGCTTTTTTCCCCACCAAGGAGGCACAGCCGTTGATTCCTATCCATAGAACAATTACTATCCGGGATTTACTTTATCTATCGTAAAAACAAAAGTTTGAGTCTCGATTTACGGATCCATCAGTCCAGCCTAACCCCATCCGATCCCATGGGTTAGCCAACCGCCCAACCACTGTAGTGATGGGATCCAATTTGGAATTTGGTTAAGTTTTGTCCCGGGTACCAAGGAAGAGAGTTCCAAGGCCCCCTAGCCGGAAGTTCATGCAACATAAAATTAGGCACACCACTTACACACCCAATATGAAATTGCCTTTTTCTTATCATCAGCTAACTTTAAAACAATCCTTTAATGAAACCTTAGTACCACTGATCACAATCTTCCAATTTATCCGGTTGATCCTCAAATTTCCCATCATTCCTTCATCAGAGTATCTATGGCATCATTGGCAACTAGAACGCTCACCACCTGTCCACTCAGAGGCCGTTTCCATAGTTCCTAGCCCATAATACTCGGCAATATAATCACTTATCAAGATGGACTCTCGTTGAAGATCAGCAAGATCAACCAACAGATCCATATAAAAGAGCCATGGACTCATCCGTTGAGGACCAGCAAGGTCAGTCAACCAGATCCATGCTCGGTTTCACAAAACAACTCTTACTCCTTGTTCCAATATCTTCCTCGACGCACGCGTGGGTATCCTAGGCGACCCAGAGCCCGAGCACCGTATGGTCACTACCCTCTAGGATCCTTCGTAGGTGACCTAGCGCTTCACTCATAGGCCGCTTCCTTGGTCCCTCATCCACCGTACCGGAAGCTCACCATTTTAATCGAACCGAGGCTGGTCAAGACCTCGGTCGACCTTGCTACGCGAGACGTCCTCCATTGACTCTCCGTCAGCAGTTGCAACTTTATCAGTTAGGTCTCCACGACCTTAATCACAAGACGGTCAAAATGCTTCCCCAGCATTCTTGACATAAAACAGCCATTTACAAACAGCATTTACAAACAGTTTACAAATACAGTTTCTATATTAACTCTCATTTTTCCACATTGTTCCTCATTAATCCACATTACTTATTCCACATTCCATTTATATGTGTACTCATCCAATCACCTCATTTTCCATCTCTTCACTTCAAATTCCTTCACATCACATATCATATATTCACATCCATATCCACATCCATACATCCACATCCACATCCACATTCACATCCATACATCCACATCTACATGCTTATCTCCATTTTCACATCTTCATTTATACATCCACATCCCATATCCACATTCATACATACACATCCATATCCACATCCATACATCCACATCCACATCCACATTCACATCCATACATCCACATCTACATGCTTACCTCCATTTTCACATCCTCATTTATACATCCACATCCCATATCCACATTCATACATACACATCCATACATCCACATCTACATCCACATACATACATACATCCACATCCACATTCCCATACATCCACATCTATACATCCACATTCCACATTCACATCTATACATCCACATCTACATTCACATTCACATACATCCACATCCACATTCCCATTCACATCTATACATCCACATCCATTCACATCTATACATCCACATCTACATCCACATTCACATCTATGCATATATATCTTCATGCATATATCCATTTTCACGTTCATACATCCACATCTACATGCTTACCTCCATTTTCACATCCTCATTTATACATCCACATCCCATATCCACATTCATACATACACATCCATACATCCACATCTACATCCACATACATACATACATCCACATCCACATTCACATTCACATACATCCACATCCACATTCCCATACATCCACATCTATACATCCACATTCCACATTCACATCTATACATCCACATCTACATTCACATTCACATACATCCACATCTACATTCACATTCACATACATCCACATCCACATTCCACATTCACATCTATACATCCACATCTACATCCACATCCACATTCCCATTCACATCTATACATCCACATCCACATACATACATCCATTTCCACATTCCCATTTATATAACCCCATATACCTTCACATCTAATCTTTTACATCACATCCATTCTCGCCCTATCACAACCCATATACATCTTATCCTATCACATACACTTCTTACCTCATACCCCCATACACATCTTAATTCATCTTATCACCTCCTAACTTATTTCATAAGCATCTTATCACCTCTTATCACACCTCTTATCACATCTCTTATCACCTCCTAACTTATTTCATAAGCATCTTATCACACCTCTTATCACATCCTATCACATCTCTTATCTATTTATAGAATACAAGAGAATTCTTACATTTGATATAAGATTTCTTTACACATTTATTTATGAATAAATTCTATTTAAGGAGATTAATACTTTCAAAGTAAAAATCAATCTTTTATGCATCTTCCTATGCATAAATTCATTTTTAATGAAAATGACACTTTTGAATTTAATTTTAATCTTTTATGCATTTTTCTATACATAAATTCAATTTAGATGAGAATGACACTTTTGAATTAAAAAATCAATCTTCTATGCATCTTCTTATGCATAAATTCAATTTGGTAGGAATTACACTTTTAGAATAAAAAAATTTCTCTTATGCATCTAAGTTAAGCATAAAATCCATTTATGAGAAAAATCACACTTTTAGTATAAAAAGAATATCTTTTATGCATACCTATATGCATGAAATTCAATTATGATAAAAGTCACACTTTTATAATAAAATAATCAACTTTTATGCATACCTCTATGCATGAAATCCAATATGATAAAAGTAACACTTTTGATATAAAAATTTTTCCATTTGCATACTTCTATGCATGAATTAAAAATGGTAAAAATAACACTTTTGATATAAAAATTTATCCATTATGCATACTTCTATGCATGAAATAAAAATGGTAAAAATAACACTTTTGATATAAAAATTTATCCATTATGCCTAATATTAAAATTTAATTTCTCCATGATTGTAATGAAATTCTTTCAATTAATCTAGGATGATAATTCCTAGAATATGGTAGGAAGTCCTCTTTTTATGCTTTGAATGAGATTATTTTATGCATAATTTTTATAAAAATTTTGCCATAGCTCCGCTGCTATGACTGATAAATCTCAATTTTTCTAAGGGATAATGCTTATCATTAAGGAAATAATTAAAATGATCTCTAATTGGATTATTAATCCATAATGGATTGAATCATCAATATTCATAAACTAAAAGCATAGAAAAAAGCCATTAATTTGGCCTCAAGCATAGCTTAATCTTGGGTTAAGGAAAAGCTTTATGAAAAGCTTGATTTGGATTGAGAACGGGTCATGAGTATGACCATTTCTTGAGTGAGAGAGAGAATTTACATAAGAATCATTAGAATTTAAACATAAATGAAAATTAACTTCAATAGCATTTATTAAATTATGTAACTCTTCACTACTATTCAAACTTCAATAGTATTTAAAAAAAAACCATACCAATTAAACTTCTCAAGCTTGAGAGGGGTTGAGAAGAGAGAAACATTGAGAAATTATAGAAAGATCAATATTCACTAATTACCTTACAACTTGCTTGATTCTTTGTTCACGGTAGAGGCCCCCAACCAATCAATTGGTTAAGTATGTTGATGGAGCCACTAATGGGGATTGAAGAAAGAGGGAAGCTCCAAAAACTAGTGAATTATTAAATGAATTCACAGTTCTTGGCTTAGGTGGAGTAGAGTAACGATGCATAAACACTATATATTTTTCAACAAGGGTGAGGCTTCTATTTATAGGAAAAATTGAGCTCCTAACCAAACAAACTGATTCTAGAATTTTCTAAATCAGTTTGGTCAATATTTGACCATTTTTAGGTCAGTTAAGCTAACTTTTTGGAACTAGACTTGAATGAGGAGAGAGGAGAGATGAAATATCTCAATTTTTATGAGTTTAAAACTCATTCAAGCATGTGAAATATGCACCTCCTTTAAAGAACTCCCCTTCCTTACATATGTCATATTTTTAATATTGCTCATAGTTTTTTACTAATAAACCTTGTACATTTTCAACTCTTCATCTTATGTGAAATATGCACCTCCTTTAAAGAACTCCCCTTCCTTACATATGTCATACTTTTAATATTGCTCATAATTTTTTACTAATAAACCTTGTACATTTTCAACTCTTCATCTTATGTGAAATATGCACCTCCTTTAAAGAACTCCCCTTCCTTACATATGTCATACTTTTAATATTGCTCATAATTTTTTACTAATAAACCTTGTACATTTTCAACTCTTCATCTTATGTGAAATATGCACCTCCTTTAAAGAACTCCTCTTCCTTACATATGTCATACTTTTACTATTGCTCATAATTTTTTACTAATAAACCTTGTACATTTTCAACTCTTCATCTTATGTGAGTATTTACTCATTTTTGGGTATCTTCTTTTTCAAATTGGATTTATCTCCTCCCTACACATGGATTGATGCTATTGGTCCATAGGAACCTTAATTGGACCATAATCCAAAAATTTCTGAAAATCTAGAGCCTTAGACTAAGGTCCTTTATACACATTTCCAATTAATTCCAATTGCACATTGGAAAGTTCTTTTTGAATTTCTGTTTCAGGGAAACTTATTTTAATAAGATGAGATAATTTTCTATCCAAAAATATTAAAAATCTGAATATTCTCTCTCTAGAATATTTTCTCTCTCTAGGTTAAAACAGTTAGAAACAAGTCTTTTATATTTCTGAAGAGGGATTGATTATAGAAAAAGATACTAGACATCAAAAAGGGGTTTGGGGGAGGAATCTTACAATAAGCTGTTTTCTCCTCCTTTAATTGTGTCACCTCAGATTCCAGCTCCACTGTGTATGCCTGTTTTCTTGCTCTGGACCGGGCAGCAGACTCCCTGTTCTTGATCATCCATTTTTGTCGTTGTTCAATCGACTTTTCTTCATAAACATCAAGCGGCCATTTTCTATCAGACACTGCCAGTGCTGATGATAGGGCTAGACTGCCCGGACCAACACCAGTGGCTGCTGCTGGCTAGCTCCAAAAAACACACGGCCCCCCCCTTCTCCCTCCAGCTGCGCCGACCAGCTTCTTCTTTCACACGGGAGGCCCCACCACCCACTGTAGCATGGCGCTTCCCCAGTTGCTCTTCGACTCCCGATCACCCGGTTCTCTGCTCCTCCCTGCGGCTGTTTCCCAGAGCCCCCAGGCGACTTTCACGTGACCAAAGCGGCTGCACACGCCCAGAGCTTCTCCCCTCTAAGCGGCTCTTTTCTTCTTTTTGCAGCAACTGCTGCGCCCTTTTTCCCCAGAATTCCCCCTAACCAAAGCGGCCGTCCCTCTGCAGTCTCCAGTCGCCCCACCTATCCGTCTTCTCACTATTCCCACAATCACCAAGGCCTCCTCTTACCAAGCGGCTCCCCGCCTCTGCTCCCTGAGAATCACCAAGCGGCCTCCTCTTACCAAGCGGTTCCCCGCCTCTGGTCCCTGAGAATCACCAAGCGGCCTCCTCTCTTTTTCTGCAGCAGCTGCTGCGCCCTTCTTCCTAGAATTCCCCTGGCCAAGCCTGTTTTTCCACGAGGCGGTATCCCTTTCTCCCTCCAGCCCGCGGTTCACCCCGCCACCTCTCCTTCACGTATCTTCTCTTCACGTGCTGGCCAGCTACGCTTGCAGTAGTTCTAGCTTCCACGTGTCTGCTTTTTGGGCCACGTTTTTATCATTTATTTTTTGCATTTGTTTAAAACCTAATGAATGGCCACCATCCCTCTTATCCTTTTCACACCCAATGTTCAAAGCAACCTTGGCCCCTCTAATCATTAATTGCTCCCCATGCCATACCTCTTCAAGACGCAGCATACGAGTGCCCGCTCATTTCTTTGGGGACGCGTACACACTGAGACGGCCATCAAGCAGCTAAAGTCACCCCTACTGACCTTACTCCAGACAGGCTTTTAACAAGCTCAACACCAAACCATTTCACCTGTACACCTGGCGACGCCCTCAAAAGCAAAACTCTCCACACACCATACATCCCGTATGTACACAGACACTTAATCCCATGCATCTGGATTTGCATTTGATGGCCTCACATGCATGGTTTCACACCATAGATGTGCCGTGGCACGACAACGTCCTCGAGCGCGGTAGAAGCAAAAGCTGCAAAAAAACAATGGATACAAGTAAAGCTTTTTATTGAAGAAAAGAAAAGAAAAGAAAAGAAAAAAACCAGCAATGACAATCTCACACTTGAGCATACAAGTGAAAGGCTGATTAGAGTTTTAAAGAGTGCTAAAATAGGTGAGTAAAGACTAGTCAAAGTGAGACTAAGTGGATAGTGCTATGTAAAGGCAAGTGTGCTTGTACACGACAGGTTATGACCGCAGTCTCAATGTCCTACAAGTATTTAAGTTATTCCTATGTGGCAAACGTACTCCTAAATATGAGCAATGGTGATTGGACCTCTTCTTCTTATCTCCTTTTTTTTGTGTGTGTGTGTGTAAAAGATGAATAAAGAGGAAGGTTCCATCCCAATGAGACCCAAGCAATGGCCAAGAGACCTCCACCAAGAGAATCTAAAGGCCGCTAAATATCTCAAAGGCGACAGACCCTTTTCTTTCTTTTTGTAAGGAGTATCCCATGAAGATGAGGGCATCTTTCTTTTTGTAAGGAGTATTCCATGAAGATGAGGGCATCGGTCTGGAGGGCCCATAATGTACCCCAGAGTCCTACCAACATCTATCAAGGTGATAGAGTCCTTGAAGGTCTTTTTCTGAAGCTTTTAGATGTTAGTGTTCACCCCATGGAAGCCAAGGCATCGCCCCAAGGTGCTAAGACAACCCCAGGTCCTACCAAGCATTCCACATGGCTGTAGACACGTCATGTCTCGATTCACTTGTATATATTTTTTAGGGTATATTTTCGTAAATTTTTTATTAATCCTAGCACCTAGCTCATACCTAAGAGGTAGCTACCACTAGGGATAACTAATATACCTTGAGAGCATAAGAACTTGGCATACTCCGTTGGTATATATCCTACACTGACTTCAAATAGAATTACCTTCTACTAAGTCCTCTAAGCATCTAGAAATTACTCACCACATTTTAACAACTAATCTAAAACTTAAACCAGCCATGTGTGTGTGAACATGCAAACAATATATCCAAAAGTTAAAAGAATATAAAGAACAAAAGAATATGATTTGAATACACCTGTTGTAGAGCTCGTTGATGTTGTGCGTTTGCATTGATGCATTGCTGATGTTGTGTAGATTGCTTCTCTTTGCTCTTTGTAGGCATTGCATGTCTCCCCCCTTCCTAATTTGTGTGCACGGTAGGTGGACTATTGGGGCGTGTTTGTATGCTCTTGTTTAGCTGAGATCTCTGCAAAATGCCAATCACCGAATATAGCCGAGGGGAAAAACCCAGTGGGAGAAAAGTGGCCTAGCTTGTTGATCTTATTGTGGAGTCGCTGAGCTTACCCTTGCGCTAGAGGTGGATCCGTGTCCACTTCTGCTGGAAAGATGGTATCAATTACTTCAGGATGCAGGGACAACCCTTCAAAGAAAATTCTCTCACTTGTAGCAAGAGTAGTATGATCCACATATAGCTCAATCCAATGGGATTTGCATCCCTTTCGGAGCTAGGGATTCAACCCGTAAGGGAGAATGACAATGGTGCCATTCCACCCTTCAACAAAGGTGATGGGAGGCCTTGAGAATGGCACCACTGCGATTCTTCCTTTGATTATAAGGGAGAATGGAAGTGGCGCCATTCTCCCCTTCGATCAAGGTGATGAGAGGACTTGAGAAAGAGAGAGAGACCCTCGAAATGCTCTTGTAGCTAACCCTACGTAGAGACCTTGAAGATTCCAAGAGGCATATAGGTGTGCTGTAGAGAGAGAGAGAGAGATGCATATCTATGAAAATATGAGAGAGGGTCTTTACATGCAAAGCTCACAACATCTGCCACAATCAAGAAACGATGTGCATAAAGGGCTCACAATTTCCATGATCAAAAGAATAGATGCATTTCTATGGAAAGAAGATAGAGTAGCTCTTCTACAATTGTGGCTCTCAAAGAGAAAGGGGGGGTGTGTGTAGGGGCGCTTATATGGATGGCACCAAGCCACAAGAAAGGTTGTTTTTGCTAAAGCATGTGAGAAGGGATGGATGCATGGACACATGTCCTACACCACCAAAAAAAGAAGATATGATAGATTTAATACTAAATTTTATCAAAAACCTTATAAAATAAATATTTTACATCAATATATTTTTTATTGTAGGTGTATGTCCACAACTTTTATTGTAGGTGTATTAATTAAATGCTACTGACATGGAATTTAATTAATACCACCTTCGAAGTATGTCCACAACTTTTATTGTAGGTGTATTAATTAAATGCTACTGACATGGAATTTAATTAATACCACCTTTGAAGGTAGTCACCCACCCCCTCCCAGGCTTCCTCACGACACCATTTGCAGAGACTAAGGGCAAGAGAGAGAGTACTGCATGCTTGAGAGAGAGAAAATCAAACAAGAAAAACACTTGATTTTTCCCCTCCATGTGACATTTGCTCTAGAAGGAAATATCAATCAAGTTGATGAGAGGCTTTGGGAATGGTATCATTGTCATTCTTTCTTGAATGTAAGGGAAATGGCACCACTGTCATCTTGCCTTAAATGTAAGGGGGAATGGCACCACTGTCATCTTTCCTTAAATGTAAGGGGGAATGGCATTGGTTCCATTCTTCTTTTCAAGGTGATGAGAGGCCTTCAGAATGGCACCACTCCTTGAATGTAAGGGAGAATGGAAGTGATGCCATGTTCCGCATGAAGTGATGGGAGAATGGCACCACTACCATTCTTCCTAGAAAGTAAGGGAGAATGGCAGTAGTGCCATTCCGCCCCT
This sequence comes from Cibotium barometz, assembly GCF_041138505.1. Classification (NCBI taxonomy): domain Eukaryota; kingdom Viridiplantae; phylum Streptophyta; class Polypodiopsida; order Cyatheales; family Cibotiaceae; genus Cibotium; species Cibotium barometz. Next base: position 29,427,553 of record NC_141084.1, read on the forward strand.
TGAAGGTGATGGGAGGCCTTGAGAATGGCACCACTTCCATTCTTCCTTTAGGTTGAATGGTAGTGATGCCATTCTTCCCTTCAAGGTGATGGCATGGACGGCTATGAGAATGACACCACTGCCATTCCTTGAATATAAAGGAGAATGACAGTGATGCCATTCTTCCCATGAAGTGATTGCAGGCCTTGTGAATGGCACCACTTTCATTCTTCCTAGATTGTAAGACAGAATGGCACCACTGTCGTTCTTCCTTAAATGTAAGGGAGAATTGTAGTGGTGCCATTCCCCCCCTTGAAGGTGATGGGAGCCCTTGTGAATGGCATCACTGCCATTCTTCCTTGAACGAAAGGGGAGAATGGTGGTGGTGCCATTCTCCCCTTAAATCAAGGTTCCTTGAACGAAAGGGGAGAATGGTGGTGGTGCCATTCTCCCCTTAAATCAAGGTTCCTTGAATGTAAGGGATAATGTCAACACTACCATCCTCCCTTGAACAACGTAAGGGAGAATGACAGCTGTGCCATTCTCCCCTTCAAGGTGATAGAAGACCTTGAGAATGGCACCACTGCCATTCTTTCTTTAATGTAAGGCTGAATGGCAGTGTCGCCATTCTCCCCTTCAAGGTGATGGGGATGGGAGGCCTTGAGAATGGCACCAGTGCCATTCTCCCCTTCAAGGTGATGGGGATGGGAGGCCTTGAGAATGGCACCAGTGCCATTCTCCCCTTTACTGGATGGGAGGTCTTGATAATGGAAGGGGTTCCATTCCCTCCTTCAATCAAGATGATGAGAGACCTTAAGAATGAAACACTGACATTTCTCCTTGAATGTGAGGGAGAATGGCAATGGTGTCATCATTCTCCACTTCAAGGTGATGGGAGCCTCCGCCTTGAGAATGGAACCACTACCATTCTTCCTTGAATATAATGGAGAATAGCAGTGGTTTCATTCTCCCCATGAAGGTGATTGGAGGCCTTGATAATGGCACGACTTCCATTGTTCCTTGAATGACAGGGGAGAATGGCAGTGATGCCATTCTCCCCTTCAAGGTGATGGGAGGCCTTGAGAATGGTAGTCACTACCATTATTCCTTGAATGTAAAGGAGAATGGCAGTGGTGCCATTCTCCACTTCAAGGTCATGGGAAGCCTTGAGAATGGCACCACTACCATTCTTCCTTGAGTATAAGGGAGAATGGCAGGAGTCCCATTCTCCCCTGTATGATGATGGGAGGCCTTGAGAATGGCACCACTACCATTCTTTCTTGAATGAAAAAGGGAGAACGGTAGTGTGGGTGCATCCTCCCTTTCAAGGGGATGGGAGGCCTTGAGAATGGATGCCACTGCTATTCTTCCTTGAATGTAAATGAGATGGGAGGCCTTGAGAATGGATGCCACTGCCATTCTTCCTTGAATGTAAATGAGAATGCAAATTGTGCCATTCTACCCTTCAAATTGATGGGTGGGAAGGCCTTGAGAATGGATGCCACTGCCATTCTTCCTTGAATGTAAATGAGAATGCAAATTGTGCCATTCTACCCTTCAAATTGATGGGTGGGAAGGCCTTGAGAATGGCAGTGCTGCCAGTGCTGCCATTCTCCACTTTTAGTTGATGAAAGGCCGTGAGAATGGCAGTGGTTCCATTATCCCCTTCAATCATAATGATGGGAGGCCTTGATAATGGCATTAGTGCCATTCTTCTTTGAATGTAAGGGAGACTGGTAGTGGTGCCATTCTTCCCTTCAAGGTGATGGCATGCCTTGAGAATGGCACCACTACCATTGTTCCCATAGTGTAAGGAAAAATGAATGTGGTGTCATTCTTGTGAGATCCCTGTTCCCACCGCGCAACGGATTCGGGGTACTAGCAGCGGAAGTAGCACTTCTTGCGCGAGGCAGGGTCCCACACTCGGGGCCTCGTCCACGGATATCCGGACAAAAGACTAATCCGTCGGTTTTTCCAAAACCAGACCCGGAAAAACTTCCCTTATCCGGAAAGCACGGGCGATTCCACCAGGATAATTTTTACTCTAACGTAGTCAAAACTCTTACTGATCAAACCGATCCGACTGCATCTATAAAGATACTTGGTCAGATCAAGGAAGAAACTTGCACTTGGATCATTGGGATCAACGCTTTTTTCCCCACCAAGGAGGCACAGCCGTTGATTCCTATCCATAGAACAATTACTATCCGGGATTTACTTTATCTATCGTAATAACAGAAATTGAGTCTCGATTTATGGATCCATCAGTCCAGCCTAACCCCATCCGATCCCATGGGTTAGCCAACCGCCCAACCACTGTAGTGATGGGATCCAATTTGGAATTTGGTTAGGTTTTGTCCCGGGTACCAAGGAAAAGATTTCCAAGGCCCCCTAGCCGGAATTTCATGCAAACATAAAACTAGCCACACCACTTACACACCCAATATGAAAATTGCCTTTTTCTTAGCATCAACAATCCTTTAATGAAACCATAGTACCACTGATCACAATCTCCCAAATTATCCAGTTGATTCATAATTTCCCATCATTCCTTCATCAGAGTATCTATGGCATCATTGGCAACTAGAACGCTCACCACCTGTCCACACAAGGGCCGTTTCAATAGTTCCTAGCCCATAATACTCAACAATATAATCACTTATCAAGATGGACTCTCGTTGAAGATCAGCAAGATCAACCAACAGATCCATATAAAAGAGCCATGGACTCATCCGTTGAGGACCAGCAAGGTCAGTCAACCAGATCCATGCCCGGTTCCAGAAAACAACTCTTACTCCTTGTTCCAATATCTTCCTCGACGCACGCGTGGGTATCCTGGGCGACCCAGAGCCCGAGCACCGTATGGTCAGCACCCTCTAGGATCCTTCGCAGGTGACCTAGCGCTTCACTCATAGGCCGCTTCCTTGGTCCCTCATCCACCGTACCGGAAGCTCACCATTTTAATCGAACCGAGGCTGGTCAAGACCTCGACCGACCTTGCTACGCAAGACGTCCTTCATTGACTCTCCATCAGCAGTTGCAACTTTATCAGTTAGGTCTCCACGACCTTAATCACAAGACGGTCAAAATGCTTTCCCAGCATTCTTGACATAAAACAGCCATTTACAAACAGCATTTACAAACAGTTTACAAATACAATTTCTATATTAACTCTCATTTTTCCACATTATCCCACATGCAATCCACATTACTTATTCCACATTTCATTTATATGTGTACTCATCCAATCATATCATTTTCCATCTCTTCACTTCAGATTCCTTCACATCACATATCATATATTCACATCCATATCCACATCCATACATCCACATCCACATCCACATCCACATTCACATCCATACATCCACATCTACATGCTTATCTCCATTTTCACATCCTCATTTATACATCCACATCCCATATCCACATTCATACATACACATCCATATCCACATCCATATCCGCATTCATAAATACACATCCATATCCACATCCACATGCATACATTCATTATCACGTCCTCATTCATACATCCACATCCACATACATACATACATACATCCACATCCACATCCACATTCTCATTCACATCTATACATCCATATCTACATGCACATTCACATCCATACATCCACATCTATATTCTCATTCACATCCATACATCCACATTCATGCATCCACATCTACATGCCTACATCCATACATACACATCCACATTTACATCCATGCATCCACATCCACATCCACATCCACATTCACATCCATACATCCACATCTACATGCTTATCTCCATTTTCACATCCTCATTTATACATCCACATCCCATATCCACATTCATACATACACATCCATATCCACATCCACATGCATACATACATCCACATCCACATTCCCATTCACATATATACATCCATATCTACATGCACATTCACATCCATACATCCACATCTATATCCTCATTCACATCCATACATCCACATTTATGCATCCACATCTATATGCTTATCTCCATTTTCACATCCTCATTTATACATCCACATCCCATATCCACATTCATACATACACATCCATATCCACATCCACATGCATACATACATCCACATCCACATTTCCATTCACATATATACATCCATATCTACATGCACATTCACATCCATACATCCACATCTATATCCTCATTCACATCCATACATCCACATTCATGCATCCACATCTACATGCTTATCTCCATTTTCACATCCTCATTTATACATCCACATCCCATATCCACATTCATACATACACATCCATATCCACATCCACATGCATACATACATCCACATCCACATTCCCATTCACATATATACATCTTTATCTACATGTACAGTCACATCCATACATCCACATCTATATCCTCATTCACATCCATACATCCACATTCATGCATCCACATCTACATGCATACATCCATACATCCACATCCACATTTACATCCATGCATCCACATCTACATCCTCATTCACATCCATACATCCACATTCATACATCCATACATCCACATTCATACATCCACATCCACATCCACATTCACATCCATACATCCACATTCATACATCCACATCCACATCCATACATCCACATTCATACATCCACATCCACATCCACATTCACATCCATACATCCACATCCACATCCACATGCATCTTATCATATCTTATCACTTCCCATATCTTTTCTGCATACCTCTATGCATGAAATTCAATTATGCTAAAAGTAACACTTTTATAATAAAATATTCAACTTTTATACATACCTCTATGCATGAAATCCAATATGATAAAAGTAACACTTTTGATATAAAAAAATTATCCTTTATGCATACTTCTATGCATGAAAATTAAAAAATGATAAAAGTAACACTTTTGATATAAAAATTTTTCCTTTATGCATACTTCTATGCATGAAAATTAAAAATGATAAAAGTAACACTTTTGATATAAAAAAATTATCCTTTATGCATGATATTAAAATTCAATTTCTCCATGATTATAATGAAATTCTTTCAATTAATCTAGGATGATAATTCCTAGAATATGGTAGGAAGTCCTCTTTTTATGCTTTGAATGAAATTATTTTATGCATAATTTTTATAAAAATTTTGCCATAGCTCCGCTGCTATGACTGATAAATCTCAATTTTTTCTAAGGGATAAAGCTTATCATTAAGGAAATAATTAAAATGATCTCTAATTGGATCATTAATCTATAGTGGATTGAATCATCAATATGCATAAACTAAAAGCATAGAAAAAAGCCATTAAATTGGCCTCAAGCATAGCTTAATCTTGGGTTAAGGAAAAGCTTTATGAAAAGCTTGATTTGGATTGAGAACGGGTCATGAGTATGACCATTTCTTGAGTGAGAGAGAGAATTTACATAAAAATCATTAGAATTTAAACATAAATGAAAATTAACTTCAATAGCATTTATTAACTTATGTAACTCTTCACTACTATTCAAACTTCAATAGTATTTAAAAAAAAACCATACCAATTAAACTTCTCAAGCTTGAGAGGGGTTGAGAAGAGAGAAACATTGAGAAATTATAGAAAGATCAATATTCACTAATTACCTTACAACTTGCTTGATTCTTTGTTCACGGTAGAGGCCCCCAACCAATCAATTGGTTAAGTATGTTGATGGAGCCACTAATGGGGATTGAAGAAAGAGGGAAGCTCCAAAAACTAGTGAATTATTAAATGAATTCACAGTTCTTGGCTTAGGTGGAGTAGAGTAACGATGCATAAACACTAACTATTTTTCAACAAGGGGGAGGCTTCTATTAATTATAGGAAAAATTGAGCTCCTAACCAAACAAACTGATTCTAGAATTTTCTAAATCAGTTTGGTCAATATTTGACCATTTTTAGGTCAGTTAAGCTAACTTTTTGGAACTAGACTTGAATGAGGAGAGAGGAGAGATGAAATATCTCAATTTTTATGAGTTTAAAACTCATTCAAGCATGTGAAATATGCACCTCCTTTAAAGAACTCCCCTTCCTTACATATGTGTCATAATGGAATCATTTTAATATTGCTCATAGTTTTTTTTTACTAATAAACCTTGTACATTTTCAACTCTTCATCTTATGTGAAATATGCACCTCCTTTAAAGAATTCCCCTTCCTTACATATGTGTCATAATGGAATCATTTTAATATTGCTCATAGTTTTTTACTAATAAACCTTGTACATTTTCAACTCTTCATCTTATGTGAAATATGCACCTCCTTTAAAGAATTCCCCTTCCTTACATATGTGTCATAATGGCATCATTTTAATATTGCTCATAGTTTTTTACTAATAAACCTTGTACATTTTCAACTCTTCATCTTATGTGAGCATTTACTCATTTTTGGATACCCAAAATATCTCATATTTTTAATATTGCTCATAGTTTTTTACTAATAAACCTTGTACATTTTCAACTCTTCACCTTATGTGAGCATTTACTCATTTTTGGGTATCTTCTTTTTTACAAATTTGGATTTATCTCTTCCCTACACATGGATTGATGCTATTGGCCCATAGGAACCTTAATTGGACCATAGTCTAAAGATTTCTGAAAATCTAGACCCTTAGACTAAGGTTCTTTATACCTAATTCCAATTGCACATTGGAAAATTCTTTTTGAATTTCTATTTCAGGGGAACTCATCTGAATTATAAGAGATATTTTTCTATCCAAAAATATTCAAAATCTGAATATTCTCTCTCTAGAATATTTTTCTCTCTCTAGGCTAAAACAAATAGAAACAAGGTCTTTATATTTCTGAAGAGGGTTGATTACAGGGGAAGATACTAGACATCAAAAAGGGGTTGGGGGAGGAATCTTACATTCTACCCCACTTAAAAAACGCGAGATGTCATCATCTCGCAACTTGTGATAATTTCGTAAGATTCACGAATATGAGACTTAGAGAAAAATTTTAATCAAGATTAACCACCAAGAAACGTCTTAAAGAGAGCAAGATTCAAAATAAGAACAAGATTTAAACTTTATTCATTCTCGGAACTTATACAGTAAAGATAGAAGAACTCTTTACACTTCCATAAGCCCGTCCATCATATGATCACAAAAGCAGTCCTCACAAGCTGCACAAGTATAAGGTAACTCATCTATGGGAATGATTCTGTGGGTTATTGCTGCGCCTATCTCAGTGGTATGAGGTGTTCTAACAAAAGGACCTCTGAGAGGCAAGCCAAAAACGGGTTAAAGACATATCTTCTCATGAGGAAGAAAACACGCCAGTAAGAAGACCCGCTCAGAAAACCCAGGATGCCTTGATCTCATGACGCAGTAGTATCGGGGACCCAAACCCAAAGCTTCAATAACCATGGCCAAGCGGACATTGTTACGAAAGTGCTGCTGACCCCAGGGTGTTACCCTAGTTATGTCTTGATAGGTCCGCCATTTTGTCTGCGCTACAGAAGTTCCCAAGTGAGGGAAAAGTGAGCGCTCATACTGCTCTATAAAATCTTTCTTCACAGACTCCCTTGCGTCTTGAAGGTGAGAAATCATTAGGGATAAAACTAGTTCTTGTTGCCAAGCCATGAAGGAGATTAAGAAAGAAAGGAGATCGATGGAAGTAAGATTACTGTGAGCGACAAGTAAAAGTTACGACTTATATAAAGGAAGGAGCTAGCGTAACTTAGAAGCCAACGGTAACTTGCCACTGAAGTTTTACCGTCTTTCCATGATTTGGGTTTGACACATTTTTCTATAGAAGGCATTAAGAATTTTGAGATGAAGAGATAAAAGAAGCTTGTAGGCTAAGTCACCTACTTTCATTGAATTCAGATATAAGGCTCACAATATCTGGGGGATAACTTCATATACTCCCCAAGAGATAAAGAACTTCTTTTGGGCCGTACTCGAATGAAGACCAAAACCTTGATATCCAAAACATCGATTCTCACTTCTGAACTCATTGTTCTGAATCCTTAAAACAGGTGGGACTCTTGAGAAGTATTCTAGGAAAAGGGTCTTCCTTTGTTAAACAGAACTTTCTTTTATTTTAGAGAGGGAATAATTATAAGATCAGAAAGGGAGATTCTTACTCCTGTATACCTCAAAGGCTGGGGAGGAATCTTACATTCTACCCCACTTAAAAAGTGCGAGATGTCCTCATCTCGCAAGGTAGAGGACAACTCTTTTTCTTAACATCCAATTTTATTTTGGGGTTCCTTATATTCTGGTCAACCCAGCAGAACACTGGGATAAATATCCCTTATATAGAACTCATCATTAGTATTCAGATCATATCATTCATATCTTTAACATGATAATGGTCCATTAGACCGAAAAAATTCCTTCTGAACATTCCTCCACGGGAATTTCAGTCAAGCAAGTTCTCAATTTGTCATCCCTTAACTTGATCTACTGATCAAGTGTTAACAGTAACAATTTGACAGCATAACCACTAATCTCATAGTGATTTGCTGAATTCATTATCATCATTCCAGTTATGAATATCATCACTGGGACTCGTCCCATTCATCCTCATTGTGGTTTTGTTCAGATTTTTATATTTCAACTAATTTCAGAAATCATCATTTTTCAATCAGAATTTTCAATCAGAATCCAATTCAATTCATCAATTCTCAAACAGAATTAAAAATCATATCAACCACATTCGAATTCATCATCTGGATAGCATTAACGCTTATAATTTCAAGTCTTAGATTTACTCGTATATACTGTCAGTAAAGAGCTGCAGTATACTCTCGGTATATACGGGTAGTCGTGGCTCTTGGAATTATAAGGTAAATACCATCATGTCTAGGCCTCAAGCAAGTCAGGGATTCTATATAATTGCGGTACTTCCATCTGAAGACCCAATTACCAAATTACGAATTTCAGTTTGAATATCAAATTGTATGAATTATATCACACAATTACAACCTTTTTGTGCTTCTTGATAAATTTTTGACATATTTGTCTTCTCAGTTGATCTTTATTAACCAAATGCTCTGATACCAACTGTGAGATCCCTGTTCCCACCGCGCAACGGATTCGGGGTACTAGCAGCGGAAGTAGCACTTCTTGCGCGAGGCAGGGTCCCACACTCGGGGCCTCGTCCACGGATATCCGGACAAAAGACTAATCCGTCGGTTTTTCCAAAACCAGACCCGGAAAAACTTCCCTTATCCGGAAAGCACGGGCGATTCCACCAGGATAATTTTTACTCTAACGTAGTCAAAACTCTTACTGATCAAACCGATCCGACTGCATCTATAAAGATACTTGGTCAGATCAAGGAAGAAACTTGCACTTGGATCATTGGGATCAACGCTTTTTTTCCCACCAAGGAGGCACAGCCGTTGATTCCTATCCATAGAACAATTACTATCCGGGATTTACTTTATCTATCGTAATAACAGAAATTGAGTCTCGATTTATGGATCCATCAGTCCAGCCTAACCCCATCCGATCCCATGGGTTAGCCAACCGCCCAACCACTGTAGTGATGGGATCCAATTTGGAATTTGGTTAGGTTTTGTCCCGGGTACCAAGGAAAAGATTTCCAAGGCCCCCTAGCCGGAATTTCATGCAAACATAAAACTAGCCACACCACTTACACACCCAATATGAAAATTGCCTTTTTCTTAGCATCAACAATCCTTTAATGAAACCATAGTACCACTGATCACAATCTCCCAAATTATCCAGTTGATTCATAATTTCCCATCATTCCTTCATCAGAGTATCTATGGCATCATTGGCAACTAGAACGCTCACCACCTGTCCACACAAGGGCCGTTTCAATAGTTCCTAGCCCATAATACTAAACAATATAATCACTTATCAAGATGGACTCTCGTTGAAGATCAGCAAGATCAACCAACAGATCCATATAAAAGAGCCATGGACTCATCCGTTGAGGACCAGCAAGGTCAGTCAACCAGATCCATGCCCGGTTCCAGAAAACAACTCTTACTCCTTGTTCCAATATCTTCCTCGACGCACGCGTGGGTATCCTGGGCGACCCAGAGCCCGAGCACCGTATGGTCAGCACCCTCTAGGATCCTTCGCAGGTGACCTAGTGCTTCACTCATAGGCCGCTTCCTTGGTCCCTCATCCACCGTACCGGAAGCTCACCATTTTAATCGAACCGAGGCTGGTCAAGACCTCGACCGACCTTGCTACGCAAGACGTCCTTCATTGACTCTCCGTCAGCAGTTGCAACTTTATCAGTTAGGTCTCCACGACCTTAATCACAAGACGGTCAAAATGCTTTCCCAGCATTCTTGACATAAAACAGCCATTTACAAACAGCATTTACAAACAGTTTACAAATACAATTTCTATATTAACTCTCATTTTTCCACATTATCCCACATGCAATCCACATTAATTTTCAACAAGGGGGAGGTTTCTATTTATAGGAAAAATTGAGCTCCTAACCAAACAAACTGATTCTAGAATTTTCTAAATCAGTTTGGTCAATATTTGACCATTTTTAGGTCAGTTAAGCTAACTTTTTGGAACTAGACTTGAATGAGGAGAGAGGAGAGATGAAATATCTCAATTTTTATGAGTTTAAAACTCATTCAAGCATGTGAAATATGCACCTCCTTTAAAGAACTCCCCTTCCTTACATATGTGTCATAATGGAATCATTTTAATATTGCTCATAGTTTTTTTTTACTAATAAACCTTGTACATTTTCAACTCTTCATCTTATGTGAAATATGCACCTCCTTTAAAGAATTCCCCTTCCTTACATATGTGTCATAATGGAATCATTTTAATATTGCTCATAGTTTTTTACTAATAAACCTTGTACATTTTCAACTCTTCATCTTATGTGAAATATGCACCTCCTTTAAAGAATTCCCCTTCCTTACATATGTGTCATAATGGCATCATTTTAATATTGCTCATAGTTTTTTACTAATAAACCTTGTACATTTTCAACTCTTCATCTTATGTGAGCATTTACTCATTTTTGGATACCCAAAATATCTCATATTTTTAATATTGCTCATAGTTTTTTACTAATAAACCTTGTACATTTTCAACTCTTCACCTTATGTGAGCATTTACTCATTTTTGGGTATCTTCTTTTTTACAAATTTGGATTTATCTCTTCCCTACACATGGATTGATGCTATTGGCCCATAGGAACCTTAATTGGACCATAGTCTAAAGATTTCTGAAAATCTAGACCCTTAGACTAAGGTTCTTTATACCTAATTCCAATTGCACATTGGAAAATTCTTTTTGAATTTCTATTTCAGGGGAACTCATCTGAATTATAAGAGATATTTTTCTATCCAAAAATATTCAAAATCTGAATATTCTCTCTCTAGAATATTTTTCTCTCTCTAGGCTAAAACAGATAGAAACAAGGTCTTTATATTTCTGAAGAGGGTTGATTACAGGGGAAGATACTAGACATCAAAAAGGGGTTGGGGGAGGAATCTTACATTCTACCCCACTTAAAAAACGCGAGATGTCATCATCTCGCAACTTGTGATAATTTCGTAAGATTCACGAATATGAGACTTAGAGAAAAATTTTAATCAAGATTAACCACCAAGAAACGTCTTAAAGAGAGCAAGATTCAAAATAAGAACAAGATTTAAACTTTATTCATTCTCGGAACTTATACAGTAAAGATAGAAGAACTCTTTACACTTCCATAAGGCCGTCCATCATATGATCACAAAAGCAGTCCTCACAAGCTGCACAAGTATAAGGTAACTCATCTATGGGAATGATTCTGTGGGTTATTGCTGCGCCTATCTCAGTGGTATGAGGTGTTCTAACAAAAGGACCTCTGAGAGGCAAGCCAAAAACGGGTTAAAGACATATCTTCTCATGAGGAAGAAAACACGCCAGTAAGAAGACCCGCTCAGAAAACCCAGGATGCCTTGATCTCATGACGCAGTAGTATCGGGGACCCAAACCCAAAGCTTCAATAACCATGGCCAAGCGGACATTGTTACGAAAGTGCTGCTGACCCCAGGGTGTTACCCTAGTTATGTCTTGATAGGTCCGCCATTTTGTCTGCGCTACAGAAGTTCCCAAGTGAGGGAAAAGTGAGCGCTCATACTGCTCTATAAAATCTTTCTTCACAGACTCCCTTGCGTCTTGAAGGTGAGAAATCATTAGGGATAAAACTAGTTCTTGTTGCCAAGCCATGAAGGAGATTAAGAAAGAAAGGAGATCGATGGAAGTAAGATTACTGTGAGCGACAAGTAAAAGTTACGACTTATATAAAGGAAGGAGCTAGCGTAACTTAGAAGCCAACGGTAACTTGCCACTGAAGTTTTACCGTCTTTCCATGATTTGGGTTTGACACATTTTTCTATAGAAGGCATTAAGAATTTTGAGATGAAGAGATAAAAGAAGCTTGTAGGCTAAGTCACCTACTTTCATTGAATTCAGATATAAGGCTCACAATATCTGGGGGATAACTTCATATACTCCCCAAGAGATAAAGAACTTCTTTTGGGCCGTACTCGAATGAAGACCAAAACCTTGATATCCAAAACATCGATTCTCACTTCTGAACTCATTGTTCTGAATCCTTAAAACAGGTGGGACTCTTGAGAAGTATTCTAGGAAAAGGGTCTTCCTTTGTTAAACAGAACTTTCTTTTATTTTAGAGAGGGAATAATTATAAGATCAGAAAGGGAGATTCTTACTCCTGTATACCTCGAAGGCTGGGGAGGAATCTTACATTTCTCTCCTTCAAGGTTATGGGATGGGAGGTCTTGAGAATGGCACCATTACCATTCTCTCCTTTAGGGTGATGAGAGGCCCTGATAATGGTAGTGCTGCCATTCCCCCCTTCAATCAAGGTGATGGGAGGACTTGATAATGGCACCACTGCCATTCTTCCTTGAATGTAAAGGAGAATGGAAGTGGTGCCATTCTTCACTTCAAGGTGGTGGAAGGCCTCTAGAATGGCACCACTACCATTCTTTGTTGAATGTAAGGGAGAATGGAAGTGGCTTCATTCTTTAATGAATGCAAGGGAGAATGTCCATGAAGGTGATGGGAGGCCTTGAGAATGGCGCCACTACCATTCTTCCTAGAATGTAAGGGAGAACTCCACTATTTGCCATTCTCCCCTTCAAAAGGTGATGGGAGGCCTTGAGAATGGCTCCACTGCTGCCATTCTTCCTGGAATGTAACGAAGAATTCCATTCCCCACCTTGAAGGTGATGGGAGGCCTTGAGAATGGCACCACTGCCATTACTCTCAGAATGAAAGGGGATAATGATAGTGGTGCCATTCTCCCCTTCAAGGTGATGTGAGTCCTTGAGAATGCCTACCACTGCCATTCTTCCTTGAATGAAAGGGGGAATGGCCGTGGTGTCATTCCACCATTTTACCCTTCAAGATGATGGGATGAGATTCCTTGAGAATATCAGTGGTGTGATTCTCCCTTTCAGTGATGGAAGGCCCTAAGAATGGTAGTGGTTCCATTCTCCCCTTCAATCAAGTTGATGGGAGGCTTTGAGAATGGAATCGCATCCATTCTTCCTTGAATGTAAGGGGGAATGGCACCGCTATCATCCTACCTTTAATTTAAGGGAGAATGGCAGTGGTGCCATTCTCCCCTTCAAGATGATGGGAGGCCTTGGGAATGGTAACACTACCATTCATCCTCGAATAACAGGGGATAATGGCAGTGGTACCATTCTACCATTTAAGATGATGGGATAGGAGGCCTTGAGAATGGCAGTGGTGCCAAGGCCCTAAGAATGGAAGTGGTTCCATTCTCCCCTTTAATCAAGGTGATGGGAGGCCTTGAGAATGGCATGACTGCTATTATTCCTTGAATGCAAGGGAGAATGACAATGGTGCACTTTCCCCCTTGAAGGTGATGGGAGGCCTTGAGAATGGCACCACTACCATTTCTTCCTTTAATGTAGGGGAGAATGGCGGTGGTGCCATTCTCCCCTTCAAGGTGATGAGAGGAGAATGGCTTGAGAATGGAACCACCGCCATTCTCCCCTTTAGGGTGATGGGTGGCCTTAAGAATGGCAATGGTGTCATTCTCCCCTTTAGGCTGATGGGTGGCCTATGCGAGGATGAACTCCTCCAAGAAAGATAGCATGACCTGTAGAGGGCGGTGTACATCAGATACATACAACATTGATCAACTTCTCAAAAATTTTGAGAATGCACTCAAGGGCAAGAAATCAAAGAAGATACCAAAAAAGACTAAGAAGGATGAGGAGACATGTGGGGATGCTAGTGGTGACAAAGGTATGAAGGAAGGTGATGAAGGAAGGTCAAAAGTCAAGGATATGTGGAGATTCAACACAGGAAGGAGGGGAAAGAAAAGAGCATGAAGATATAAGGGTGGAAGAAGTAGGATCTTCGCATGCCATGGTTGTGTATCAACCATGCCATGGTTGTGTATCAACCGTCAACACATGAAGTGGATTTTAAAGCAATCCAGAAGAAGTTGGAGAAGAAGGATGCTGGCATGACAGGATTAATGAAGTATGGTCAATACTTTCCATTTGGCCTCGATTACGAGGTGATGATTCGTGTTTTTAATTGTTTTGAGACTAGTCAATATGTCTACAGGACTTTGACAATAAGTTACATAAATTCACTTTTCCACCAAAGCTTTGCAATGATGTCAAAAACACTGGACACATTGCATATCTCATGTCTTTCAGGGATCAAAAAATCCTATGCTTAAGCATGAGGTGAAGAAGGAAAAATAAAGGAATACAAATATTGGATTCTTGGTGGACAACATTCTATATATGCTGCAAAAGGATTCTTAAAGAATTGTGGAGGGGAACAATGTACTAAGAGAAGGTCATTTTATACAAGACGAAAGACTTGCATTATGGTGGATGCTCCTTTGGAGGCAAGCTACAAGATATCAACCATAGCCAACATAGAATCACGAAAGACTGGATGCTCCTTTGGAGGCAAGCTGCAAGATATCAACCATAGCCAACATAGAATCACAAACTGTCATGAAGAATCAAGACTATATCGACATCGTGCAGCATCTTCAAGCATAGTGAATGGCATTCGAAAGCCACCACAAGGCTTAGTAAAAGTTCACAAAGATCGACTAAATTGGGATGTAAGTAAAAACCTTTCTATATCAATATTTTGATATATTTTCTTTTTTATAAAGTGATCTCCTCTCCCTACTAAAGGAGAATGGCACCACTGCCATTCCCCCTGCCTACAGTGTTGAGATATCGAGCTCATCTAGTGCAGTGGACACTGATGACCCGCCTGGGGGATAGGCCCACACTTACACCACTGGCATGGTTGGTGAGATCATGGGTGATATGCGGCCAATGGGATGACAAGCTGTGTGATAGCCATTCTAGAGAGACTGGCATAGTTATAGCGCCAGCTCATTTAGTTGGGTTCACACTATAGAGAACCCTAGTATGTATTTGGTTGAGTACCTTTTCATAGTGTGTACTCTTATGTTTGTATATGGTGTGTTGAGTGTTGTGTGAAGTAGAAGAAGATTTTCCGCCTCTCACCTTGTGTGTTCTCTTTTATCGGGTTTTGTGAGTGTGTGTGTGTGCTTGCAAGAGCTCAAGCTCTCTTCTCCCCTGCATCTTTTCATGGTATGAGAGCCTGGTTCATGCTAAGGGCTGAGTTGCAAGCAAGAGAAGCACAGGAAGCGGTACGAGGGGAAGAGCTTCATCTACTCTTCCCTATTTGTGTTAATGACTACACATTTGTCAGGAGCTCTACGAGAGGCACCGGCAAACAATCTCTGATTGAGGAGCTTTCTTTGCGGGAGTAAAGCTATAGGGCAACTATAATGTCCTATCGGACATAATTTTTTGGGCTGAAAATGCATTTCGGGCGCGTTTTTGGGCAACTATAATGTCCTATCGGACAAATTTAATTTTTGTGGGCTAAAAATGCGTTTCGGATGCATTAGGACCTCCGTTTTTCAGAAAGCAGGTGATTTCGAGCACTGCGGGTAAGTCATCGATTCTATGCAAAACTCTGTTTAAGAACTGTAGGAAGACAGATTGGTTGTGCAGACATTGTGTGTGCTTCAAGGAGGTCAAACAGTTGCCATTGGCTGTATGTATGCACATTGAGGTCACTGGCTGCTATGACATTTGAGTGTAGTACAGTACCACTGCAAAAAATACAACAGTATGTGTAGGACAAACCAGAGTGCTGCTTCTGGTAAATTTGTGTCTGGCAAGATGTCAAATGATGGCATAAACCAGATTGTTACTGAAGGTGAGCATGAAGAGGCACCGGAGATACCGGAGATCAATGCGACTGCTGCAGATGTGAGAGAGTTCAAGGATTGGAACCAAGGAGCCAGAAAAGTTATGTATTGGCTCTCTATCATTATATAGGACACCATGATTGGGCACATACAGGATGCCAAGTCCCCCAAGGAGGCATGGGACACCTTGGAAAAACTCTATGAAATGAATACCAAGGCACGAAAGATACAGTTGAAGAATGAACTTCATACTATGGAGAAAAAGAGTATGTCTGTGAATGACTATGCATTGAAGATCAAGGGTATTGTGGAATCCCTTGCATCTATTGGCGAGCATACATTGTCACTAACAGTGCACTAGATGAGAACAACTCATGCAAATGCATTTGAGGGAAAGTATAGCTTGGAAATGGTAAATACAACAAAAGGAAAGGGCAAGCACAAGAGGGGAAAGAACACTATTAGCACTAGTGTACTACCACTTGATGAGGTTGTGCTAACATTACAGCGAACCCAAGGAGTCTTAGCTTTAGGTGTACAGATAGAAGAAAAAAATGTCTTTGTGGTGGATAGTAATGAAGAGGATGCCTCGTGTACTTCCTCATGGGAAGGCACACCAATGAGTGATGATGATGGTATAGGTAGCAGTGATGGGATGAGGAGACATAAGAGTTGTATTAGTTACTTTTCTGGAGTGAAGATATCGATGAAAAATGGTCTCTATTTTGGTATATTTTTAAATACTTATTGTTAGATTTTAAGTTGTAATCTTAGAAAGTAAGCAAAACCATGTCCTTTTTTTGTTCCATTTTTTGTAAAAAAATGTGCAGAGCATATTAAATAGTGTCATTTTTTGGGTGGCATTGTACGCATGAATAGACCACTTCCCCAAAAAAGGTAAAAATGTGACCTTTTTTGATGGAATCTCTGAAAGATGCTAAATGTTCCTCATTTTTTGAAAATATTACCTAGTTTGTCTGTATAACAGCGTTTACCTCATAGGCAAGTGACCTTTTATAGATTCCATACAACTCAATACTACCTAGTGGTTTCATTAAAACAAGTGTTTTAACACAAAACTAAGTGCTAGAGAGGCTTCACCCACAAGCTAAGTGACTTGGTCTCTTTCACATGTACATGGTCCGTTTAGCCCCATCCTTCTAGAGATGCGTTTGGTGCATATTTCAACTTCCCCCTTCAAACACAATCATTACAATGGTATTGATGACCTTTGATGACTCATGTAACATACGTCCAAGATTAACCAAGTTATGATTAAAGATAATCTTAAGTTTTGGATATTACAGATTTCAGTAAAATGAATCAAGTGTTTTTAGCAGTTTCTCAGAGCAAGCAAAAAATCTAAGTGCGAAAATTAAGTGAAATTTGAGTTTTAGTTAGTGTGCTCAAAGGAAACCCTTGCAAATCAAAATTTGACAAAAAAGTAAAACGTGACCTATTTTTGGTATCGTCTTTCACATACAACTAATTTTGGCGATTCCGCCCACATGGGGTTGTAGACTGCACACATGGGGTTATGGTAATTTTAAGTACCACATGACTAGTTTCTGATAATTATGTGCGAAATTATATCTTTTGCAGGTCGAAGCCCTGATAACAGATCTGGGAGGCTTGCCAAACCTACAAAGAACCTCTTCCACACCTTCTGGAGAGTAGACATGGATTCCCAATCAATCAAGACATATTCAAATATATCACGAAAGTACACAAACTCTCTTTTTATTATTTTTCTTTAAATTCTTTTGATATTAAATAAATAAATCACGATAAGTGCATATATGAGAGAATCCAAGTCAATATAGGAAACGCTTAACGATGAGTAATTCTTAACTTTCTTAATTATACGTGATCGTCTTAGTCTATATGACTCATAGAATAAACACATTTGGTGGGGTAAAGAATTAGAAGATAGAATATTTGACTAATGTATGACTAGATTTTAGGTATAACCTTCATTATGGGCTATTTTGCGAAGAGTTTATCTTTCCGTGTGATATAAATGAGATATTGAGGTAAACACAAAAGCTTTAGAGGACAAGAAACTCTACAAGAGTGTATGAGACTTTAGAATGCCAAATATGTTTCGTTTTTAAGTTGTTCAAGTGCAAAGTGGGGCACTTGGATGTTTTTGACAATTCTATGTTGAAAACACAACTTTGGCCATTTTGAACGCTCTCAAAAAGACCTTAGAACTCATTTTTAGAGAACTATCACTGAGATATGTTTTATAGAGCACTACAAGTCCTAAAACTTTGTAGTTTTGAATTTTCTCTAATTCCAAATAGATTGAAAGATATTACTCTCCTGAAGAAACTAGTTGTCACGCTTTGCCTTAGAAATTGCTATCAAGATTGACTACCTTGTCTATATAGATCGGATGGACTATACCATAGTTAATACTTAGTTATAACAATTAGAGATGATCTCACTCGTTAGAACATGATAATTGATTATATAAAAAACAAAGATTCCCATGTAACTTGAATGAAGTAAAAGACTAAGAGAAGTTAAGGACTGTTAAAAGCTTGTTTTATACTTAATTGATTTGAATATGCATGCCTTGAAAGATTATGGACTAGAGATCAATGTAAGATGATAAGTATGACTTGTGATTGCTTTGTTTTGAAATGAATGATTGATATGCATGTGAATGAATGATTGATATGCATGTGTATGATGAGACTCGACATGAGATTTTGAGATTTGAGCCAGTGTTGGACAGAGAATGAGATTTATGCCCTCTAGGAGCCATGTGGTAGAACCCAGAGAGGACGAGATTTAGAAAGAGGCATACTCGTGATAGCTGCAATGTCTAGTATGGAGGTTGGGTGGACAGGCATCAAAGAAAGCCCTAAATTGGCTAGATTTTGGTCATTATGACTAACCATGTTGTCGAGCATGGTGATGATAATAGAATCTTGAGATAGACACATACATGGTGATTGATTGATTGAGATGCTATTCTTTAATTGATAGAGATTTTTATTATGTGAATGTTTGAGATTATATGATTCTATGCTTATGTGATAAGAATCTTGGATATGGCATGTATGATTTTTTGCTATTTCAGAAAGTTGATTTGATTATATTGCTTTTTTGTAGAAATAGCACGATTAATTGAGTTTCATGTTTCCTTAGATTAAGTTGTACGATTAAGATATAGTTAGATTTCAAGACCATCACAACTCACCACAACTCATTCTTACCTAACATCCATGCTAGATGATGTCCCTCTTACTATGACTGCTTACCATGACCATACAAGTTTAGGATGGAAATTTAAGCTTGAGGCTTGTTAGGAGTATCTAGGCTAGAGGTTTAATGGTGGGGCTGATTTACAAAGATTTACAAAAATTACGTAAATTTAGGCAATAAGAGTTTGGAGCTAGGCCCAAGACATGGTCTATAAAAGGTATTCACTATGCATTATGAGGGCTTCATGATTCTCCTTATTATCCTCCTTTGCTTCTCCATGATCTTCTCCTTGATCTCCATACTCTTCATGCATAATATAGTCCTTTTGATCCTTCTTTTGAAAGAAACAATCTTTCTCAATGTATCTAGGTTTGTGACAAAAATCACAAATGATTGAAGAGTTGTACTTGGCCTCCCTTTGTAGCCTTTGTTTGATGTGTAGAGAGCCACTTGATTTGGTGAAGTGTTGGACAAGATATCCTCTTTTTCTTTAAGCTTTAGATTCCTCTCCTCCTCCAAAAGAGAAGCTTCAACATCAACAAGCTTTGTGATAGGCATTTTGGTCAAAGTTGTCACAATTTTGTAAAAATCGGAAGCAATGACTTGAGTAGCACCACAATGACAATGTCTTCATCCACATTTAGTGAGATGCATGCAAGTTGGGTCATAAGACTTTGCATATAGTTAAGATGAGATGCAAGAGAAGTTGTAGATTTCATATCAAGTTTAAGAAACTCAACGAGCAAACCTAACTTAGATCTCCTAGATTGAGTCCCAAATAAAGTATCCAATTGATTCCATGAAGCCTTGGAAGATTCACACCCATCCACATAGTTAATGTATGTATCATCCAAATCAAGAGTTATGATGCATCTTGCTTTTTCATCTCTGGTATCCCATGCTAGAATAGTAGCTTGGTCCTTGGCTTCATCTCCTTTCCACTTCTGATGCTCCATAGGTCTTTCTTCATGAGGATGAGCTTGATGTAGGTTTGCCAAGTGGAAAAATTTCCCCTTGAAGCAAAAATGTGAGTCCATTAAGGTTGAGAGAGTTTCAGAACACACTTGAGAGCAAGTAATGAAGAGGATTTAACCTAATCTTGAGACCTAATCTTGAGTCACCTTCAATATTGAAGCTCTTAATGAATAAGAGATGTGAACTAGAAGATTGTGAAAGGCTTGGGTTTGATGTCAAGAAACTTATTGGGACTTGTAAGAGAGGCCAAGACAAACATTAAGGTAGAATCAAGTGCCAAAGCTCAAAGAGAAAGCTAGATTAGCCAAAAAACAAGTAAGATTAGTGATAGTTTATCACTAATGAAGGTTATAGAGCTTGTGGCTATGGGGCTGAGAAAAACACAGCTCTGCTAAAGTTCTCAGTTCTCCTAGCTGAGGAAGTTATTGGCCAAGACCTCTTAGGGCAAGAAAACATACATATGGGCGCACCTATAGCTTTGAGGGATTAGATAATGGTAGGTGCTAGACACCGAATTCATTGTATGAACAAGATTGCTTAAAAAATAGACGATTGTTTTTGGGAAGGAATAATGTCACAATGATGACGACAGATTAGCAATCGGTGCAATTATGGTATGATCCAAAACTCCTTGAGGTGTACACGATGATCATGAAGTTTGGTGGGAAATGGTTCACTAATTTGGGAGCATTGAATCCTCCACCAGTCATGGGTATGGCTGGCACCTTTGGAGTCTAGTGAAAAAGATGAGATAGCATTAAATGTGAGCTAATCTCACCAAATCTGGGGTTGCAAGTCGTCCTAGGATCCTTCCCTTTTCTTGGATCCAAGATACCATGTTGAGATATTGAAAGCATGCGCGCGGAAGAGTTATGGATGCTCAAAGACTAGAGCAAGGTTAAAACACATGATAAATAAAAATAGTGGAAAATGATGTACACACAAGAGTGACAACAATATTGGGAAAAATATATTAATTTATTACTTCATAGGAAAGTGCCTTTTTATATATTCCATACAACTCAATACCACCTATTAGTTTCATCAAAATAAGTGGTTTAACACAAAACTAAGTGCTAGAGAAGCTTCACCCACCATAAGTGATTTGGTGTTCCACATGTACATGGTCCATTTGGCTCCATCCTTCTAGGGATGTGTTTGGTGCATATTTCAACAATAGTAACCATTATAGATCATGGAGATCACCAAAAGACTCTCAAAAGGGCCTCTACCAAATGTGTCTAGAAAATTCCAGAATGCACATCTGCCATGTTGTAGAGTCAAAAAACTCCATATAATCCATGATAAATGGTTAAGCCACATCCTCCCATAATAGACCTTCTTTCTTCACATAAGAAAGTGGTTTCCATGTAGCCTCATACACCATAGGTAAATTCAATAAAGCATGAAAAACTCTCCCATAGATAAATCCCACCACTGGGGTCAAATGGAAACTCTCCCATAAATAAATCCCACCACTGGGGTCCCATAGATAAATCCCACCACTGGGGTCAAATGTATCCTTTTGAAATTCCATGTCATCCACAATGTGTTCATTATTCCAACCACCGGGGCAAATGGAAATGCATCACCCTCTTTTATGAAAGAGTGATCCTCATGTGACTCTTCAACTTGTGTTCCTTAATGGAAATCCTTAAACTCTTCAACTTGCATCCATTAGAATCATGGTGACTACAACCTTCTTAGCTTTGCATAAATGGCCGGGTGACCATGTCTCTTTGCACTTGAAGCATAAGCCTTTGCCTCTTAACTCATAAATCTTTGTTTCATCCATCCTTTGATTCTTGTTAAAGGTTTTAGGAGACTTTTGGGTGGAAGTATTCCCTTTCTTTGCATCAAAACGAGCTTCACTCTTGGGCTATCCACCCCCCAAAATGGTAGGAAATCTAGGAATGGAAGAGGGTTGTATAGGAAGAGATTTTGTACCTTTATTAGAAGAAATAATGGGTGGGTTAGATGAGTCATTCAATCAAGTGAGCTGTGATTTTTTGTATTTCGGCTCATAAAGCTCCGCCAATGTCATGGCCTCTTTGATAGTGTTCGGTCTTTGAACTGAAGCATTTAGCTTGATGTTGAAATCCAAACCATGCACAAAGTTTTTTATCTTCATGTTTTCATTCAACCCTTCCACAAACATTGAAATCTTCATGAACTTCTTGATGTACTCTTCACCAACATCCCTTTTTGAGATAGCTCATACCACTCCTCATGCTATCTATCAAGTACCAATGGCAAAATTAATGACAAATTCATTTCCCTCTTCAACTCATCCCATGAGTGCAACATGTTCCCCTGTTTGACCATATGTCTCCACCCCATTGATGAGCATAGTCCTCCATATGCAATGATGAAAATTGAACTTTTTCCTACTCATCCTTTGGATAGAGCTGAAATTATGTTTCCAATTTAGTGATCCATTTCTCCAAATCATATGGGTTTGAACCATCAACTTTGAACTTTGAGATTGTGACCTTGTCCTTGACATCCTTTGAAGTATGAATTGAGTTTCCAAGATGTGGTAAAGGTTTAAATTTATGCATTTTGGAGTAAGATTCCAAGAACTGAGAGACATCCTTGTACTCTCACATGATGAGACATTAGGAAAATTCTGGACTCAAAAGAGGGCTGTTTCAACAATAATATAATAATAGACACATAGATTGAGTGACATGTAATCTACGAACGAGATTCACCGGTGGTGGGACCTCTGTACAAACCCACCCAAAACGTGGAGAAACTCTTATCTTCATGAAATATTAAAAAAAACCATCACCTTGTCTTAAAATATTTAAAACCGTTTTTTTGTCAGAAACTAACACAATAAAAGAATGTTTTCCACATTCCTGTGTTAGACGTGGAGCACTAAAAAATTCTTTCCACCACCCCTAGAACTAATGAAGCTTGAATGCTTGGAATAGATAGATACACATTCTCCCGGTTATTCCCTCAACTTGGTTCCACTTTTGAATCTTGAAACATCTTTGGCGCCCAAAAAGAACACACCGTCCCTCATTTCATCCTCCCTCCTTGATCCACAAAAGCGGTTAGCCCAGTCATCCACTTTCTGCTACTTCTTCTTTCTCATACGTCTGTTATTCTATCATGGCACCCGAAAGTGGACTGAAACGAGCAAGGAGCAGTATCTCATCTGTTGTGTTGTATAACATAAAAGACGAGAACGAAGAATGGATTCCCCAAGTATACAGGAAGTACTCTTGGGTCACTATGCAGCCAGGAAAACAAGGCCACTACCGAGTGAAGGGAAAGGCATCTGAAGACTTGGCCAAACATTGGAAAGGAAGGATCCTTGACTTTAAGATGGCACCAGGAGGGAAAACTGTCAAAGAAGTGTTGATCCAGCATGTATTCATGCAAAAAGAGATCAACGTGGGACCATTGGAAGGACTTCCAAGACACAGACCACATTGTAAGTGCTTGTGTTTTGTATTTCAACGTAGCAAATAAGGTGATTGATATACATTTTTCTGCCTTACACAGATTTGTACCCATCCAACCTTCAGGAATGGGAGCCTGCACAATGCTTGACGGGGTTCTTGAATGTCGTACATGGTGAGGTGGGGGAACTTCAATATGAAGGTCGTGCACCAAGTGATCTCGCAAGAAGTAGAACATATTTCTATGACTCATTTTATACCTTGCCCACTCAATCGAGTCGACATGGAAAGTTGGAACGTATTCCGTTGCCCGCACTTGATAGTCCGGAGTGGCCATTGCTTGACACAGAAGTGATAGAGTCATACAGGACCAAAATGTTTAATGATATTAAATGTGCTATGAAGCCTAGCATTGGTGCAAGAAATGTGCACTTAAGTTTGTTTGTTCCAATTGCATGCTTTGTTCATTTATTTTCTGATTGTAAACAATTGAGAAAAACTAGAACAACTTTTGTGTGCAAAGATGTAGATGAAGTCTGGCTTGATCATTTGTTTGACAAAGGTTGGAGAGTGAAATCATCAAAGGGAGATGATTTGATCGAATGTCGATTGAACACCTCCGACATTGCATTTCGGTGAGTGTTAAAACATTAAAATGTATTTTTGTGAAACAGTTACAACGCTTATTTGATTATACTCGGAAAATTATCCTAATGATATTTTGGAATCAGATACTATATTGCCAGGCAACATCTGTGCATGTCATTTACTTATAGAAGGTGGCGATGGATCAACAACAACTGGGAAAGCATGGACCAAGATACAAGAGATGGCAGCCACTCTTGCTTGATAGATATAGTTATGATTCGACAGGGTCACCCATCTTTGACATTGGAAGTGGAAGAGAATTGGACTCTCGAATATGTTAGGAAGGAATTAGAAGTAGCTATTCAGAATCCTCCAGATCAATTTTGCTTCAAGCTCGATGGTCGGAAGCTAAGTAAAAGAAGAGAGCATCAGATCATTTGTAAAGATGTTGCAGCCCCACATGAATTGGAGGCACTAGAAGATATATGATGTGACCATGTATACGGTGACAATGTATTTTCCATATGCAATAAACTTATCTATTCAGAACATTGCTTTTGTAATGCTTTATTGTTTAAAACAATGTAATGAAGGCAAGAATTCCCCAATTGAATTTTTATGTACACAAAAAAAGGCTTAAAGTAAGAAAGCAAGCAGTGAAGGAACACAGTAGCAAATTTGATCCTCTGATTTTCAAATGATAAGTGTATTTACATTTGATGTTCTCCCTCCAATACATGTATAGCTGCATATTTACGAACGTACATTTGTTGGAAGAAGGAAAAAACTATTTATGGCTGGAACCCATAGGTATCGGCTTCAGGATGGAGCCAGGGCTCTTCTCCCAAGTATGGAGCCCATGTAAGAGGGTCAGGGGGGCCTATCCCCCCTCGTGGATTGGGCGGGATGAAGTCCACTGGCCCGTCTGGAGGCATAACTTCAGCGACCTCGATCAATTTCGCAATCGTTTCCTCCCTAAACGTTTGGACGTCTAGGTCCACGTAGCGAGACATTGATGGAAACTGCCATCACAATTCATCAAGACATAAATAAGATCAACATGACAATATATAAGAAGATAAACAGGCGCACAAATGCGTATGGGAGCTGAAAATGCTTACATCCTCTGAAGGGAGCTGAAAAATGCTTCGTAGCAGCAACATTGCATTAAGTGCAACCCTCCACCCACAGCTGTAGCCATCTTCTTGTTTGGGGACACTAACCCTACGGATGGTCGATCGATCCAGGGTGTCGATGTCCATGCTGAGGCTCTCGTAAGCTGCCATTAGTTTCCTGACTCCACTGTAAACAGAGACCAATCATTATCCTGATCAATCCGGACTTCTAACTCAAACAATAATATGTATCTTAATGATTTTTACTTACAGCAAAACATTTCCATGGGCACCAGATGTCGAATTTGCAAGGTAAATGACATTTTCTTGCACGTCGACTAGTAGAAGACTCCAATGGGAACTGCACAATAGAATTCTATTAGTTTCAATCCAAAGGAAGCACTACATAACTCGTGTACGGTGATTCCTATAAACATCATGCGAGAGAGAGAGAGAGAGAGAGAGAGAGAGAGAGAGAGAGAGAGAGAGAGAGAGAGAGAGACAAACTCACTTTTCATGATATGCCAAAAAAAATACTCGGGCATCGTCCAGCTGGACCTCCCGAAACCAGTTCAGCACATCGAGGTACGGAACTGACTCTTCTACCAACAGTGTTAAGACCAGTGAATCAATCTGGAACACTCGTTGCTGTACATCCTCGGGCAATAGCGAAATAACAAAACTTCACAAGGAAACATATCAAGAGTGAGGCATCAACTTTAAGAGCCAAGAATGAAAAATTGTGGGAGGACAGAGAAAAGAGTATACCTTAAAACACATCTGAGCACTTTGTCGTTGACTTCAGTTTTGGGATCAAACAAAATGTTGATTTCTTCAGCATGAATCGGGAAATAACATCTATGCCCTCTAATATTAAAGGGTACATAGAACTCCGGCAACAAAAATTGCAGCGCCTCCCGATTCATGGCGTGGAGTGCTCGAACATTTTCCCTTTTTGTTTGCAATGCAAGCATTGCAGCTTGATGTTCCCTTTGAGCGCTTGTCATTAAATTTGCCCGAGTCTGATGCTCATGATCTGGACCTCCCTCGGTCACCTCTTCAATTCTCACTTTTTGTACAGGCCGGACATCCAAAATTTGTAACATTCGTTCATCAGTAAACGTAACTGGTCTAAGTGACTTATCGTATCTGAAACGAAGGGCTATTAGGCTGAAAAAATCCTTGTCCATTACTGTCACCCTGTGTGCGTGGGCAGCAAGAACGTAACTATCCAAAAAAAATTCGATCATCCAATCTTCTGTGGCCTCTTGCAAGCAAAACAAGGCCGATGCCTTCCACCTAAACAAAATTCCATTCTGCTCACAAATTCTCCTGGCAAGCCTCTGGAAAGGCAATCTGGGAATAGCAGCTGTCGGGTGCTTCATAAACTTTTTGATTTCTCGCAGGGCTGCCGAATGCTCTGCGAAACGCCTGAGTCTAGGTTGCGTTTTGGACAATCGGGAAGGACTGCTTGATTTTCTTGATCTTGAGGCTTTCAGAACGCCCATCTTCTTCCCAGTAGATGAGGGAGCTGCATTATCAATGGGTCTAGCTGTATGCCTTACACGAGCCATCTGAAAACGCAAGAAAAAGCAGAAAACTTTGCTATTCAGTAGTACACGATTAACAATTCACCATAAAGCGAGAGAGGGGGGCCAAGAAAGCAATATGCACTTCCTCGCGTTATAGTGAATCCATTCACCATAACGAGAGATGAAGGTCCACAGAAACACAATAATTTTTCTCGCATTATGGTGAATTCATTGACAACAATAAGAGGCGGATTATCGTGCATTCTTTGAGCTTCGATCTTGCGTTAAAGTGATTTGATTCACTATAACGCGAGACTAAGAGCCAGTCAAATCAAAACAATCCTCCTCGCGTTATAGTGAATCGATCTACTACAACGGGAGGAGGGTTCTCCCGAATCTCTTACCTTTCCGTCTAGCAGTTTGGTGAGTCGATTCACCATAACACATAGAGCAGTATTGAGATTCTAATGACTCGTCGTCTGCTTTACGCTGAATCGAATCACCATGACGGAGGGCAAACAGTCGAAGAGAAAACAACGGCAGGGGCAAACAGTCGAAGGAAAAACGAAACAATCAAGTATTATACAAGAAACACAAAACAATCAAGTAATACACTTTCATCACATTCTATGAGTGGGAATGGATGGAGACTGTCGTGCAGGAGGTGATTTAATTGACACCAATAAGAGGTGGATTATCGTGAATCCTTTGCCCTTTGGTCATGCGTTATGGTGAATTCACCATAACGCGAGTCTAAGGGCCAGTCAAAGCAAAACAATCCTCCTCGCGTTATAGTGAATCGATTTTCGCGAATCTCTTACGTTTGCCTTCTCCCTTGGTGATTCGATCCACCATAAGACATGGAGCTTATTGAGATTCTAATGGCCCGTCGTGTGCTTTAAGGTGAATCGAGTCACCACGGCAGAAGGCAAACAGTCGAAGAATAAACAATGGCACAGGGCAAACAGTCGAAGAAAAAACAAAACAAACAAGCAATATACAAGAAACTTACAAAACAATCAAGTATTATACAAAAACTTACATTTCTTGCTTGTGAATGGATGGAGACTGTCGTGCAGGTGTTGGAAAGTCGGTTCAGTACTGTGGCGGTAGTCGGAAGTCAGCTGGAGGCAAGCAGGAGGACGGACAAGGCAAAATCGATAAGAGGACGAAAAGGTGGCGTGATTAACGGCTTTGATTAGTCTTTAGAGCGAACACACGTGCTGGCGGGCTGCCAGGGCGACTAGGCGGCGCTAACGTGTCGTATAGCATTAAAAAGGGCTTTGATTAAACTTTATACCTTGTACACGTGCTAGGTACACGGCGGGATGCCACGTGGCATTCATGGAATGGCGGGTGAAAACGCGGCGCTGACGTGTCGCGTAGCATTAAAAGCGGATTTTGTAGGATACTCATCTCATTTATTGCCTCTTTTGCTAGGTACACGGCGGGATGCCACGTGGCAGTCATGGAATGGCGGGTGAAAACGCGGCGCTGACGTGTTGCGTAGCATTAAAGACGGATTTTCTAGGATACTCATCTCATTTATTGCCTCTCATTTATCCCACCAACGGCCTTTATCTCCATCAACGACTGACTATCTCCTCCAACCCTCCTTCATCAATCATCCTCCTGTATCCAACGTCAAAGACAAACCTCCAACCTCCTTCATCTCCATCTCCTGCGGCGATTGTATACAATTCGTTTTCCTGGTATTTTTATCTCCTTTGTGCTTTTTTCTTCTTTTGTTATTTCGTTGTTTTGGTTTCAGTCGTGGAGAACTTCTTGCTTTGTCTTTTCATCGCGTTAAGGTGAATTGAAAACCTATGACTCCTCGCGTTATGGTGAATTGACTGCGAAGTAGAGTATTTTAATTCGTTTGACACCTCCTCTCTCAGTATGGGTACTGGAGAACTATCTTTATTTTTAATTCAACATAACGTTAGAGGCGTTGCCAAAGGATGATAAAGTCGTCATATTGCGGTGAATTAATTCACCACAAAGCGAGCGAAGGTCCCATAGGAAGCACAATACTCCTCCTCGCATTATGGTGAATCGATTCACCATAACGCGAGAAGAGGTCCTTGACTTAGCTGCAATTTTATTTGCGTTAGGGAAAATAGATTCACTACAACGCGAGGAGGAATACCTGAATTCCTCTGGCATCTCCTCTCGCGTTATGTTGAATCCATTTACATTTTCTTCTTTTGTTATTTCGTTGTTTTGGTTTCAGTCGAGGAGAACTACTTGCTTTGTCTTTTCATCGCGTTAAGGTGAATTGAAAACCTATGACTCCTCGCCTTATGGTGAATTGACTGCGAAGAAGAGTATTTTAATTCGTTTGACACCTCCTCTCTCAGTATGGGTACTGGAGAACTATCTTTATTTTTAATTCACCATAACGTTAGAGGCGTTGCCAAAGGATGATAAAGTCGTCATATTGCGGTGAATCAATTCACCACAACGCGAGCGAAGGTCCCATAGGAAGCACAATACTCCTCCTCGCATTATGGTGAATCGATTCACCATAATGCGAGAAGAGGTCCTTGACTTAGCTGTAATTTTATTTGCGTTAGGGAAAATAGATTCACTACAATGCGAGGAGGAATACCTGCATTCCTCTGGCATCTCCTCTCGCGTTATGTTGAATCCATTTACACCACAGAGATTTGTTGTTTAAGATCGACTGTCTCTTGATTCATTGCCTGCACTAATATTTTCCATGTCTTTTCTACAGACTTGAATTCAGCCATGTCGCAAGTTCAAGTCGAATTTGATGTGGACGAAGAGATCAAAGAAACTCCTGCAACTCTATTATATGACTTCCTGTACAAATGTCGACATCATGATTTGCACCCTGCAATTTCGTTGATGTTCAATAGCGATTTTTCTCTGGAGGAAACATTGTCTAGCCATCATGGATACTTCGAAGAGGCAAAGCAAGAGTTTGACGAGCTCACAAATGAAGAACCAATGATGATTGATGGGAAAAGTCACATTCATTTTAATCTCAAGGTTTCGCCGGATAAGAAGCAGAGGTTAAACAGGGATTGGCACAAGGTGCCATGTGACAAGAAGAGAGCCTTGCTTTGCCCTTTTCACAAAAGAAAGTGCCGCTTGATGGAATACTCCTACGCCTTCTTATGCTTCTTGCACATGAACGTGCAATTAACAGATGAAGAAGGTACAGAGCCGCTTGCAAAAATTGAAAGTGAAGACACGATTTCTCGTCAGGCAAGTCCCACCGCTGAGGATGCTGCTGAAGAGGAGGACACTCCTCATGTCATTGAGGAGTTCAATGTTGAAGAAGAGAGGAAGCTTAGTTCGGTGGTTGATATTGAGGCAGTTAGAGAACAAAACAGTGATGTAGGTCAGCTTGTGATTGAATCAGATGACTCCTCCCCCATTCCAACGCCATTACTCCCCTCCTACCAAGTAGGAGATTCAGAGTATATATTGCTGACAGACATACAACGTGTATTTAACTTAAGGGAAGATCAGTGCATAGCTTTCATAGCCCAGAATCTGGAGGTCGATAATAATTTTGTAGATGATGATGGGATAGACAAGTACCTACTAGTGGATAGCCATGTAAAAGACACTGAGTTCCTTTCTGCTGCAGCAACACTAAATATGATCTATGCTGATGCCCTTAGATATGAAGGAAAAGATGCCACAGAGGAAGAGCTACAAGAAGCAAGGGACAGATTGAATATCACCAACATGGGAGGGTGTAGGGATGTGCCAAACAAGTCAGCGGAAAACGTTCCTAGTTCGAGCACTAATTTATGGCAAGACGCCTTGCTTGAAGCAGATGAGAACCAAGAGGTTAGTTTTTTTTTGTTCTGGATTTGGCTTTATCAACTTTGTCCTGAAATGTTTGGTGATGTTGTTTCTGGCTAATGCTCCTTTATTTTTTCAGTTGGAAATATATGAAGACACATTCCTCAAACGTGCTTCAGGCAAGCGTATGGCGGGATTGGGCCACGATTCGACACTAGGAACATATATACACCGCCTAAAATTCCCTCAAATTGTGATATTCCACGCTAGCTACTCGAAGGACAACGCCAGTTTTCCTCTGATGGCGATAAAGACTTTATCCAGGTATTTAGGTGGCTACCACGTAAGGCTGAATGCAAACAAGGCAATACTTCTGGAGCGGCAAGCAGCTGTTCGTTTTTTTGGAGAGGGACCTGGAGTATATTCGTTAAGATGTAAATATTATTTAACATATGCTGCTTACGGGTTGGCATGTGGAATCACAGATCCCAATCTGTTGAGTGATTGCGGGAAGAAGCATCTTCTTAGAACAGCAAGACCAATGGTCCCTCTTGTGCCATTAATAGAGGATGAAGAAGATGATGCAGAAACGTCAACAAAAAAGGCTCGGCTGGGGGAAGTCTCTGTTCAAGATTAACAAATTTAGATTGTTCCAGTTTCTCAGAAGTTTCGTCATATTTCTCAATACTCTTCTTGTTTACCATTGCAAACTATGAAATGTATATATATTGGAAACATTTATATGGGACATAGATGAAAGCTCTTGTTCTTTTAAAATCTTTCTCAGTTACATCATTGTTTTACAATATATATTTCAATGATCAATTTTCTTCCACACTCTGCCCTGTCTTTGTCGTTGTCTTAGCCATTCAGCATGATTCTGCTTTCCCTGTGAGGAGACATATATTGAACGTCTTCGTTCAGCCTGAACCTTTCTTATTGCACATGACACAGCTGATTCAGCATGTTTGATCTTCACACGAGCCCTCACTTGAATCCGCCTATACCACCACTGACATAGTTGCTTCATGGGATTACTTTTCTTTATTCCTCCTCCATGTTGAGTGGCCCTTTGATAGGCACAACGTGCTTGCCAATGAGATCTTTCCATGCCTTGGGTAGACCAAATCCCAAGGCTTCCAAACTCTTCCGCAAAGAAGGTTCCATGTGCATGCAAAATGTGCTACAAATGCTCAACAACAACAAGACATTTAGTATCGTACAATATTTTTTGAACAACAAAAAATACTCAAAGCTGTAGGTTTTCAAGTAATAACCATGTATTGTGTCAAGTTTGTCGCACCCCATGCCTTTTCATAGCTAGTGTAGAACTCTGTCACAACTGCCT
The DNA here is from genome assembly GCF_041138505.1 of Cibotium barometz. Classification (NCBI taxonomy): domain Eukaryota; kingdom Viridiplantae; phylum Streptophyta; class Polypodiopsida; order Cyatheales; family Cibotiaceae; genus Cibotium; species Cibotium barometz. Next base: position 29,459,753 of record NC_141084.1, read on the forward strand.
CAAATTTCTCAACATCCCCATCTTCAAACCTTGCTTTTTGCAACAAAGGTGCTAGGCGATCAAACGCCAACCACGCTTTGGCCTTTGCCACCCTTGCTTGTCCTGAAGAGCCTCGGTCAGGTACAGCTGCATGAAGCTTCCTCCACACCTCAAAATCTGTACCCAGATGACCTCTCTGGGTATGATTAGATAAGAACTTTCTGGCTTTTGCACCTCCAAAACATGGTTTGCTAGGAACATTTCCGGTCTTCCCTGATCTTCTCAAGTCCTTCTCAATCTTCACTTGACCACAATGTAAACCTGCATCTGAAAGCACTTGCTCTATTTTTTTAATAGTTCTTTCACTCTCTACTGCTGGTTTCATATTCCATGAAAATTCGATGTACATGTAGACTAGTTTCTCAATTATTCTAACCAGCGCATGCAAAACACAAATATGAACTCTGATCAAAGGGATAGGAAGAATTGGATCCCAAGTAGGATCCACTCCTGGAGCATCACGATTTGGGGGTTCACGCCTATTACTGATTGCATTTGGGCATTTCCATTCTCTCTCTTTTCCTCCTTTGGAGACACCTCGTTCGGTCATACAATACAGGCAAGGATACTTGGCCATTGCTCCTTGGGAAATACCAAACATGCATTTCAAGGTTTTAAGATCTGCAGCCAGGTGCCATTCAACCTCATATTCACCATATCCTTCTACATAAAGCTTTTCGCCATTCGACTGCTGCTGGATAGTGGAAGGAAGCTCAGTCTGGTTGAAGTACCACTTCAGAATTTCATGGGTCTCTGTTGGAACCTGTTAACAACAACTATTAGATTGTCTACAACATCATAACAAGAGGATAGCAACATAATATTCTTTATTTAAAAATGGATAGCACGTCACCTCAAATGCAGCCAGCCACCAAATCTCATTTTCGGATTGTACACTAAAGTGCTTCTCATCAGCATTACTGATACTTGCATCCAAAGCTCTATTCATTAAAGTAATGCTAACCCTTTCCAGCTTCTGTCCTTTGATCACCTCACTCTCATCAAGTTTCAAAACAAATTTCAGCCTTCCATTGCACTCATGTACACTGATGTCATAAAATTTCACCATAGCCATTTGTAATTTACGAACATCCATGATGAAATTGTTGAACTCTGTAAGCTCTATAATTTTCTGTTCCCCGCTCTTTTTAGTCACTGTCAATGTGCTAGACACGTGACAAGGCTCTCCAACAAGTTCGACCATTCCCAAGTTGAGAATATTTCGAGCTTTGTTTACGTGAAATGGTTTTGGAATGGGAATTACTGTCTTTTTTCCAAGCTTGCAATTGAAACCCTCTTTTACTTTATTAAACAACATCCTGTAAGACTTTGTGCTTATACCAGCCATGTCACATATACCTTGTGCATCTGCAGGCGTGAATGCTTCACTCACCTCTTGCAAGGATTGCTTTGCTATGTCTGATCGAAGTCTTGCAAACTTAGGATGCTGTATTGCTGACTCCATGATGTCTCTTGTCAGAACTTTGCCAAATATATCAGAACCTTGCTCTTTTGGACCCACAACATCTGTTACCATCCTGAAGCAACAACGATAGCTATTTCAGTCCACCATTCATCTAACTATACCACCCCCACACCCAATCCCCCATCTCCAAGAAAGGAACTAAAGATGAAAATGAAAGTGAGTGCTCAAAGAAATTTAAGCTCAAAGAAATTATAGATCCCAATACCTGCAAGCTTTTACACGACGCTTCCATTGGCCACCTCCAACATTGAGTTCTTCCAATGGTTTGATCTTTCTCTTGCGTAATCGAGCACCTAATGGCGTGTCTTTCAAATATTGCAATTTTCTGTTGAACTTTTCAAGTTGTTTTCGAAGGTGTGCATTCTCACTCTCCAATGTGAAATTGTTGATTTCTCGAACTGCCAAAATTTCATTCTTCTCCTTTATAGTGTCCTGCATCTTACAAATAGTCTGCTGCAAATGATCAAACTCTTTTTGTAACCCAGCACAAACTTTTGCCTTGTCCTCGTTTGAAGCTTGCAAAGCTGTTGTGATCGATGCCAAGTAAAAATTCGCACCTTCAAGCATTTTTATCCTGGCATCTCTATCACTCAAATGTCTTTCAAAGATACTTTGACATTGGCCAAACAGTCTTTTGCAATACCCAAGCAATCCATTTTCACCCTCACACACAAACTTGAAGAAACTTGTCAACCCAAAGAATGATGGAGATTGAGAGGAGGTTGGATCTGGTGGGTAAATACTACCATCCAACCAAAGGTCCATGTTTTTCTTTCCTTCATTTCGAAGCTCAGTAATGCGGGCTTCGCATGCTGGCCTAGACCAATTTCTCTTACAGCAGGGAGCATAATCGGGTTCTACTTGGAAGTGGATGTCCACCTTTTTCCTCTTTTGCTGCACAGGTTCCATTGCATTGTTCTGTGCTTTAACAACACCAAAAAGCATAATGAACTCACACTTTAACCAAAAAAAACCTTAGATATTACACTTATCTCCCGTGAAGAAGATTGCTTCATTAAAACCAAAAGACAACATCACTAAATAATACCTCCTTGTCCATCAAACAAACTTGTTGGTATCCTGGATGAACCCAAATGTACAGAGTACTTGTAAGCACAACCCTCACTTGAGAAAGGTAAGAAATGGGATTGTTATTCATGCACAAGCAGGTATGGCGCATGAAGAACAAATACTTTTCCATCCTTTTTCAAAACTTGCCGCCTTGAGAAGAAGAGAAAATCAAAAACCTCCCGCTCAAAAAAACTCGGATTTGGAGTGGTAGTGGTTGTGCAATCGGGAAGACAATGAGGGAGACAATGCAAGATGATGGGTTGCAGGGACTAAGTTCGGTTAGCAGAGTTGGCTTCGTTACATTCAAAAGTGTAATGAAGAAAGAGAGTGGTGTCTTTTTTCAATAAAATAAGGCACCATAGTGGGAATAAAAAACTATACTCAAGATGCATTGTTTTGAATTAAAAAACACCCTACATGTCAGTTAATGGAATAAAGAACTCAAAAACGACGCACGTGCCCTCCAATATTATATGTGGATTTATTGGCTTGCTTTGTCCACATCACCATCCCAAGGGATCTCTTACAAGGCCCCTTTTTGAGTCCAAATTTTCCCTAATGTGAGGTAGTTCCATCCATCTAGCATGTGCATGCCATTGCCTCTCTATGAAGGACATATGATCCCAATCTTGTGTGTTATACATGACCTCTTCTTCATCCCAATACATCTCCTCTTCCTCCTGCATAGATTGATTTTCTTTTGTTGGGTAAAAACCCTCTTGGCATCCCCATAAGATGTATCCATATATTTCAATGGTACCGCTGGTGCTTTTCCATTCAATTAAGATGAACCGGCATGGAATGAAGTTGGTTCCATATTCTTTAAAAGCGATCTTCTAGAAATCCATCATGAGTCTGGTTGAGGCTAACTCAATTAGGTAGAAGAGCTAAAGAAACACATTAGAGAGGTTTTTGAAGGGAATGACCAAGAAATGAAAGATCAAGTTCTGATGATCACCACATTCCGGCCTACAAATCAACCTTAGAGCACAACCACTGAAAAGATGTAGGGGGGAGAAGAGAGCTTGAGCTCTTGCAAGCACACACACACTCACAAAACCCTAAAAGAGAACACACAAGGTGAGAGGCTGAAAATCTTCTTATTCTTCACACAACACTCAACACACCATATACAAAGATAAGAGTACACACTATATGAAAAGGTACTCAACCAAATACATACTAGGGTTCTCTATAGTGTGAACCCAGCTAAATGAGCTGGCACTATAACTATGCCAGCTCTAGAATGGCTGTTACACAGCCTCTCATCCCACTAAATGAGCTGGCACTATAACTATGCCAGTCTCTAGAATGGCTGTTACACAGCCTCTCATCCCACTGGTCGCATATCACCCATGATCTCACCAACCATGCCAGTGGTGTAAGTATGGGGCCTATCCCCTAGGCGGGTCATCAATGTCCACCGCCTCACTAGATGAGCTTGATATCTCAACACTCCCCCTCGAGCTCAACTCCATCTCATGTACACCAAGCAAAGCCCTAATCTGCGGAGCTTATTTGTACCCAATGCTTTGGTGAAGATGTCAACGACCTGATCCTATGTGCTGACATAAATAAGGTCAACGTCTCCTGCCAAAACCTTCTCTCTGACAAAATGGTAGTGGACCTCTATATGCTTCGTGCGAGCATGAAAAACTGGGTTCCTGGTGGCTAACTGTATACTGCTAATGTTGTCACAAAAAATGACAACTTGTCTATCCACTAAGATAGACCCAAATCTGCAAGTAGCTTTCTCAACAACCAAGCTACCTCACATGCTGCCATAGCAACACCTCTGTACTTGGCCTCTGTACTGGATAGAGCAATCGTAGGCTGCTTCTTGCTACTCCAAGTCACAGCAACACTCCTCAAAAAAAACATGAAGCCACTAGTAGATCTTCTATCTGAGATCTTCTATCTGAGATACTACCAGTCCAATCAGCATCTGTGTACCCATGTACACATATCTCTATCCCAGTTTCATACAATAGTCCACAATGCAAAGTAGACCTCACATACCTCAGTATGCATCTCAATGCATCCAAATGTGGCTTCCGAGGAACCTGCATAAACTGACTCACCAACCCAACAGCATAGCTCAAATCTGGCCTGGTGATCGTCATGTAGATCAAGCTTCCTACTATGCGCCTATACATAGTAGGATCCTCCAAAATCTCTCCTGAATCTGCACTCAACTTGCCATTCTGATCCAATGACACTGAGATAGGCTTACAGCCTGTCATACCATACTTGGACAACATGTCCAAGCCATACTGTCTCTCTGCAGTAATCCAATACCATGTGGTGACCTAATCACCTCAATGCCCAAGAAATATCTGAGCTCCCCCAGATCCTTCATCTCAAACTTCTGTCTAAGCAAGATCTTTACATCAAAGATCTTTGCATCATGGTCCCCCGTAATGATCAAGTCATCTACATAGATGACAACAAGCACAACCCCTCTATCTCGCTGTGTCTCACATACAGCGAGAAATCTGCATTGGCTACATTAAAGCCAATAGTGAAAAGATATTCTCAAAAATCTTGTCAGACCATTATCTTGGTGCTTGTTTTAAGCCATACAAGGCTTTCTTCAACCTGCAAACATACTCGGGGTGACTCACATCCTCATAACCAGGTGGCTGCAACATATACACCTCTTCCTGCAAATCCCCATGCAAGAATGCATTCTTTACATCCATCTGATGTAATGACCATTGCTTTGACGCAGCCACTACTATCACAACTCTCACTGTTGCCATCTTGGCAACTGGGATGAAAGTTTCCTCATAATCAATGCCATATGTCTGCGCATATCCTTTGGCTACGAATCTAGCCTTGTACCTGTTTATGCTTCCATCACTATTATATTTTACTTTGTACACCCACTTGTATCCAATGGCGGCCATAATTCTGATTACATGTTCGGCCACCTCCTTGGCTACGTCCACGGCCATAATTCTGATTACATGTTCGGCCACCTCCTTGGCTACGTCCACGGCCTCCTCTACCTCGTCCTCTTCCTGAACTTGTGTAGAAGGCTTGTTGCTCTGAACTGTTTTTGTTTTGTGAAGACTGTTGGTGGTCGTCACCCAAGCTCTTCTCTTCTATAATCAACATAGACACCAAATCTATGAAATTGGTAATGTTTTCTCGAGTCTGAATAGACATCTTGAACGCCTTGTATTGTGGCTCGAGACCACATAGACAGACTTCCACCTTATCATCATCATCTACTGAAACACCAATAGATTCAAGGGATTCCACAATACCCTTGATCTTCAATGCATAGTCATTCACAGACATACTCTTTTCTCCACAATATGAAGTTCATTATTAAACTGTATCTTTCATGCCTTGGTATTCGTTTCATAGAGTTTTACCAAGGAGTCCCACACGTCCTTGGGGGACTTCCACCTTATCATCATCATCTATTGAAACACCAATAGATGCAAGGGATTCCACAATACCCTTGATCTTCAATGCATAGTCATTTCACAGACATACTCTTTTTCTCCACAGTATGAAGTTCATTCTTCAACCGTATCTTTCGTGCCTTGGTATTCGTTTTATAGAGTTTTACCAAGGTGCCCCATGCATCCTTGGGGGACTTGGCATCCTGTATGTGCCCAATCATGGTGTCCTGTATACTGATAGAGAGCCAATACATAACTTTTTTGGCTCCTTGGTTCCAATCCTTGAAGTCTTTCACATCTGCAGTAGTCATATTGATCTTCGGTATCTCCGGTGCCTCTTTATGCTCACCTTCTATATGTAGTCCCAGTAACCCTTTCCCATCAGAAAATTTGTCAACCTGAACCTCCAAGCATGGAAGTTGTTCTTATCAAGCTTCTCAGTAACAATCTGGTTTATGCCATCATTTGACATCTTACCAGACACACAAATTTACCAGAAATAGCACTGTGATTTGTCCTGCACAAACTGCTGTATTTTTTGTAGCGGTACTGTACTACACTCAAATGTCATAACTAGTGACCTCAATGTGCATGGCAACTGTTAACCTCCTTGTAGAGCACACACAATGTCTACACAACCAACCTGCAGTTCTTAAAACAGAGTTCTGTCGCATAGAATCGATGACTTACCCCACAGTGCTCGAAATCACCTGCTTTCTGAAAAACGGAGGTCTTAACACTAGTTTGGTACCAAAACAGGACACTTGAGTGTCCTTTTTTGGGGGTTGCGAAAAAAAATCAAACTCCTAATGTAGGCTTTAAAAACCAAAATGCTTCATTGGGCATGTAGAACATAACCCTATGCTTATGTAAAAAATGCTAAACATATAAAATGCCTTTTTATTTGGAAGCACATAAGCAACAAAGTAGCATATGTCTTGAAAATGAACATTTTTCAAGATTTTTCAGGATTTTTCCAAATATGCAAGCATCATTCTCTCTCAAAAAAAATCCAATGATATCAATAGCATTTTTCCCAAGATATTTTGATAGCATACATCAGTCCAAGGAGGTAGAAGTTCACCAAAAAAATCATTTTTCTTTCCTAGAATTTTTTCCAAAAAAGTTGTATAAAATCAGCAAAAGTAACGCGTATTATCAAAACTCAATCACGCCACTAAAAAAAATTGTAGCCCTATCAATGAGAATGTTGATTATTGGTTTTCATGCTTGAGATGAGATAAATAAGCTATAATTTGATGTGTATGACACTAACTTAGCCTCCACTTAAGTAGGTTCTTATCGCCTAGTTCTAAAAAAACTATAAAAATAAAAATACAAAATTTGATCATCTTTTTTCAAAAACTAATCATAACTATGCTTGCACAAGTAGTCTACACCTATAGTTACAACAAATAATGCACTTACACAGCTTTTCCCTTTGATGAAAATCAAAATTAGGCTCATAATTAGACATTTTACGTATTAAAAACAGGTTGCGCAAAAGGCCATGTATGAGAAGAGGCCCAAAAAGTGGCTCTAAAGTTTTGGAAAATTCAAAACAAAGTAGTATTTACCCTATATAACATGGGTGCACCTCAAGTTTTACATTATTAGCTTGCATATGGAAGGAGAAAAATTCATGCTCCACCTGTATAAAAAACATCATTTCAATATTAGCGAGTCAAAAATTTATCCAATAATTATCGTTTGATGATTCCAAGATTTAGTTTACATCATGGGCTTTCCATCAAGCTAAGTTTCATGATCAAACTATGTCCCTTCTAAAAGTCATGTACAAATTACTACTATTTTGAAAACAGCAAAAATCATGCGTTTTATCAGCATGTGTCTAAGAAAATTAAAATATTGCCTTGCAAAAGCTAAGAAAAGTGCAATTTAAAAAATCTAAAATTTTTTTTGGGTCTTGAGGAACATCTGTGGATGTTAAGCATTTCAAAACTCTTAATAGATTGCCCACAAAAATTCAAGAAAAATGCTAACTTTCAGGACACTTTAGTGTCCTCAGGACACTTTAGTGTCCAATTACAGAACTAGTGTTAACGTGCCCAAAACGCGTTTTCCGCACTATAGTTTCCCTATAGCTTTACTCCCGCGAAGAAAGCTCCTTAATCAGAGATTGTTTGCCGGTGCCTCCCCTAGATCTCCCCACAAGAGTGTAGTCACCAACACAAATAGGGAAGAGTAGATGAAGCTCTTACCCTCGTACCACTTCATGTGCTTCTCTTGCTTGCAGCTCAACCCTTAGCATGAACCAGGCTCTGATACCATGAAAAGATGCAGGGAGAAGAGAGCTTGAGCTCTTGCAAAGCACACACACACACTCACAAAACCCTAAAAGAGAACACACAAGGTGAAAGGCTAAAAATCTTCTTATTCTTCACACAACACTCAACACACCATATACAAAGATAAGAGTACACACTATATGAAAAGGTACTCAACCAAATACATACTAGGGTTCTCTATAGTGTGAACCCAACTAAATGAGCTGGCACTATAACTATGCCAATCTCTAGAATGGTTGTTACACAGCCTGTCATCCCACTAGTCGCATATCACCCATGTTCTCATCAACCATGCCAGTGGTGTAAGTGTGGGGCCTATCCCCCAGGCGGGTCATCAGTGTCCACCGCCTCACTAGATGAGCTCAATATCTCAAGAACCACCACCTTGCATGGAGATCTTGCCATGATCTATAACAATAGTAAAATCATCCATGGCTATGGGATACACAAGCTATAGGCCTGAAGAGGTTGTTTTACTACCGTTTAACACATAGAAACCTCTCGCTCTCACGGATTGGCCAAACTTGCTCACACTGCTTCCTTCTCTTCTCTCTATGTGCTCTCGCATCCTTATCTCTAATGGGTTATCCCAAAGCTTGGGATGATGGTATTGGGTTAAGTCTTACCCTCACATGATGCCAACCTTGAGATATGTTCTTTCGGCTTCTACAGGGGTTTGGACATGATTCTATTTTCTATGGAGCCAAGGCATTTAATTTTGGATGAAGTATATGTCATCTGGGATGCATGGTATTTGATTATGTGGTGCATTATGTGGATTTACATGCATCACGTCTAGATTTTCACCTAAGTTATTTGAACCATGGATTTGATGATATTTCTAGTGGTCATTTCACTTTGGACAATGATCTTATATGCTTTCTTCTCTTGATCTAGGTGGTCACACATTTACTCCATGGTTATATGGTTCACACTCTGGCTATCCATTTAACCCAAGTGGAGATATAGTGAGATACATAATCAACATGGGTGATTATCCATTTGATCAAGGAGGATTGGCTAGACAACACTGACATGCTCTCTACATTTTCCATTCAATGTAGGCGGTTCAAGAGCCTTTGCTTGGGAGTCTACATGGTTTGGATTTACATTCCATCTATGTGGTCACACTTGCATGGATTACCTCATCTTTGGGGTGACACTAGTATCTTTTCCATTTGATCCTGAAGGATACCTCACTAGCCTCATCATTAACGGGAGTCCCTTATCTTTTCCATTTGACCCTAGGGGTCATATGACTATTGTATCCATATTGGGTCTTCCACCCACGCGACACCGACACTATGCCATGGGTATGTTTTTTTTTTATGTTGTAAATAGCCTTTGTGTTTGATTTTGCAAGACCACCCTTTGATTTTGAGAATTATAGGAGGGGATGATTGGTAATGAAGCAACAACTTTAGTTTAGGTGTAGGACCGTGGTCATGGGATCAAGTATAAAAGGGGGATCATGGACTACTATTGTACCTTTTGATACCTTTTTTGGATATATTTTGACATTCGTCATCTTGAGTACTGGAGCCTCATGAATTTCATACCTTGACTTGTGGAAGGCTATTTCCATCCTCTATCTGGGAGGTTAACTCACTTAGACATCATGGCCATTAAATGAGATTAATCTTTAATCTTGTATTAATCCATGGTGATTGTCCCTAATCTTAACTTCATAATCACTTCAATTACACTTAGAGGCTTACAACCCAAGTCCATGTTTTTGCACAACAAATCATGAAACTTAATAGATCATTGTTGGTAAAAAATAAGAGTACAATGTTTTGAAGATGCTATGAATGCCATGGTAATGCAAAATGCTAATTTGATTAACCAGGTAAATGATTTATAGGCTAGCAATAAGACGATGGAGAAGACAACGCTAGAGAAGACTGTCACTTATGGGTGGGCCCATAACCACAACAGAGGTACATGAATGCTGTTAAGAGAGGGAGAGAGAAGAGACAAGAGACACCACATATGCTCCACAAGAATGAATCATATTAGTCACAAGTCACATATATATAGGCAAGACCTAGAGTGAGTTAGGGCTAGCTATATATAGCTCCAACACCCCCACTCAAATAAAGGTCTCCAGCTGTGAGTAAGAAAACCCTTGGGAGCACAAGGGAAAAACCCGAGCTCCTACATATAAATGTACAATGGCACCTTAAAGTCCATGTGCAATATGCTTCTATATACAAAGTATAAAGAATAAATGTGCATGATGTGAAGTAATGTGTGAAGTGTCCTAAAGTCTATAGGCTATGTACAAGTCTAGAAAAAATTGACATGATGTGAGATGTGCTAATCTCCAAAAAGAGAGGCTGCCGCAACTCCAAGTTTTGATCGCAAAAGTGTAAACCAAGCTTTATGGAGTCCTTTGGTGAGAATGTCTACAATCATTTGATCAGTTGGACAATGTTCTACCATTATTGCTCCTTTCCTTACTTCATGTCGAACATAGTGATAATGAACTGCAATATGCTTGGACTTGCTATGTTGCACGTAGTAGTCCTTGGCTAGACTAATAGCACTTTGGTTGTCACATATAAGAGGAGTGCTTGAGGAAGGAGAATGACCAATATCAGCCGAAGCCAAACCAATTCACGAGCTGCTAAAAAAAAGATGCAGCTACATATTCAGACTCTGTAGTAGAAACTGCAATACAACGTTGTTTCTTACTAGCCCAAGATACCAAACAGCCATTGAATGATAAAGAAGCAATTACCACTAGTGGATGGCATGGACAAGTTAGAGCTTGCCCAAACAGCATCTGAATAACCCAAAAGATTAAGAGAAGTTGATGAAGATATGTCTTCTTGACGGCGGCGATATACAAGTCCAAAATCTGTAGTACCCTAAGAGGAGGGGTCAGAGTCAAAGGTGTCAGAGTAGGGGACTCAAAGAGAGTAAGAGGAGGAAAGTCAAAGATACTAAGAGGAGGGGTCAAAGAAGGGAATTCAGAGGAGTCAGAGTAGCGGGTAGAGGAGGAGTCAGTGGAGGTGTTGTTTAGAGGAAAATCATGGAAGTATGTGAGCCTTGCACATCCTCGCAAATATACATATACCTCGGACTTTAAATTTGTTGACTTTTGTCTCTCTGATGCTGACTTCTTTGCATGCCTCTTTATACACAATGGAGGAGGCTACAAAGGTGGAACATTGTGCCTCAATTCAAGGTTTTGTAGTGGAGCATCTCCAGGTTGTGAAGTGTACACCACTGGTGGGAAGAAAAAAGAGACTAATGGCAATAAAGAAAACCTTTCTGCATAGAAGTCTACATAGAAGCTAATTTCATATAATACTTTATTTTCATTATCTTAATAAATGTGCAATAAAAGTGACATGGCTTATCTTATCTGCATTTGTACGCTATTCTTCACTAAAAAATGTATTCTTAATTCATATTGATCAAGTTAAGGACTTGAACCTTGGAGAGGAACTTGATGTAGAGTATGAACTCATTCATGATATGTATGTATTTAGTTTCAATTATCTTTGTTTTGGTCAAGAATTTGTTTAATTTTGAATTCATTTCAACATGTATGTACTGAGTTATCATTATCTTTACATTTATCATGTAGTTTGATTTTGAATGATAATTTATAAAATCACCAAAGTTCCTCCTAAAGATGTGGTCGAAAGAAAGGACTCTTCTTACTAGAGAGGTAGTTCCCAGAGAGGCCAGAAGTCCTGCAAGTATATTATTTCATTGTTCAACAAGCTTGGGGATATTGTTGTGGATTTGTTTGTCTGGAACTAGGACACTTAGTCTTGCAGCAGCATATATGAATCGCAATGTGATATTGCTAGAGAAGGATAACCGCATTTACGAGTGTCTACTAGAACCCTACTTGACTAAGGTCATAAGTATTTCCAAGCTTAAGTAAAGTTTGTGCATTGAAATATAATTTCCTCTTACGAACATACATATTTCTTTTATAGATTTAAAACAAAGCTAAACAACCTAGAGTACTATTGATGCCTTCTTATTTGGAACATCATTCTATGTTTTAATTCTTGTGTCTGTTTATTTATATTTAGAAGCTCCTCTTATACTTAAAGCTTTGAACATTATGGATATTATCTCATTTTTCCTATTGTAGACATTTGTTATGAACAATCTAGGTTTCTTGCCTTTGTTTATGACTAAGAATCTCAGTTTTCCTATTGTAGACATTTGTTATGATCAATCTAGGTTTCTTGCCTTTGTTTATGACTAAGAATCTCCTTTTACTATTACAACTTCAAACATTATGGACATTATCTCAGTTCTGCTATTGTGGACATTTGCTATGATTTAAGTAGATTTACGATCTTAAACATTACTTATTTGTGAAGGTATTGTCAATATTATTACATTT